>NC_143557.1:123407000-124011000 GCF_054136105.1 Typopeltis vanoorti | reverse complement strand
ACTCAGTTATTATGTTATGTATTTTTACCAACACAAATAAATAATTATTTATTATTATTTCAACTGAATATTATGTCTGGTACTATAATTTTCAACTTAGTTCCTCTGTTACAGCTTCCAAAGATTATAATTTAGAACATCCGTATTTTACATTAGCATTAGTAAGTTTTAACTCTCCAAGTAATTCACAATTGAATTCACTTATTTGAAGGAGACGGAGAGCGTTTTCAGTTTAAAAGCAAAATAATTTTTGCATGCACAATTAAGCAGAAATGTATGTTTCCAATAATGTTTTTACATATATATAACAATGTCAGTAGGTAGCATTAGACATTTTTCTTAAATAATTAATTACAGGAGATCAGTTTTCCCACTTTTTTCCCAATCCTGGCATTAATTTCACAGTAGTGATATATATATATATATATATATATATAATATATATCAGTCCTTATAAGGACTGGCTTAAAGGGGCGAAGCAAGAATGCTCTTCATCTTCCCCATTATCTGTAGAGGACAGTGTAGGGATAAGGTGTTATTGAGCAATTAAAGCTCTGATCATGGCAGGAGGGTAGCAGCAATAGCCAAGCCTCAGTTAGAACTTCATTGGCTACAGCATTGCCATCTATTACCCTCCAAGGGTGTTGGATTGAATGAATCAATCACCGCATCTCACGGTCGATTGATCCTTCAACCGCCAGGACTCATAATATATATCAATTGACAATTGACAATTGACATTTATGTCTTTAGGGGTGAAGCAAGATGCTTTTCATATTCCCCGCTATCTGTCGTGGTTACAGTGAGGGTAAAATTTACGAGCAGTTTGCTCGCCCTGAATGGGCATGGAGATTATATATTGCTATAGGAGGCTAATATAGTTTTTGGTTTTCTATATTTAAATATGTACGTTGGCTCGTATGCTGCAGCTAGTTGAACCAAATCGTTGGGATGTGTGGACGTCTTTAGAAAAAATTTGGCAGCTAAGGATTGTAGATAAGAGAGAATATAGGGAATATTTGTGTCTCTGTGGAGTTGGCTGTTTCTAACATACCACGGGGCGTTCAAAATCATTCTCAAGCACTTGTTCTGCACTCGCTGTATCTTAATAATGTTAGTATTAGAGGTGTGGCTCCAGGCTGGAGAGGCATAGGTGATTATAGGACGAATCGACATCTGGTATAGCTGCAATTTGATTCTGTTGCTGAGTTTGCTATTTCTATTAATTAGCGGGTAGATCTGAACTATGGCTTTAGATGCTTTTGCACATGCAGACTTGATATGTTGGTTGAAAGATAGCTTTTTGTCGAGAATCACACCCAGGTAATTTGTTTCTTTCTGCCAGGGAATTTTAGTATTGAATAGTAACACATCTCCAGCAGGAGACATTGGCCTTTTTGAGAAGAGAACCGCTGAGCTTTTCAGGGGATTGACTTCCAATCTCCACTTGGAGAACCAACCCTCCAGCTTTAGAAGATTTTCTTGAAGCTTTCTAGTAACGAAGTGGGGTCTGAGAGATCTGGTTAGTATTGCCGTATCGTCCGCATACAGTGCTAAAATGGAAGTCATCGGATTGTGTGGGATGTCTGACATGTATACAGAAAACAGCAATGGAGCCAGTAGAGATCCCTGCGGCACTCCAGCAAAGATATGGCGCTGGGACGATGTAGAACCGTTAATTTTAACTTGCATTGATCTATTCTGAAGATATGAACGGATTAGATGAACCATTTTTAGTGAGATACTGGCTGAGATAAGTTTGTGCAGGAGTCCAAAATGCCAGATTTTGTCAAATGCTTTAGATAGGTCTAAGAATACCGCACCTGTGCAGTGGCGCCAGTTGTAGCTGGTGGTGATATATTCCACAATTCTGTGGATTTGCTGGGTAGTACTATGGTGTTGTCGAAATCCAAACTGTTCTTTAGGGAGGATGTCTAGGTCATTTACTGAGGTTTGGAGTCGTGAGAGGATGATCTTCTCTGCGACCTTACCCAGATTGGAGATGAGACTGATTGGACGATAATTCTGCGGTAAGTGTGGGTCTTTGCCTGGCTTATGTATAGGAATCACATCAGCCATTTTCCAGGTGGAAAGAAAATAGTGAAGTCTTAAGATTGCATTTATTATATTGGTCAGATGCACTATAGCTTTTCGAGGCAGCAGCTTGATCACCCTGTTTGAGATGCTGTCTGGTCCAGGAGCTTTATTGTTCTTAAGTTTTTTAATAATATCATATAATTCAACAGGTGATGCGGGTGCAATATGATCGGCACTGGTGTCCGGGAGGTTTAGTGCATGCCTAACCTGTCTGTGGATTTTGTACAGATGATTGAAATCAATGTTGTTATAAGATGGTTTGCACTGATCCTCAAGATTTTTAAGTATGGCTTCTGCCTTATCTGCATCTGTGTGGATTAGGCCCTGGTTTGAGATTATAGGGGGGAGGGATCTGTTTTTGTTTTTGATGTTTCTCAGTAGGCCCCAGATAGAGTGATCAATAGGTGAGATAGAGGCTAACTTTTTATCCCAAACTTCGTTTCTATGCGTTTTAAGTGCATCTCTTACTGCTCCATTCAATCTATTAAGCACTGTCTTATCCTGAGGAGCGCGAGTGTTACGAAATCTCTTCCTAGCTCTGTTCTTCTCTCTGATCAGGTCCATAATGTCCTCAGGCAAACGATCAGGCTTGGGAACAGGTTTCTGGAAGGTTGCAACCATTATAGCGGACTTAATCTGTTGGGTGAGGCTAGTCACTGCAGAATCCACATCTTCTGGTGTGCATATGTGTGGGACGGGTCCTATTTGATCCCGAAGTGCTTTAGACAATCTCTCCCACGATATGCCTGAATGAGAAGGAGGAGGCAGGCATTCTTGTTCTCCCAATTGCAGTAGAATTGGGTTGTGATCCGACGACAGCTCGTTTAGTGATGTAAGGCTGTACTGTAGTTTAATGTCTTGCAGGATGGCTATATCCAAGATGTCAGCAGTGCCAGATGTACTGAGATGAGTTGGTTCGGTAGGTCCAGCCACAACAGCATGGTTTAATCCTGTGTAGCTAGAAAGGATACGACCATTTTTGTTAGTGGATTTACTGTTCCAAGCAGGATGCTTTGCATTGAGGTCTCCAGCGATGATGATCGGTCCTTTTACTCCAAGGATGGCATCCAGATCTGAGGTCAATAATGTCTTTAATGGAGGGTTGTAAGCAGAAAAAATTTTGAGGTTCCCAATTGAGTTTGTGAGAACATTGATTCCTGTGATTTCGAGGTTGGTGGTAGTAGGGTTGGTTATTGAGTGATGATTGATATAGCTTTTGATAAGAGTGGCTGTACCTCCACCTCTATACCCAAGCCTGTCGTTTCTGTAAATCTGATACCCTCTGATTTTCAGGGTGTCAGCAGGCCTCAGGTGAGTTTCATTAATTAGCAGTATATCTGGGTTGTATCTATTATTAAATTCCTGGATTTCTAATAGTTTGTTTTTTATACCGTTGGCATTCCAACCGATAATCCTAAGAGAGTTTGGGACGATTTTTTTCCTATGCATCAGAGAGTGCAGATAATATGGATTGGGTTTGCTGTAGGAATCTTTTTGTGACACTTAAGGATGGATTTGAGTTGCTGAAATCCTGCAGCATGTTTGCAAGAGAAGAGGTGATAACAGCTGATAGATTTGAGTGTGGAGTATTCCGGTTCTGGGTTTGTACTATCTGATTGGAGCGGGCCACATCAGCATATGTTCTTACTTGATGTTGAAAATTCGTTTTCTTAAGGGGCTCAGTTAACGATGGGCGAGCACCTGTTGTCATGTATTCACTCTTGGAGAACTGAGTAGCCTGAGCTTCAGGAACTCTCGCACTAGATGACGAGGTAGATTGATGACTTGTATCATTCCATCTGTTTTTGGGATGATGCATACACCCTCTATAATTAGCAGGGTGAGGACCCCCACAATTAGCGCACTTAGCCGGGGTGGTTTTTGGCTTGGCGCAGGTGTTTGTGGGGTGATTCTCGCCACATTTTAGGCATTTGAACTGAGCTTTGCATAGCTTCTGGGCATGGCCAAATTTTTGGCACCGGTGGCACTGCCCAGAAGATGATTTCTTTCTCAATGGTTCTGGGGTGATTTTGAGTCCACAGATTGATTTTAAATTATAAATGTCTTTGTAAATGTTATGAATTTCTACTAAAACTAAAGGCATAGGTGTCTTATTTGATCTAAACATTCTAGTAACCTTTATGGGGGGTAGTTCCTGTAGGTTAAGGTCAGCAACTATTTCATCAGTGTCAATATCCTCGGAGACTCCACGTAAGACTACTTTCAGATTTTTTTCGGAGGCAAGTGAAAATGTGTGATATTGGGTTCCTCTAGTGTCCAGTTCCTTTGTAAGATTTCTATAGTCAGCCACCATGGTGGGCTGGATACGTATTCCCTCGTCTGAATTTTTAGCAGACGTGTAACGAATCTGTGAATTAGCCATGATGGTTCTGAGTGATGACCATCTCTGCTTTTCCCTTAGGATAATCGGTGGCACCTTTTCATTGGGGGAAGCAGAGGGATCTGAAATGGGAACATCCTCGTCCATACCAACAACATTTGTTGACTCAGCAGCAAGAATTTTTCTCTTCTTACGTGTGTGGGTTTCTTCTTGACCAAAAGGATTAGAGGTAGAGACAACTAGATTGAGTTTTTCCTCCATGTGAGGGGAGTCTTCATTTTCCTCAGCATCGACTTCAGATGAGGAATACAAATTTAAGTAGTCGGGCCAATCCCGTTCAAACTTTTTGAGGAGCTTTTTAATAAAACTGAGTGCTAGCTTTTTATCGAGTGACTCGATAATAGTGTCGGGGTCAATCATACTAGTGGGCCATGTCAGCTTGAACTTCTTTTGGAGTTTATCAATGAGTTCAAGAGCTGGCTCTTTATCGAGCAAGTCAGTGAATACGTCTAGGTCAGGTACGCTCATATCGATTTAACTTCGTATGTGCGTTAATAAAATATCCCGCAGGTCTGATGACCTGCCAGCAGAAATTTTTGTAAAATATCCCGCAGCCGCAAAGGACTGCCTGCAATATCAAGCATAGGCGTGTCAACCAGCAATAAGATGTTAAAGTACACCAACAATGGCGATACGAATGGTAGTAGGCCTAGCGTATCGCCTTTGTGAAGTCAGTTGACTTACCTTGTATGGGAAATAAAATGTAAAATGCCTGTTTATGGCAGCAGCAAATAATTGATATTACTAATGAATATAAGCATAAATCTCTAAAAACTTATCAGTCAAATTCACAATTCACCATCAAAAATACACGACACGAAACACTAACACGCGAGCCGCCATCTTGTCCAATCATCTCACTACTGTGAAATATATATATATATTACATTTATGTTTTCTTGTATTATGGTGTATATTTTAAAGATTTCTTTGTCACCGATTTTTACACAAACAGTCTTATTATAGATGTGTCATTTTCTAGATCTTAAAAGTTCATTACTTTTCCTAAAGAAATGTTAACTTTTTTCACACCAACAACACAAAACTTCGTTCATATAAATTTACAAATGCATATTTTATTTTGCTGAAATATCATTTACAAGTAAATTAACAGAGAAAAATTCTAACATGTAATTACCTAGAAATATTTTACAAGATTTAGTTTACACTCTTAACATTTTCCAATGAATTCAATAAAGAATAAAAAATTTAAATGGGGCACGATAATTCTTCCCATGATACGAATAGCTGGTAGTCCAGTTTCCAAAAATAGTAAATGATTATTGGGATGAAATTGTTGGGACGAGAAAAAAAAAGAAAGTTCATAGGAAATGAGACTTAAAATAGACTAATTAACTATTTTTCACAATTTGCAACTGTTTGGTTCGATTACAAGTCATAGTGTCTGCTGCATGGCATAATTAGTCATAGATGTGATAAATAGTCGTAGATTTTTAAATAATGAACAACTTCATATGATTGCTTACTCCTTCTGTTCAATTTTTACAGTTATCACAGGGTTGTAACAGAGGAACCAAACAGGATTAGGTGGAGTGGGGGTGAAGGGGTAGTCGAGAGGGTGATGGCAGTCTTCCCTGCAATAATCCCCCTAATCCCCTCTCCTCCAGAAGATGTCTGCTCAGTCATGGGGAGATGTGTGAACTCCCCGTTTGTGGATATCTGTTAGTGATGTCACTTATCTCAAACTGATAACCTCTGTGGTTGTCAGTTTGGGTGACATCAATAATAGATATCTGCCAACGGGGAGTTCACTCCTCCCCTTGACTGAGCACACATCTTATGGAGAAATAGGGTTATGGGGGCCATTGTAGGGAAGACTGCCGTCACCCTCTCGACTACCCCTTCAACATTCTTCACCTAATACTGTTTGGTTCCTCTGCTCATTACAACCCTGTGATAACTGTAAAAATGGAACAGAAAGAGTAAGCAATCATATGAAGTTGTTCATTAATTAAAAATCTACGACAATTTATCACATAATTATGCCATACAGCAGACACTATGACTTGTAATCAAACTAAACAGTCGCAAATTGTAAAAAAACACTTAGAAATAGATTAACTAAGTCTCATTCTAAGTCTCATTTCCTATGAACTTTCTTTTTTCCCCCTCCCAACAATTTCTGAAATGTGAGTGACAGAACTAGACATTCAAAACATCAAAAGATTGTTGGAACAAGTAACATTTGGATGACAATTTTTCACATAATTATACCATACAGCAGATGCTATGACTTTTATCAAACCAAATAGTCGGAAAATGGAAAAAACACATCGAAATAGATTAACTAAGTCTCATTTCTTATGAAATTTTTTTTCATCCCTACAATTTCTGATATATGAGTGACAGAACTAGACATTCAAAACGTCAAAAAGCTGTAGGGAGCAAGTAATATTAGGAACTCTCGATGCTGTTTTCAAATATAAAGAGAAGGCACATTTTATTTCCTTTTCACAAAGTTGTAGATGATAAAAGTTTAAAATCATGTGGATGACAGTCGAAACGTATTTCAAAACTTTACTACCCTACTATTCCAGAGGCAAAACAAAAAAGACAGAGCTAGCAAATAACGTAATTATTGGATTTTTTTAATGGATAAAGTACAAAATGAATAAAATAGTGACAATTATGTTACTATATTAGATGTATCCAACAGATTAGAATAAAAAAACCAAAAGAAATTTGCGAGTTTGCAGACAAATCTTGTGAAATTTCTTGCCACAAACTAATCAGAGACTTTTTTGAAAATCCACTCAGTGAATTATTAGTCTTACTTGTTCATGTATTTAAAATATTTCAAGAAACTGTCTCAACTTTTTGGAAACAAAAAAAAAAAAAATTCAGCTACAAAAGTAGCTTGGAAGCACAAGGAATCAGATGTCAAATTAATAGCCAGATATTTTAGTGCAGAAGATTTAATACGAAAAGTATAGTATAAAATCTAATGTTCAGTTGAAACAATAAAAAATAATTATTTTATTTGTGTTGGAAAAAAAAATACTTAACATAATAAGGATATACAGCAATCCCTCGATTAATGCGCCTAATGCGTTCTTTAAAACAGGCGCATTAATCGAAAACGCACTAATCGAATATAGTAACCTATGGGAAAAATTGTAATTTGTTCCCCAAATTTATTTCTTGACCCTTTATTTTTTTTATAAAAGAATTAGGGGTATGTCTCAGGGCCTAGTTAAAGGAAAACCATGAAGTTGAAAGATAATAAAACATATTCAGAATATAAATTTATTATTCTGCTTCTTAACAGGGAATTGAGCTAACGTAGTTTGGTGGGCATTGTGTTTTCTTTTTTTCATACAACTGACGGTATGGCCCTATTGCCTCTTCTTCAAATTTTACTCGTTCTCTGTTCACCAGGGTCAGTCTCTAGTTGCTGCTTAAAAACTTCGATTGAAAACTGTTTCCAAATTGTTTCTGTGAAATCTCTTTGGGCTTGTCAGTGATTAAATTTTCTTCATATCCTTCAGGATCTTCCCGCTGTGGATCTAAATTTAGCAGGTCGGAATCACTAAACTTCTCAGAATGAGATTTAATTAACTTAGACTCATTTGAAAAGCCTCTAAAATCATTTGCACAATGTGGAAGAATGTGCTTCCAAATGGCTCGCATGTTGCTAGTAGTAATTCCATTCGACTTTGCGACTTTATAACCAGGCTGAGATTTCTCTGATTTGGTTAGAAAAGTCTTGGAAGGCATTCGCTTCCAAAAAAAGGCCGGTTTCATCGACATTAAATATTTGTTGATCACAATAGTCCCCTTCTTACACAATTTTCTTTAAAATCTCTGGATTTTAAAGAAAATCTTATCTGCAATTGCAGCTTCGCCTGTGATTAGAACGTTATATAAGCTATTTCTCTTTTTGAAACGCTCAAATCACCCAGCACTAGTGTGGAATTCTTCTTCATTCCCATCATTGATAGCCCTTTCTTTCTAGGTTACAAAGAGAATGCTTTTGATTTAATAAGGCCAGTGTTTAGCGGGATCCGTTTTTGGTTACAATCTTCGATCCATGTTAAAAGAAGTCTTTCTAATTCAATCATTATAATACTTTGATTTCGAGTGCATGCAGGATGAACTTGAAGCAGCCTTACCTTTCTCTTTGTATTCAGCAGTTGATTCAGCAATTTTTCTGTTTCTGTCCTATCTTTTCTCTGGACTCGCCTTGTTCATTTTTCTTTATTATTTCAAGTTTTTCTTGCAATCAGATTACTTTTCGAATCCTTTTCACACTTCTATTTTGCTCTCTAATTCTTTTACTCATGATCAAAGGTTAGGAAAATAATTTAAAATAAAAAAGTAAGGAAAACAATTACATATGATATGATCAGCAAAATGCTATGTAAAGCAGACGATAAATTTTGGCCGTAAATTTGGAACATAGTGTACATGGAAATAACGTAGAATGCCATTAAAAAATAACTCTGTAAAATGTTTCAAATCGGTAACTAAATTATTTCATCCTGGTGAGTGATTTTTTAAAATAGGTAGCATAAATAAAAAATGTATAGATTGAAAACTTTTAAAATCTGTAACATTTATTTTTAAGATGTACATTAAAGATTCGATTAGTACATAGGTGTACTAATCGAATTTTAGAGGTGCTCCCAATGTTCCCAAATGTTCCCAATGACGTATGCTTTGAAAGAAGCTTCTATGAAAGCAGGTAGTTGTGGAATGCATCAGTTCATTACCTGTGAACAGACAACATGGTAAAGCAAAATGTCACCATTACCGAAGGATCACGCACTTCTCGTGAGGTTGTTTTACCAAAAGAAAAGCTGTGCCTTCACAGCTTTGCAAAAGTTCACAATATTAAAGGGATTAAAAACGGTTCCTATGGCTACAAATGATTTACGCGAAATGATCCGGAAATTTGAAGAGACGGTTTCCTTAAATGTCAAACCTGGCAGAGGATGGAAGCCCATCTAACGGCAGGCAATGGAACAAATAGCCTCAGAGTTAGAGGAAGAAAGGATGGCAAATGTCGTAGGAAGCAGCAGCACATGATGTATTGCATGGTCTTTAGACAAACATGGTTCACAAAGTCATAAGACAAATTCTGCGCTGTTATCCTTCAAGATTTCCCACGTGCACCAATTGATTAATCCTGAACTGGAGTGCGCAAGTAACATTTCCTTGCAATTTCTTGCTTGGACCGAACTGGACAACGACTGGCCATGGAACATTTTCTGGACTGATGAAGCTCATTTCCATTTGGAAGTGAGCTTCATGCTGTCCATAATTCGTGCTGTGAATAACCAACTGCAGAATTTGGACAGCCGCAAGCCCAAACATTGTGCGGCAGATTCCGCTTCATTCTCTTAATATCATAGTTTGGTGTGGTTTTACAGCTTGATTCAGAAATATCGGACCTTTCTTTTTCGAGGAGCTTGGCCCTGCTGGGCTTATCCACACTGTTAATAGCCAGCAACATGCATCGCTCTTAGCCAATCAAGTGATTTCCACAGTTTTTATGCAGGTGGTTCCCCCTCCTCACATCGCCACCCCTGTCAAGCGATAGCTTCACACACATTTTACTAAGGACAGAATCATCAGCCGCGATTTTCGTACAATGTGGCCAGCCCGCACATTAGATCTCAACCCCTGTGACTTTGCACTCAAAGAAGTCGTCTATCATGGAATAGACAATTTAGTGGACTCGACCAGCATTACATGCGATATCCACAACATTTCGAGTGAAACTCTACGTTCTGTCGTTCAGCATGTGATTTTAACACGTGACAACAGCACAGCAGTGGCCTGTGAAAATTTTAAGCCGGGATTTTTAAAATAAAATTAAAAAAATTAAAAAATAATAAATTCTTTTTTTCCTAATCAGTAACCAATTTTAAAAAAAATCAGCTAATGCTTTTTTATTCCCATATATAGGGAGTAGGCGAGGCAGTTTAACCCTATCTAACTTTTTGGAGACTGAGTGGGCAGTTCACTCTCCACTGATACCCAATCAGAGATAGCTGAGCCAATGCTATCACTAATTAAGCCGCACGCAGTGAGGAGAGACGGCTCAACGAGTGCCGCAATCTCGTGGTACCTAACCCTAACATTGGTATTTAATGTCTGAAATAATGTGGGTTCTACGGTCGATTTTCGTGAGTTTACGGGACGAAAAACCCGAATTCCGGGAAAAAAAATCCGCTTGCCCGTGCCAGAGATTGACTAACTCAGCAATTGTCCGAAAAAAGGCTTAGAAAAACGCCATATCCACTGAGCTACACAGGCTCTGTAACCAATTTATTAATAAATAAATTTACATCTTAAAAATATTTCACCCTCACCACGAACAAACATCAATAATAAAAGTTTCGTATCTCACAGAAATAACGCGCGCAATCATACGATACACTGCCCAACCAAGTAGTGTTGGAATGACCTTGTAACGTGCAATCACAAGCGCAAACGAATATGGCGAATCTGACTACATTTCGCCAAACACAATAAATCTGACACCGCATTAGATAGCAATGTATTTGTTTCGTGTAACGATAATTGAAAAAAAAAAAATTCTTTTCATATTTTCAACAGTGACATTCGTCATAATTTAGTCTTGTATCTATAATAAATAAATAATTATATGTTATTTTAACAGAATAAAATAAGATTAAAAAAAAAATAGTTCATCCTCACCACGAACATGCACCAATAATAAAAGTTTCGTACCTCGCAGAAATAACGCAAGCAAGCATACGAGTCGGAATGACTTGTAACGTGCAATCACCAGGCAAACGAATATCGGCGAGACTGGCTGCAATTGGTCAAAAGTGATAATATCGACACTGCGTTAGATCGCAGTGCATTTGTTTCGTAATCTAAAGCGTTAATCGAACAATTCCAATTATTAACTATTCAATCACTGTCGAAACATAAGCTGTAACCTTTAACATGTTGTATTGCATTTATATACTGTAATGTTGTAAGCATTGTTATTATTTATAAACACAAACAAAATTTAAGTTTTTCATTTCTTCCTTGGGGTGCGGCAGTGTCGCAGTGCTTATGTACGCGCCGCCACTGCAACAATGAAGAACAGCATATCGAACGTGTGTAACCAGCCAACGCACCGTGTGTACCCTTTTTGTGGCGTTTTGAAATACCCACTATGGTATTGCATCGTCATGTGTCTCCCTAGTGGCAACTTTTAAAACTAACGGTTCATCTAGTCGGTGAGTAGAATTGAACTTAGAAAGATGAAACGCTTAATCAAATAAAGTGCTAAAGGTTTTCTTCTCCGACCAGACCTTAATCAGAATGACGGTTTTACCATCCCTAAAATTGAAAAGTATTGATAAGAATTCGCTTATACCTCTTTAATTGCTGTAGATAAGGCCTTTTTGGTCTCTAGTGGTGTCCAACTAGAGATAGCTGGTTCAACACTATTACTAATTATGAACAGCATCTGGTGAAGAAGAGCACACAATTGCCACCATCTCGTGTTCCCTAACTCTAACGCAATCTATTATTTTCTGAAATAATATCGACCATAAAATAACATATTAGATAAAATCATCATACACACTCTTGAACCAAAACATTGCCTATTTAGTAGGTGTTTCGGCTTCATTTAGCCGAGATTACCGCTTTCACCTAACCTAGGATTGAACCCACAAGAGTGAAATGGGTCCTGAAGTATTCTGGACATAGTTTTATTTTTTATTTTAGTTTTATTATCTCTGCTCATACATTTTTGACTGCTGATAGTATCAAGTTCCTATGAATATCTTCATTTTGAATAAAACCTTTCTCTTGCTGTCCTTTTTTCACTCGGTAAATTTTCCTCAGAATTCTTTTATTTGTGATCTCTAGTGTTTTATTAACTCTTCCATTTCCAACCGACCGTCCACGAGATTGTTCCATAAATCGTTTTAAACACTGTCCTGTCTATATTAGTTTAAGGTTTTGAATAATTCCTCTCTTATTCTATATCAATTTATTCGCCTGTTTTCCAGCTTTTCTTATTTCTATTATTTATTTTCATATTTAATTTGCTACCTTCACTAGAAATTATGATTGACTATGTGAAATATAAGATCCTGTGTAGCTCAGTAGACATTTGCACACTACGACGCTTGACTACACGAAGGGAAACTTGGTTTCAAATCTAGTCGGCGACTAGAGGAAATTTTTCTAAGCCTTTTTTTGACTGGTTCCCGAGTTAGACTATATCTGGGAGAGGCAAGCGGGTTTTTCTCCCGGAAACTCGGGTTTTTCGTCCCGTATAGTTAAGAAAATCAACAATAGAACCTACACTATTTCACACATTACATACATTGTGTTAGGGTTAGGGACCACTAGATGGCGGCACTTGTTGAGTCGTCTCTTCACTGCGTGCTTGATTAGTGATAGACTTCGGCCAATTATCTCTGATTGGGTACAGTGGAGATTGAACTGCCCACTCAGTCTTCAAAAGTTAGATAGGGCTAAAACGGCCTCACCTACTCCCTATATAGGAATAAAAAAAGGTGTTAGCTGATTTTTTTATGTGAAAAATTTTAATTGTTCTATAGTTTCTCTATTGGGAATGTAATTGATGTTTTCTATGTTCCTGCCTGTTTTTCACATTCAAAACTTCTATTCTCTCTCTCTCTCTCTCTCTCTCTCTCTCTCTCTCTCTCTCTCTCTCTCTCTCTCTCTCTAAGGTCACAAAACAGCTGCCACCCTTTTGTTTCCAATCCTTATGATGATAGCATCCAAATATAAGGTTCACCTACTTGGCATTATTTATTTAAAGCAACGGTACACACACCATACGTTTGTTCAACATCGTTGATAACTGATTACTGCAATGTAAAATAAACAAATCCACTAATGCATTTTATTCTCAAAGAGAATAGGCGACGTTGTTTTAGCAACGTCGTTGACTGAGGGACAGTCAATTTCACTATCCTTAGCCAAGAAGAAATAAACAATCATACAGTAACTCTAAATGAAGAGAGTACACAAACGTATGACTCCATCACTATGGTCGTAACCTGTGATTGTCTGGACTAGTGCGTGTTCTATACTCGTTTTTTCTTAAGGTGCAAGAATAAAAACGGTTTTTGAAGGAAAAATCCTATAATCTTACTTGTCCATGTCAGCAATCGACTACCAGAGAACCACCTGAGGAAAGAGTTAGAAAAATTCCTCTAGAAAGCAAGAAATATTGGATGCCAACAAGAAATAATCCTTTTCTGCAACATTATCATCAGAATTTCTAAATAAATAAATAAATCCGCTAAAGTATTTTATTCCCTATGAGGAGTAGAAATTCAATCACCCCTCCTTTTCTGATTGGTAGGCAATCAGAAAAAGGTGGCTCAAGACTTTCACTAATTATAAACAGCATGGAGAGAAGTGTCACCATCTGATAGTCCCTCATCCTAGAACAGTATATTATTTGTCTGAAATAGCGAGTTAAAATAAATAATAAGTTAACTCTCCTTTTATTCCATGATAAGGAGTAGGTGAGGCCTTTTAAATCCTATCTAGCTTTTGAAGACTGAGTGGGCAGTTTAATTTCAACCAGTAACCAATCAGATATAGTTGGCCCATGACTATCTATTTATAGGCGGTAACCGATGAAGAGACAAGCAAACAAGTCTGTCGTCCCTTGGTACCTGACCCTAACAGGATGTGTTACCATCTGAAATTATATGGGTTCTGTGGTCAATTATCTTGAGTTTAATAGACGAAAAACCCGAGTTTCCGGGATAAAAAACCGCTTGTCCTTTCCAGAGATCGATTAACTCGGGAACTGGTCAAAGAAAGGCTTTGAAAAAGTTCCTCCACTTGGCGACTAGACTTCAAATCTATCTTCGCGCGGCTTAGCACAGAGGATGCAAGCGTCATTTCCACTGAGCTACATTACACAGGCCTAATAGTGGGTTATAGGGTTGATTTTATTGAGCTTACAGAACGAAAAACTGGAGTTTCCAGTAGAAGGAATCCGTTTTCTCACTGTGCACGGGATTGGCTAAATGGATTTAAAATGTTCCTCGACGGGGTGCCTATATTCGAACTGAGAACCGCTTTTATTGGTCTGCTTAGCGTTATGGAGGCACTTCCATGGGCTACCAGGCTCCCAGAATTTCTATGGAGAAAAAATTGATTAAAAATAGAAGTATTACAATTTTTGAAGTGAATATATAGGAGTTTACATGATAGTTATCCCCATGTTAAGCATCCCCCATCAATATTTACTTAGTTAAACAAGATTTTCAAATTGATGAGCACTGGAATGAACTTCATATAAGGAGTTTTCTTCATGTTTTCTTAAATCTAGAAAAGTGATTTATTGTTTTGGAGAGAGATAAGTCTCCCTCAATGAATCTTTAGACTCCCTGGAGGCGTCACGAACAATAATAATAATAATAATAATAATAATAATAATAATAATAATAATAATAATAATAATAATAAAGATTGTGGAATTTTTCTCCACTTCTATTCGGAAATTTAAAATTCTAATCTGGATTTCTGTTTTAGTATTGTGTGAAGGGAATTAGTGATAGATTATTGTTCTATTGCTACAATTCCTATCTGTAACTTTACTTCCAACTGTATAAATGAAAAACCATTTATATTAGGCTACATGTGGAATGTAGCCTAATATTTCGCACTAATTATTTTAACATTTTAAGAGGGTTTTTTGTATTTTATTTATTTACGTAGTTAAACTTGGTTATTTCTTGTGTGTGTGTGTGTGTGTGTGTGTGTGTGTGTGTGTGTGTGTGTGTGTGTGTGTGTGTGTGTGTGTGTGTGTGTGTGTGTGTGTGTGTGTGTGTGTGTGTGTGTGTGTGTGTGTGTGTGTGTGTGTGTGTGTGTGTGTGTGTGTGTGTGTGTGTGTGTGTGTGTGTGTGTGTGTGTGTGTGTGTGCTGGATACTGCATTAGTAGATAACAGAAAAACAGATATTTTTTTATTTATTTTTTTTTTACCACAAGGACATGAGATAACACAAAATAGTAAACATGAGAGAGATAGAATAATTTATAACATTATAAATTATTATGTTATGTCTCTCCCAGGTTGGCAGCAAAACGACCCAGAGGAAGACCAAGATATAGGTGGATTGATACGGTACAAAGTGCCTTAGACGATAGAAATATAAGATCTGATAATATTGGAGGCCTGACAAGTAACAGACTGATTTGAAGGAAAATTGTAGATAGGAAGTTAGTAATGTTGTAAATTTTTTCATGTAGTACTATCATATGCTGTACACCCCTTGAGGGCACATGGCAGGAATTTGATGATGATAATGTTATGTCATTCCCTACATGACACTAAATCTCCGCTAGACTACACCTATACGCTAGGCTTCAATCTTCACAGTACAGTATAACTTCTACTCTCCAGAAAATATGTAGTTGTCCCATTTTCCCCTTTTCCCAAGTAACTTGGCTTGTTTGAAACAAAATTAATGCTCTGATAGGATGGTTAATTATACCTGTGTGTTAATGGCTGTCAGCTGCGATCGTTGTTCTGGCCAGTGTAGCTGTTTTTCAGGATAGAAAACCGGAGGAGAAGAGCCCTTCCAACATTATGTGAGAGTTGTTAGCTCATCTTCATTTGGAATGCCATGTTGAAGGTTTTTCGCGTCTTAGAATTCAAATCCAGTTCTTTGGTTAGAAAGACCTGGATTTGAATTCTGTCTAATTTACAGGAAAACAAAAATCCAAAAAATCTTGGGAAAATAGAGCTAAGATGAAGGCTGGCACGTTAGCATTTTTTAATTCAGAAATCAGTAGGCACTCGAAGAATAAAAAAAAGGAGCTTAAAAACCTAAGATAACACAAGAATGATTGGCAAAATAAACAGACGCTGTTGTTAAATGTTTTTAATATTTTTATTTTAATTTTTTTTCTTGGGAAATAAAAGAGAAAATTTTAAATTTTTGAGTGTCATAAAACATTTTTAAGAAATTTTAGCTGGAAGGCACTACAATATTTTTGATTTTACTTTAGCATCTGTTAAATCCATTTTGCAACCACTACCGCTTTTTTTTTTTTTACCCAATTTAATAATTTGCCAAATTTAATAATTCTGATCAAAGTGACGTTCCCAATAGTGATCCTTTCGGTATGTGTAAAGTAATTTTTCTTATTTCATTTACGATTTTTTTTATTTATCTTCAGCTCTGTTTACTCCAAGTTTTGCAAATACAACTTTCTTTCACTTGGTTTCTTTTGCAATCTTTTCTTACGTGCAAATTCCATTTATTCCCTTGTCGCTAGGTTTCGCTACAAGTAATGTTACAAAGAATCAGATTCCTATTGATCGAAAGATGAAAAGGTGTGACTTGGCTTCTTTTGGTGAACTCCTGAGATGTTTGTATCGTGATCTGGCGTGTTTCTCTCTCTCTCTCTCTCTCTCTCTCTCTCTCTCTCTCTCTCTCTCTCTCTCTCTCTCTCTCTCTGCATCCTCTCTTCCAATTTCCCTAAGGAAAGTGTACATAGTTTGCAAATGTGCACTTCCAGAGCGTTAATCGCTGACTCAGCTTTTCACGGTTACTTTCTTTCTTTCTTTCCGAGTAACTGAAGAGGAAATGAAAATGGGAAGGGTGGGCAGGAAGAAGAAGAAGAAACCTGAAAAAAGCTACATTTCGTAATGATTCATTTCCTTTTAACAAAGACACGTGGATCCTGTTGATCTTAAATAAATTTATTTAATTTTGAGTTGTTATGAAACAGCAACGAATGGTAACAAATGTGCCACAGGTTGTGGAGAGTTTGTTAAAATAAATTTAAACAAATAAATGAATTCGGTTGTAAATGCCATTGTAAACAAGAAGAAAGTACTATAAATGTAGTATACTATAACACGAATAACAGGAATATATTATAATATTAAACAAGCTGTTTTTATGTGAAGCAAAAATTCTATGCGTTTCAATGGCATTTCCAGTTTGCAAAGTCTCACAGGACAAATATATGGTCGAAAAAGTTGTGTAAGGTTTTTTCAAAACAGTCTTTAATCGTCTCTCATCCTGCTACTCTATGAATAATGAGCTCATTCGAAGTTGATTATTTTGAATGTGCGACTGCATGAATTTAAGCTACTATTTTTTTTTTAAACCGATATTAATAATTAGAATATTTACAGTGAGACACACCGTTATAACAATTTGCTAATAGAAAGTTATAAATACAACAATAATTTTTATAAGATTCTCACCCACGAAAAGTTAAAAGCTTATTAGCCGTTTTAGCCCCATCTAACTTTTGAAAACTGAGTGGGAAGTTCAATCTCCACTGGTAACCAATCAGAGATAGCTAGCACAAGGCTATCACTTACTTAATCGGCACGCAGTGAAGAGACGGCTCAACAAGAGCTGCAAGCTAGAAGACCCTAACCCTAACACGATATTTTTTAATGTCTGAAATAGTGTAGGTTCTACGGTCGATTTTCTTGAGTTTACGTGACGAAAAACTCGAGTTTCCGTGAAAAAAAACCTGCTTGTCCGTACCAGAAATCAACTAACTCGGGAATATGTCGAAAAAAAAAGCTCAGAAAAAGTTACTCTAGTCGGTAACTAGAATCGAACTTGTGAGTCTTTCTTCGGGGAGTTTAGCTCTGAGGAGTGCAAACACCATCTCCACTCAGCTACACAGGCTATTCACTCGATGATCGAATGCAACGCAGCGTCGTCGCGGTTCGCTTGATTTCGACTGCATCACAGTCGCGGCTCTCTGTCTCGCGGAGCACCACAGTAGCGTGTGGGCTAATATTTTTCTATTTTTATTAATTATATTTCTATTTATTTCTATCTATTTCTTGTTATTTCTATTTTGGATTATTTTTACCCGCAATCCTACTGTAGAGATTAAACATGGGACTGTTTCAAGCCACTTCAGGCCTGCAATAAGCCCTGTTGAGGTGATCTCGCATAGAGAGAGAGAGGAAATGGGTCCTCCACCTAAAGGCAATTACAAACATCCATGCTCACGGCAGGATTAGAATTTGCAGTCTGTTTGAGAGCGAGTAATCTAACCCCCTTGACCCAAGTCAATCAAATCTTAATCTTATTCGTATGTGGGTTCTCCCGGTTCCTCATTCATCTCGTAGGACTGGTTATGCCCGCCTAATGAGGGATTAAGTAAGTATTTTATGACTGTAGATCCGTGTGTGTTCATGGGCCGGCTTGCTTGTTCTGAGGGACGAAAAACCCTCTACCTCCGTATGATACCTACCTTTAGTCGAAATAGAAGATAAAGGTTCCTCATATCACTGACGGGAATTGAACCCGGGTCTTTCCGCCCAAAGAGCCTCGTTTATACCGACTAAGCTACGGAAGCTCCGGCCAATCGAATGCAAACTATAAATCGGTATTTGAATACGAACTCCACTCTATTCAGTGATAAATAAAGATACAGAATCTAGAACTTCTGAAGCTCATTACTGGAGTAATTTGAAGACAAAGTTTATATCAACGTGAGTTCAATTCCCTTCCATTTTGTTATTATCCATCTTGTCCGTAGTTGGTTATTATCAGGTAAATGTACTTTTACCGAAAAGATGCCGACTGTTTTAAAACGAGTAATATTCTAGGATTGATTGAAGCGATCCTTATCCTAATCCAGCTAAGATAAGGATCTTTTATACCACTGCGTCTGGGGTCGCATACAAATGTCAACGATAAAGACGCACACCGAACTGAAGAATTCTGTACTCTGTAAACTGCATTCCAATTCACTCATCAACTATAGAAAAAAACGACTATAAAACTTTACTGGTTAATTTATTAAAATAATTGGTTTTAAGAAATTAAATTATCGGATACCACTATTATGGGTTAGATGGAGCAGGTAAAACAGTCTTCCAAATATCTTTCACTTTATTTTCACTCCTCAAAATCCTACTCCGAGTTTTGTTAAAGTTGTACGTAAATTGTCAGGGGAGGGGGGGGGGTCTGAAACAATGTAACAAAGTAGTCGGCAGACAAATGATGTGACCTGTTCAGGCTGAATTTTTCAATCATTGCTTTTCCTGAGGTGCTGAGGAAGCAGCAACAGTTGGAAGTATTTTACATTTTTTTTTAAAATTAATTGGATTTAAAATTGGCTGGGTATTTAGTTGAATATCTTTGCCGAATAAAATGTATGAATCACTAATATTCAACTTAGACCTTCAGCATGTTTAATTTTGACTTTAATGATTCGTGTAATAAGAGAAGTTCCGTGATTCCCTAGGTCTTTGTTATCTTGAATGTCCTCCTTCACTAGTTTGCAAGAATTTCCATATAAAAAGAACAAAAGTGTTCAAAATCCCTGTGCATCTTTCCTCACTAAATAGGCCAACATGAATATTAGACAATTTAGTTATTTGTAACTAATTGTAAGCAATTGTAAATTAACCAAGCGAACTTTGCTAGTTTAAGTTTCGAAAATAGACTCTAACAGAAACTCGAAATTTTTTGCTATCAGGGGATGAATCTTTTTAAGGAACTGTTCCCTGAAAAATATACGCTACTCTTTCATTTAAAGTCAAAAAAGTACAAAATCGTTCTGATTGATCTCTAGAAATAGATCGAATGTTTCCATAATCAGCTCCTCTGAAAAAAAATTTATTGTAGGAACTTTTATTCAATATATTAAAATATGATTTCAACGCTAAGCGAACCATTAAAGTCGTTCCTGCATTTAGCATTAAAGCTACTGAAAGGATGCTTTTATTCATCTCTCATCTCTCTTTCTCGGTGTGTGTGTGTGAGTGAGAGAGAGAGAAAGAGGGGGGGGGGGAGAATCAGAAAATATTCTAGGCTTCCTTTTATTCTCTTCTTAATCTCATCGATGTACTCTACTCGTTAGCATATAAAGGAAGAAATCCTGTAAAGCTTATTGATAAAATTCGGCTTTACTGTAATCAACCTTTACGGTTTGTGAAAAAAAAAAAAAAAAATTGGTTCGTTAAACAAAGATGGAAACATTCTTCGTTTTATATATAAGAGTGGAAATAATGACGTCAAGAATTAATTTAGCGAATCTTAAACTCATAGACATTCTTCCTTTCTTTCTTTGTCTTCTCTTCAGTTAATGAAAATTCAGTTCCAAGCTTAGCCCTACTTTATTCCAATAATGGTCAGTGTAAGATTACCAAGACGGGAACACAGAGGTAATAAACCACCCCACATAAAGCGAGAGAGAGAGAGAGTTGTTGACAATAGATGAACAGGAGACGTCAAGAAAATGTACCGATACGAACTTGGTGTGTACAAGTGGTCGTTACCGCAGCAAATGAATGCATGCGATAGTCAGGATTCTGCAGAAGCAAGCAGAAAACTTTCCCTAAAGATCAACACTGTTAAAGTTTTTCTAAAAGACCCCCGAGCGATAGTTGTTTTAGAAAGTATAATGAGACGTGTCAGGTTACAACGGTGAAGTTGGTCTTTGACCCTGATTGTTTTCTAAAATTCTAATTGGGAACGATAAGTTAAAAAGTAGTCGCTCACATTTTATAAAGAAAAACAAAATTGTGTTCTGAAGAATACAGAAATGAATGATTGTTCCGAGTGTATACTGAAAGAAAAAAAAAAAGAAATTTATTAGATATTTTTCGATAACATTCTGTATAATGGGTGAGAATAGGAAAAGTAAAAATAATAAATAAATAAGCAGTCATAAATCTGTGCATTATTGTTGTTATTGATAAGTCTTAGGCACTGCAGGAACAATTATGCAGGGACTCATTGAAGTAAGGCACCTGCAGTGCCTAGATTATCATATTTCTCCTTAACACACCTTCACCAAACGTACTCGCAATGTATACTGGCAGCGTATTCCATTCACTCACTACGTATCATGAAAAGATGGACTTCCCATGATTCCTGACGATTCTTGTTTTTTGCTTCCAGGAATGATCCCAAGTTCTCCTCTAACTCCATGACTCAGCTTCCAAATTTTATTTGTATTTATACTGAAAGATTCCCTTACCAGCGTGTATGATTTTAACATACACGCTTTATTTTATTTTCTTATTATCTTGCTCAAATCTCAAGACAACATCTCTTCATTATGAATGTCCTTGTGTATCAACCATCATCTTTTCCTCGCATTACATACACAGTGTGCCCCTTTAAGTAATGAGATTGATCGCTTACAGAACAGCCGTTTGAATAAAAGTAACAAGCATGTTTATAATTTTGACCGCTAGAGTGTGTTGTAATTGCAGGTGCAACTTTCGAGTCGGATGACGCAACAGTTTTCGTGTGCCAACCGTTCAAAGAAAAGGGTGTGAGTGGAGCGTGCCAGAAATTGCGTCATGGAGAAAAGAGCTGTGAGAAAATTTTAATGTAAATTAGGACAAACTGCTACAGGAGTGTACCAAGACCTAAAAACGGTTTAAGGCGATGACTGTCTGAGTCTCGAGCACAGTTGTTCTGCTAGTTTTCAACCTTAAAAGATGGGAGGGAGTCACTGGAAAGTCAGGTTGCAAAAATCACGTGTCAAAAAAGGGCTTATTTTTTTTTCGACGCTGCTGGAATTATCCACCGCGAATTTGTTCCTGAGGGCACCACAGTGGACGCTCAGTATTATTTAGGAGCAAGGCAACGTCTGCACGCCCTCATGCGAAGTGTCAGGAAAGAACTGTTCCATAACAACAATTGGTTTCTGTTGCACGGCAACGTGCCTGCGCACTGTGCTCTGCCTGTGAGGCAGTCTCTGGTTTCGAAGTCAATCTGTGTGATCGAACATCTCCCCCTCCTATTTGCCAGATTTGGCTCTCGCAGGCTTTTTCCTCTTCCCAAAGATGAAGTGTGCCTTGAAAGGGGAGCGAATCAGCGACACTGAGGACATCCAATGCGGTGTGGTCAAGACACTGAAGGAGGTTCCCGTTCAGGACTTTCACCATGCCTTCGAATACCTGTACGACACGTGAATATTGTGTGGAATTGGAGGAAGATTATTTTGAATCTGTGTAATTGACAGTTCCAAATATAGTTCTTTATTTTCATATAAGAATTGTTGTATCATTACTTAAGGGCACAGTATGTACTAATTCCTATTCAGTTTGGTAAATTACGTTAAATAAAGCTTGATATGCACTCTTAGATACAATTTTAAACCCAGTTCATTTTTTTTTTCTGTTGATGATATTTGATTTTTATCTTCGTATCACCTTTTTATCTGAAAATCTCTTCCAGTTGTAATCGATATTACTATAGATGGCATTAAGAAAAAGAAACGGAAAACTACCACTAAGGTACCTATGAAAAGTTGGATTTATTATTTAAAATATTTTAAAAGTGTCCACAAAATGTAAAATAATTAGCCCAGTCAAAAATTTCATTAAATCATAAAACATATCATGTTAAACATATGCAAAATATTATTTTAAAAAGATGTAATTCAAGTTTATTTTAGAAAAAATCGGTATTTATTAAACACAATACTTGCATGAAATAAATAAAGATCTTACAAAATAAAGTTGTGTAAAACACAAACAATAATTACATATTAATAAATATAACCTTAAAACAACTCTTCAACACATGCCGTCACTGAACTAGAAACCTTTATGCGGATAAGAAATCGTAAATGTCACTTACGCAGCGTATATTCAAAATACTTGGTCGCGTGCGTCACCACGTGTTTTAGGCAATTAAGAATGCTGCTGGTCAGCAATCGCCAATGGTGTTGATCACAATAGGAAAAACAAAAACTTTTTGGGAGTTCAATAAACAGCCTATTATGGTTGCCCGTCTGGCGAGAGCCACGATTTTAAAAACAGCAGAGCTCACTGGTTTCTCAAAAGGTGAGGTATTCCGTATGTTCAATCAGTGGAAAAATAATCCACATTGCTTGTCTAAGTGTAACTGTGATCCTAAGCCAGTCTCAGGAAAGATATTGCCGTTGTCTGAGAAGGCTTGCGCGGGCAAACAGAACTTCATCTGTGCAGCATTTGGCCAAAGCATTTAATGAAGGCTGTTCCCGATCCATATCTCACCAAACTGTACTCAGGAAATTGAAAGAGATCGCTATTGGCAGTCACATGCCTTTACGGAATCCACTGTATTAAATAAAAGTTTCTAATTCAGCGGCCAGTATGTGAAAAAACAAAACTGATGTTATTAATGTTATTATTATTATTATTATTATTAAGAGAAACCTCCAGGGAGTCAGAGACTCATCGAGGGGGGTCACATACTACATACACACCAGCTATCATACTTGTTCTTGAATTCATTCACACTGCTTGCACTCACAACATCCAAAAGCAATCCATTCCAATCACGCATCACCCTCTGAGAGAAAAATCTAGCTCTCATACCTTTCTTGGTAGCCTTCATTCTGAGCTTCCAAGGATGCCCTCTCTCTCCTTTCCCCACCCTCCATAAAATTGAAAAATTCCATCAATTGAAATCCTGTATGACCCTTCCAGAAGTTTGTAATTCTCAATCATATCACCCCTCTTTCTCCTGTTTGCTAGTGTCTGCAGTCTACAAACTCTCAATCTGCTTCATAATCAGTATTCCACAATCCTGATATCATTTTAACACTCTCCTTTGTATTCTCTCCAATATATCAGAATCACAACAGAAACTAGGAGACCAGACCTGTGCATAATAGTCTTAGTGAGGTCTTATCAAAATCTTATAAAGAGGCAAAATAACATCCTTATCTTTACATGAGAACATTCGTTTCGGCATTGCAATTATCTTTTGAGTTGAATTTGCAATATTTGCCACATGTCCCCTGAACTTCAACTTCCTGCCTATTAACACTCCAAGATCCCTAGCCTCACCAGTTTCTTCTAACCTAATCCCACCAATATAATACGAAATCGGATATCTAATCATGCCGAAGTAAATGACTTTACATTTACTGACACTCATTTTTCCATGTCCACAATTCCAGCTATTCATATCATTCTGCAAATCAGCAGCATTCCTGATTACATTACATCTCTTTGCATCATCAGCAAATAGCTGTATGTCGCTTGTCAAATCCTTCCCAATATCATTAATGTAGAGATTGAATAATAGTGGACCAAGAACTGATCCTTGTAATACACCACTTGTTATCTTAAACCTTGCAGACTAAGATCCCCCGTATACCACATTTTGATATCCGTCAGTCAGCCATCCTCTTATCCATGCTAATGTTGTATAATCCAAACCATTTTTTCCAATTTATGCAACAGTCTGCCATGCTGTACTCTGTCAAAAGTTAGCAAAATCCAAAAGTATCATGGTGTATCCATTCCCCTTGTCTAGTTCAATGGTAACATTACTATAGAATGTGAGCAAGTTGCTAAAACATGATCTTCCCTTAGTAAACCTATGTTGTTCATTGCAAAGTAGAGATTCAGAAATTGGTTGATCACTGTCAACCCATTTATGAATGTGGACCCTGACCAATTTTTCCAAAATCTTCACCACCGCTCTTGAGATACTAAATGTTCGATAGTTGGATACATTGATCTTTACACCATCCTTGTGCAATGGAATTATCATACATTTCTTCCATTCCTGCGGAATCTTCCCTGTTCTGAGACTCATATTAAACATCCTGGTCAAAGGAATGGCCAGTTCAGCTGAACACTCTTTTAGCACACGTGCTGATATCCCATCAGTCCCTATTGATGAATTCGTATTCAGATTGTGCAACAGTTCTAATACCTCGGCCTCACACACCTGCGTTTCTTCATCTAGTGAAGAGGTAACAGTGAGCTCAATGTTGTGTTCACCAGGTTGATAGCTTTTAAAGAAATGGGCAGTCATTAACTGAACAACCTCTTCTGCATCTGTAACCCTCACGCCATCTGGATTTAGAAGAGGTAATCTTTCATATTCATTCTTTCTTTTATTTGTAGCATATCGATGGAATTCTTGTGGGCTGTCTTTAGCCAGTTTCTTTTCATACCCATACTTTGCTTTCCGTACAACAGTTGTGACTATTCTAGCTTGCTGCTTTTAACGTTCATAACGGACGTCATTCTTATGCAAACGGTATTCCTTCCACATCTACCTTTTCATACGAATCTCTTGCTTAATAAGATTACACATCATTTCCTCCTGCTCTACTTTTTCTTCGCCCTCTAGGGACATATTCTGATATCGCATCATTTAAGTATTGTTTAAATGCTTTACATGCACTGTCGATATTCTTTCCATCCAGCAACCGATCCCATTCCACTGAACTCAGTATATTCCTCAGTTGGTCTTAATTTCCTGCTCTGTAGTTCAGCATGAACTTTTCTGAATGGAACATTCATAGTCAATTCCCAAGTGAGTACTGCATGATCACTGTCACCAACTAGAGGCAGAATAGTTACGCCTTTAACTGAAACGCATTCTGACACTATAATCAAATCTAACATTCTTTGGCCTCGAGTTCCTTCTGTCACATGCTGCTTGAGGAAGTTGTCCCACAACAGCTCAATAAATGCATTTTCATTCTTCTCATGAAATTCTATTGCTACCCAATCAATATTTGGATAATTAAAGTCTCCCATTATGATTACTCTTTTCGCGCTCACCTTTTCTATTTCGTGATGCATTTCTTCGTCACCAGCAACAGATCCACCAGGTCTGTAACAACATCCCACTATGTAATTTGTCTTGTTAGATTCGACTTCACACCAGATGGCTTCAAACTCACTGCCACATGAAATATTGTTAGCAGTATTACTACATTCATAGGTCTCAACTCTAACTGGATTTAAGTCATCCAATATCATTAGCAGCACGCCCCTTCCTCTCCTCTTCTCTCTATCCTTCCTAAAAATACTGTACCCATGACACTCGATACCAGTTAGTAGGTCTGATTCTGATAGCCAGGTCTCACTAATACCTAAAATCTGAGTCGCAACATATTAACTAAGGCAACGAACTCTATCCCTTTCTTTCTGATACTCCTAGTATTCGTGTAGACATAATAATCTAACTGTTTGTTCTTTTCTATTGTCTTGTCTGCAGTCTGCCCGACACAGTTGGACAATTTGCAGATCTCTCTTCTTCTCTAATGCCTTACACATGTAGACATCTTTGCACACATATGATTCGTCCGGACCGGACGAACACAAACCCGAAATCGTTCTCGCCTTGTCAGCATTTCCATGACAAAGCCCATTCCCGTCATTAACACAGCTATATAACGTTGTCGCTCTTACACTCACATTCACACCATTCCTCGCTTTATAATTTAGTTTCCATGACTCTCTGTGTTAGGTCTCATATCAGTTGTTAATTTTTCTAGACTCGTAATACGAAACGTATTCAGGTGTAGGCCATCCCTCTTATACAAATCCAATCTTCCCACAAACTCACTGCACACATCCATTCCTTCGACAAAGCCTACGCATCGAATCGTTTGCCATCATAGCCCTTCTTCAAAAAAAAAAAAAAAAAAATCAGTTCATGCCTTTTTATTTCCGTATATATAGGAAGTAGGTGAGGCCTTTTTAAGCCCTATCTAACTTTTGGAGACTGAGTGGGCAGTTTCAATCTCCACTGGTACCCAATCAGAGATAGCTGGCCCAAGGCTATCACAAATTAAGCGGCATGCAGTGAAGAGAGAGACGGCTCTACTGGTGTCGCCATCTCGTGGTCCCTAACCCTAACGCTCGTATTTTTAATGTCTGAAATAATGTGGGTTCTACGGTCGATTTTCTTGAGTTTCCGGGAGGAAAAACCCTCTTGCCCGTGCCAGAGATCGACTAACTCGGGAACCGGTCAAAAAAAGGGTTAGAAAAATTTCATCTATTCGCCGACTAGACTCGAAACCAAGGCTTCCTTCGTGCGGCCAAGCGCCGTGGTGCGCAAATGCCACATCCACTGAGCTACACAGGCTCTATATAGCCCTTCTTTTTAATTCATTTTTTCATAGCTAGGTAAAATACTAACGATTTTCATTTTTTCACTTTTCATTCTCGCCTCTTCCAACAACCCTTTCATGTCCTCTCTCATACTGTACTTATCGCCAGTAAATCGTTCATATCTACTACAAGTACGATTTCATTTATTTTTCTATTCTGTTTTTGAATTGCTTGCGTTATGTTTTTAATTTTCTCTCCAGGAAAACTCCATGTTATAACTCGCTCATCTATAGCATGTTTTATTATACAATCACCATACCAAATAACTTCTTTCTTTTTACTAACAACATACTTACCTCATTTCCGTTGTTTCCTAACTCGCCTGTTTCCTTGCTTTGTTGTTTCTTATTTTCCTGTTCATTTTTTCTTTTTCTCCCTATGCTCATTTAAACGTCTCTCAACGTTTTGCAATTCCCGCGTTGTCTCTTTGATGATCTACTTCAACTTCGCTATTTTGGGGGGTTAAGTTAATTCATTTTCGTTAACCTCCTCCATGTGCACAATAACCTCGTTGGCAGGGCTTACCTTTTTCTCGCCTGTGGGGCTTTTTATTTAAGCATTACCTTTCTTGTCCTTTTTGGCGCCATTTTAAACGTATACTAAATGTTGAATTATCTTAATAAAATATGCGATAAAATACTAAATACACTATAAAACACTAAAATCTACACTAGTATACTACAAAACACTAAAATCTACACTAGTATACTACAAAACACTAATTTTCTAAGGGAAAACACAATAAAAACAGACAAATATCACCAACTTTACAGGATCACTAAATTCGACGGCCAACCACTAGGTATCCTCAAACCAGAATATCAGAATATTTATTCATAAAAATGCCAGCTGCTCAGACCTCACCACCCACAGTCTTCTGTGATAAAATGCTGGCCAAGAAGGTGAAATACTCAACTGGACAACCATACCTTCCAAACTGATATTTCCGTGTCAGAGCCGAGAGGAACTTTTTTTACTAGACACTTTCAGCTGACTCCAGTGCCAGTCACTTTTAATCCCAGGCAATTAGGATATTTTTTTTCCCACGGAAGGTCTAGTTTTAATCCCGCAGCTGAGAAAATTCAACATTTACAACACATATGAGTACAAGCAAATAAATATTACTTGGGATTAAGTATAATAATAAAATATCACGTGGGAATGTACTCAATCTCTGCGATTGGGAGAGGTAGAGATAATTTCTATTACTTCCTCCTGCCTGAGGGTAATAATAATATATAAGAGAATTTATTTTTCTTTTTCATTATCATAATAATAAAGTATGTAGATTTTTTCATTATTGTTTTATTTGATTAAACGTTGTTGAGAGTGAGATGGTCGTTTGTCGTAATCTTCCAAAGGCAGATAGATACGAAACTCCTCAAAACAAAACAAAAGTTCATGGAACATGAAAATGATGGCCCGGTCATACAAATAACAAAAGTATGTCAAGTGCTGTTCACTAACTACTATTATTTCATGAATCGGTAGAAGCTTTCTTCTGCAGGGTCTATTGTTCAACCAACTGTTCCTACTGGTTTGCCAAATGTATCGAAAAATATGCAAATACTGGGTGATCAGAAGGTTACCAACCATTTGGACGGGATTGTGATCTCAATATAGTTTCAAAGGCTTTTGTAGTCTTCAATTTTAGATATTCTCACGATTTATATACATACAAATGCAATAATAAGACTCACTTATATTATTATTATTTTTACAGAATCTTCAAAGAGTCAGGAGGCTCATGAAGGAATATTCTCTCTAATCAACCTTTCACTTCTTAAATTCATCCTGTCTACGCTGTCATCATCCACAATAAATTTGACTAAACTATCAGTCTATTCTCTGTGCAGAATGTGGAAAATATCTCTCAACAACTTATACACATTGAGTCAATGTTGTAGAGTGGCAACCGTAGGGTTCCAAATAGGTGAAGATCCAGGAAAAAGGGAGTATCCCAAATTTTGGAGAGCATCGGACAGGATGAAACAAAAGTTCATGGAACATGAAAATGATGGCCCGGTCATACAAATAACAAAAGTATGTCAAGTGCTGTTCACTAACTACTATTATTTCATGAATCGGTAGAAGCTTTCTTCTGCAGGGTCTATTGTTCAACCAACTGTTCCTACTGGTTTGCCAAATGTATCGAAAAATATGCAAATACTGGGTGATCAGAAGGTTACCAACCATTTGGACGGGATTGTGATCTCAATATAGTTTCAAAGGCTTTTGTAGTCTTCAATTTTAGATATTCTCACGATTTATATACATACAAATGCAATAATAAGACTCACTTATATTATTATTATTTTTACAGAATCTTCAAAGAGTCAGGAGGCTCATGAAGGAATATTCTCTCTAATCAACCTTTCACTTCTTAAATTCATCCTGTCTACGCTGTCATCATCCACAATAAATTTGACTAAACTATCAGTCTATTCTCTGTGCAGAATGTGGAAAATATCTCTCAACAACTTATACACATTGAGTCAATGTTGTAGAGTGGCAACCGTAGGGTTCCAAATAGGTGAAGATCCAGGAAAAAGGGAGTATCCCAAATTTTGGAGAGCATCGGACAGGATGAAACAAATCCAGGTTTTTCAAACACGCATAAAAGGTTCGTGGGGTTTTGTTTCTTGTACATTGCACGCTAACCGTTATTATTTTTCTTAAAGTGTATTTTTTTTTGTTCAACTATAAAAACTAATCTAAAGCAGCGTACTTTGAAAGGTTATTGGTAAAGAAATACATTTTAAATTGAGATTAGTCGCTGATTTATCTCACACAAGAATTTATAATGCATTAGTACCATGCATGGACAGAAAATTGAAGAGAAAAAGAAGGAACTTGTCAAGATGGATTTGAAGACCTGTGGTTACAAGAGGCCGTTCCTATGACCTCAGCATTCTCAATATTTATTTCATTTGGCCTCTTTTGAACGAATTCGTTTTAATTTTAGGTCATCCAAATTTATCCAAGGCCACATATTTATTTTCAGTCACCCTTGCTACTGTCTTTAGAAAGTTGGATTCACCTCTTGAAGTGTTGTCATTTGAGACTCAACTTCGTTATATAATAATTATTCCTAAAAACAATCAATTTAGGTTTAAACCTAAATTCAGAAGAAACATCCAATATTTCATTTAAAATCAACACATGTGAGCTACAAGCTTCTATCTATTATGTCTATTCTAGACAAAATTTTGAATTAACTGTAAAGAACTTCTATAACCAAACTCCAATTTCTGCAAGTTTCAAAAGTTTTTAAGTTTACCACTTCACTTGTGAAATTGATATTTTGAAATTTCGCTGAGTTCAATTCTTTCAAAAAATATCTTTTCATTTAGTGAAATATTCTCTCCCTACACAGAATCGATGTCTTCAGAATCTTCCGTGGTATAGTTGCCGTTTGAAATCTTTTATTACTATTTCTAAGCAACAAATCAGTTCCAATAACTCTAAATCTAACAACCCTTACATTTACTCGTAATACTGTAAATAACACCTTTTTTTTTTTATCTTTGTGAAATATCACCAAAGGAAAATTCCACTAGTTGAAATCTTACGAAACAAGTAAATCATATCAAAAGCTGATTTCGGTCACAAGCAACGAAGCGATTTTGTGAGAATTCTGCCAATTACTGAACGGAATTTTCTCGAAGCCAATCTCATATCTAGTTGGATGAACTCGTATCTTCTTATAGAATAAAAACAGTCTGATATTGCTTATCGACTAGCTGATTCGCTGCCAGTATATGAGAATGTTCCTTGGTTACAGCACATGAATTTAATCACACTATAGCGACGAGTAAATACACACCATCGGTCACTGACATTTAGACCTAAAATCATTTTTTTTTACTGCTTTTTCATTCTTTTTTACACTTCAAGTATATTGCTAAATAAACGTTCATCATATACAGTATAGGTGTTTTATTTTATTTTATTGACTTTTTTTTTCTTTTCAAGTTATTGTCTACGTTTCAACATCCAGATTTTGAATGTCATTTTCCAAAGATTACAAGAATAGGTACAGCAATAGGCAACGGCAACAAAGCAGATATATAAATTAACTTCGTTAATAAATCGAGTAGCATCACACTAGCATATGAAGAATAATGAATGTTCAATAATTAAAAATAAAAAAAAGAGAAAGAAATTCTCTGACTCTTTTTATTCCCAAAGACACTGAGGAAGATCGTTTTAGTATTAACTTTTGAAGATCGTTGCGCAACCAGTCTCTACTGTTAGCCAATACTGATTGCTAGATAAAGCTATCAATAACTTAATAGGCATCAAGAGAGAACGTACGGAAAACATCTACGCCATTTTGGTCCCTAATCCTTATCCTATATATTATGTCTGAATCCGAACAGGCTGAAAAAGGGCCTAGAAAAAGTTCCTCTATTCGGAGACTAAAATCGAACTTAAAGCGGTCTTTCTTCTGACCGTCTAGCACTACCGAAGGAAACATTATTTCCACATCACTATATAGATACTCTCTGAAAGTTGAATATTTTTAAAATTATGGTATCTAATTCCTCCATATCTAACGTTGCACATTTGTGATCTTTTTGTGATCATATCGATTGTGAAGATCGACGCACAAAACGACTTGAATTTTGATCTTGTTGTTGATCATTTTATATATATATATATTGAAAAAGAAATTTTGAAAAAATTTTGAAAAAGGAAAAAAATATTTCGCCAAAAAATTTGAAAAAAATAAAAAATAAAATAATAAAAACGGGGTAAAAAAGAAGGAAAAAACGGGAGGAAAGAAATTAAAAAATGGAAAAGAAAGGGGGGGGGAGTCGTTTATTTAAAAGTAATTCCAGTTCTCGTAATTTCCGAGTCAGATTAATATTGTCCAAATAGACTTGTTTCAACACAAAATGTCCCATTTCCCCCCCCCCTTTTTTTTTTTAAAAAAAAGGGAGAAAATAGGACATTTTGTAAAAAAGTATATTTTTATAAACTCAGATTTTCTGAATTCAGTACTTTTAACAATAAATCCCAGGCTCACGTTGCGTGTCTGGGATTGATGTCGTGTACACACATCGTAACATGGGCAATGCTCAAATAAACTTCATAGACTGTGACCTGTGAATGGGTTTCACACAATATAAAATAATACGCCGTACAACACTGTTCCATAAAGTAGAAACTAGAGGCCTATCCTAGTAAATATATACCAGAAAACATTGCAAAACAGAGCCGTAACGCGGAAAAAGCTCATAATAACCCACATCACAGATACGCAATTACCTTTCTACAAAAATGTCTTCCTGACAAAAGTCATTGGTTCTCTCCCTGCGATTAAACAAAGACCGCCTAGAATGTTCACTGAAATCGCTGAGGAACATAGGGGTGACTGTGGGTATATGAAAGAAAAGACGGTACAGATATCCTGAGAAAATCCCATCAGTAGCTGCAAGAAATCCCATCAACAATCTCAAATCTCATCAGTAGCTATTCTGTTCTTTGTGAAAAGGTGACAGCCAGGGCCGCGTTTACCATTAGGCGCAAGATGGAGGCCTCACTCTCTAGGGGGGGAGCCTCATTTCAAAACCTTACTTGTCACAAAGAACAATAAAAAAACAGCATAGTTATAGTTGCCAAATAAAATACTTATTTTTAAATATTAAATTCATAACATAAAAACTAGAGGCTGCTGAAAAATTTGTGAGGCTTCCAGCTTCCATTTGAAATACTTGTTCTTTCCATAGAATATAAAACTAACAGGAACTCTGTATTCCATTAAATTCATGTATGTAAGCACGTACCATGTCCAGCAAACCTGGATGGTATTCTGTTCACCTGCTGAAAGAACGTGGATAGGAAGTCTAGTTTGACCGTCATGTCCATTAGAAGGTGCAATAATCCTTCACACTGAATAGAACACTTAACTACATTACCAGGCGTACATAGTAGCTACGTTCTGTGGCCTACAGCAAGAAACGCAGTTGCTTGCCATTTGCTCGGTAACCGGAATGTAAGTTATATCAGACTAAATACCTATGAGTTATATTCATTTTGCTGTTTGTTTTTATCGTATAATTATAGTTTTTAATGCCAGCATAAAATAAGAAATCTTTTCGTACTTTCTTCACTTCATATTGAATCACTTTGGAAGATCAATGTCACTATCAATTTTTTTTTGCTAATTATTTTAATCGCAAATACATTTTAAAATTCTCCAAGAACTTGATTGAAGATAATTATTTTTGTCAAACAATTATTTTATAAATTCATGAAAATCCGAATCTAAAAATGAATACAGTCTCCATCTGTTCCAAATTAAGTTTCCTATTTTATTCATAATCTTAGTTCGAAGGTTAGTTATCACAAGTAAATCTTGAATCATATCATGTAATGCATAATTTTTATAACGTAATCTGTTGATTTTTGCATTTCAACTTTCTTGGTTTTCTCCCTAATCACTCACTACAAATCAAAATAAACGGCAGTTATGAAGTCAACTGTTAATTTCGATATTATGCGGCAGTTTCGAAGTGGCGATATTTTCACTACAGTTTATCATTTGAAACATGTGTAGGTTGTTGTTGTTGTCTTGTCCTTTGAAGAGTCTTAGATGTTTCCGTGCGCTCTTTGTACTGCTTTGGCTATGTCTGTGATTTTGTTTGTATAGAGCTGTTGTTCAGGATTAGGATCTATTTCTTGCAAGGCTGCTGTAATTGCTGGACAGGTAAAGATGTGAGTGGGTGTCAGTTCCGTATTGGGGCAGTTGTTGCAGTTTCTATATGTTCTCGTATCATCTGTATTGATCTTCATTCCTCTATAATGTCCTGTTCGTAGTCTTGCTATCGTAGTGGAGGTCCTTCTGTCAGCATTGATCTCGGGAATTTGATGTTGTATCACTGATTTCAATGGAATTAGTTTAGCTTTTGCTAGTGCATTGGCATCAGCAAGAGTTATCATATGAGTTTCTTGGTTGAGTTCTCTGGCCTCTTTTGCTAATTTATCAGCTGCTTCGTTGTGATCAATGCCTACATGAGCAGGAATCCATTGTAGAATGCAACTTTTACCTAAACACTTTAGATGATTTAAGAGTTTATGGATGTCTTGTGTGAGCTTGGTATTGCCATTTTTGATTGCCTCCATAGCTGATCTTGAGTCACTGTAAATTATAATTCCTTCAGATTGTTGAGATGATGATAGATTTAAGTAGGCTTCTAGTGCTTTAATTATTGCGTAGAGTTCGCTGGTAAAATTGGAAGCGATTCTCCCAGATCCAACTTTTATTGAAAGTTTTTCACCTTTCGGGAGTAGAAGGAGAACACCAGCGCCTCCATTAATCATATTGGTGTCTGATGATCCATCGGTATAACAAATAACCTGTTTGGAGGATGAAAGAAGGTTGATGGTATTTAGGCCTTTTTCTTTAAGCATTTCTTTTGGTTCTTTTTTTGTACAGAGTTTGGTAAGGTTTAGATTTATGAAGGTATTTGAAGGTAAAGGACTGGAAAATAGAGGTTCTTTGTTTATGTGGACATTTAGCTGATCAAGACCTATTTCTTTCCTGATAGTGTCATCATATTGTAAAGTCGATGATCTGTGAAGTCTGCAAATTTGGTTCCAATGTTCATAGGTTTTTAGGGAGACATGATCACTTTGGTAGCTTCTGATATTATTTATGAATTTTATGGTGGCAAATTTTCGTCTGTCCTCCAGCAGGTCAAGCCCACATTCCTGTTGGGCTCTGATGTTGTTAGTGGATGAGACTGCACCAATGATAATCTTGGATGCTTTTGCTTGTATTTTGTCTAGGTTTTTCTTTACCGATGAAGCCGAAGGTGACCAGATAGGTGCTGCATATTCCATTATTGGCCTTATTAGTGTAGTGTAAGTAGTTTTGAGGATTTTTGGCTTTGCACCCCAATTTGTTCCACAAAGCCTTTTCAGTATATTTAATTTTTTTAGAGCTCTGTTGGAAGTGTTAGAGATGTGTTGTGCAAAACGTAATTCCTGATCAAGCGTAATACCAAGGTATTTTGGATTTGTGACTTTTTCAATTAGCTTGTTATTGATCATGACTTTGGGATTGTAGGAATGTCTATTTTTCCTGTCTGTACTAAATGTACTTAGTTTTGTTTTGTCTGGGTTGATTTTAAGTTTGAGTTCGTTTGACCATTTTTCTAATCCTCTCATGGATTTGTTTAGAATTTCCTCTGATTCTTTGATTTTAGCACTAGTGTGCCAGATGGCTATATCATCTGCATAGCAAGTTACTTTTGTGTCTTCTGTAAGGTAGGGATGAATATTATTGACATATAGAAGGAATAGTAAGGGACTGAGTACTGAGCCCTGGGGAACACCAGCCCAGGTTCTCCGCTCTTTTGATATTGCTGTATTGATTCTGACTTTGATCTTTCTTCCTCTGATGAAATCAGCAATCCAGATTAAAGCGTTTCCTCTAATTCCAATATCATGTATTGTTTGTATTAATTTTTTGATCCAAACACGATCAAAAGCAGCAGTCATATCAAGGAATATGGCAGTTGTCTTTTTTGTTGGTTTTTCCTGAAATGAGTCTATTATTGTTTGGCAGAAATGGAATAATTGATCTGTTGTCGAATGACGAGTTCTATAAGCAGTTTGGTAGTAGTTGATTTTCTTATTTTTTGTCAGCCAGTGCATAAGCCTGGAGTGTATGATTCTTTCAGTAATTTTACAAAGTATGCTAGTTAATGCGATAGGTCTGTAACTTTGACATTCTGCAGCATTTTTGTCAGGTTTCAGGATGGGTACAATAACTGATTTTTTCCATTCTTTTGGAAGTTTGCCCGTTCGCCAAGAGGTATTGAGAATGTCCAGAAGTTGTTCTTTGGCATTTTTGCCAAGGTGTTTGACCATATGACCAAAGATAAGATCATTACCAGGGGATTTATTAGGTGCAGTTTTCTCGATTGATGAATTTAGTTCACTTAGTGTAAATTCTTCGGAGAAGATGTCATTAGTTTGGTATGTTCTTGCTTGTTTTAGCATTTGACTTGTGAGTTTATTGAGGGGCTTGTCCTCTCTGTTATACTGAAGTTTGGAGTTGTTTGAATAGGTTTTTGCCAGTGTGTTTGCAATTTCTTGATCTGTAATAGCTTGTTTGCCAGCATTTATGATGAAGTTTGTTTTCTGTTGGTTCTCTTTTTTGATATTGTCTAGGATTCTAATAATATTCCAGTGTTGGCTGTCTTTTCTTGGATCCAGGTTACTGCAAAGTTCCGCCCATTTCTCTTGTTTGCACTTCCAAATTTCCTGCTCTATTTTGTGTGTTATGTCCATTAATTTCTTTCTGTAATCATCAGTTTTATTAATTCTGAATTGTTCATTGATATTGTCTCTTTCTGTAATCATTGAATCAATATTGTGATCTTTCCAGTATGGTATCCAGGTGTTTTTCCGCTGGCCTCTTGGTATTGTTGCTTTGGCAGTTTTGCAGATGTGTGAAGTAAGGATTTGTAATTTTCTGTCGAGGTTTCCAGAGACAGGTTCATCTTGACAGAGGCTCTCCAAGGTTTGAGTAAACCTTGTCCAGTCAGCTTTTCTGAAGTTCCACGTCCTTTTGGTTTGCTGTTCTTGTTCAATCTTGAAGTTTAGTGTTGTTATTATGGGTCTGTGGTCACTGATGGCATTTCCCAGAATTTTCCATTGTGCACTTGATGCAATACTATAATTAATGGCTGTGATGTCAATAGCAGATTCAGTTCCCGTAGTTTTAGAAAGATAGGTGCTCTGTCCATTGTTAATTGTTGTGAGTTCCAAATCTGTAAAGAGGTCTTCCAATTGTTGACCTTTATGGTCTAAATTGGGGGAGCCCCACGTTGGGCTTTTTGCATTTAGGTCACCAAGTATAATGGTTGCATCAGTTAGAGAATCGCTTAGCTTTTCAATGATGTCTGTATCAATATTTGTATTATCAGGATGATAGACGTTTGTGATTGAAATAGAATGGTTTGGTAGATGTATTTCAACAGCTTGAGCTTCCGTTGAACTGTCATTATTTAAATATTGATTTAGGGTGATTTCTTTGAATTTGATTTCTGGGGTCTTCAAAAGGATAGCAAGCCCGCCACCTGTTCTTTCTTCTCTATCCTTCCTAAGAACCGTGTATCCTTTGATGTTGAAGTTCAAATTTTTATTTAGTTTTGTTTCTTGTAGACAAGCTATATGGATATTATTTTTATATAGCATGTATTTGAGTTCATCCATTTTTCTTTGAGTACCGTTAATATTGAGTTGCAAAATGTTAATATGAGTCCTCGTAGCATATTTATCATCAGGAGCCCGGACTGCAGCCCCAGACGCGTCGGCTTCCCCGGACGCAGTAGCATTGGTTGAAAACTTTTTATGACTCTTCATTAGAAAATGGGTGCCGTTGCCACGTTAGTCACCTTGAAATCGGACCATAAGAAATTTGGTCAAGAGCTTCAAGGGTCCAGGGGGGGCCGCGAGGAGGTGTGGTCGGACTTCTCCCCCCCACATGTGTAGGTGCATGCGTCAAAATGAAATTTTATTTCCAAAATTTTCATAACAGAATTAATTCGCCTTTAATGGCTAACATCCTCCTCCCAAAATTATCGCCACACACACACACACACACACACACACACACACACACACACACTTTCTTTTTGTTTGAATTCGTTATTTTTCCAAAGTAATTGTATTGTTGCAATTTTAAGCAAAAGACAAAGGCGTAGAATCTCTGATAAAATACCATTGAATATAAATTAAAAAGACTCCCAATCGGAAACCCCGAGTAATGCAGTTTAACACCATTTGTTGTTCATAAAAAAAATAATAAATAAATAAATCGTTCCTAAAATTGAAATGTGCAACCCATATAATCTTATTTTGCAAAGAAAGGAAGCAAAATATCATATTTATTTCAATAAATGTTATTTAAAAAATATAAATATTTCACATAATATTTCCAATGCAAACAAACATTTTGATTATTTATTTTCGCACATGTTAAATTCGTTTTTATTTGGGAAGAGACACAATAAGAAATTGTGCAGCAAAAAAGAGTCAATCCAAGAAATACAGTGCACATAACTACAATAATCCGTTAACGGCGGAGGTGGGGGGAGGGTAATTGCATTTTAACAGATAGAATGCTGATGATGAAGGTTCATCAGCATTCTGCCTTTTTATTAGGTCAAAGGGATTTTGAGTATATTTGCGAACAGATATATTCAACATAACTTAGTGCTGTAAAAGTGCCGCATTTGAAGAAATATTAGCGGCATAATAATAAAATAGCAAAATTCATAATGCTTCAGAACAACTTGATAATTTTGATAATACCAAAAGAAGATGAGACACATCTATAGAAATCTATTATTATTATTATTATTATTATTATTATTATTATTATTAGAGTCCTTTTAATTATGAACTCTATAAAGATATACTTAATAAATTTGTATTTTTGTGTTTTTAAATAAATAAACTAGTTTCATTTTGTCACAGATAGTTTTCGCTGGACTACCTGGCTATTGTTCTTATCGATTTTGTAAAAACTCGATTGTAGCTTAAATATTCCAAAGCACATTTACAACGATTTTTTACTTAAGTCAAGTCCCATAAGAATGTTGTAAAAAATAATCTTGTTTGTCTCTGTATATTTTGTATTAGATATTTCTGTAAACAGCCCTTTGGAAATTAACTGTATATACTTCTTTAATAAGAATATGTTAGAGTGTTAAAAACAAAGGCAATGTTTTTTGCTGGAGCTGTATGTAATAGATCCACATGGCGGCATTTGAAAGGTTGTTTATTAAATTTTGTGTGTATGAGAAAGGCTTACAAGCTCTGCACGTAAACATCTCCGAAGTCAGTCAGAAAGGTTCAAACAACTTTCCGATGGTCGGCAACTTACAATCAAAAAGAAGGCACAGAAGAAAACAAAGAGCGGGCCGAACTTGAAACTTAAGATGAAAGAATCATGCCAAATTCTTCGGGGTTACAAACTTCGTGCGAGGTCTCGGAGAATGCATAATAAAAGGGGACAGAGCCAAGCAAATAGGACTTCCCGTATCCAGAAGTCGCTAGAGAGAGAGAGGGCTTTCCGTTTCCAGACGTTGCCAGAGAGGAGCTTCTGGTTCCAGTCTTAAGAGAAGGCTTCGAGTTGCTGAAAGGAGATGTTCCAATCACCAGAGAAAAGCTTCCAGGCTAGAGAGGAATTCTGGTTGACAGTTGGCGGCAATTCGAGTAAGTGGAGGTGGCAGAAAGAGGAGGCAGTCGTTCAGGCATTTTTGGCAAGCCTAAGCAGAGGAAAAAAGGTGAGACAAATTACCCGAAGCACCTTGGCTCGGAAGTTTTTCTTTTTGCCGTGGGAGAATAACTTTTTGCCGGAGCTGTATATGAGTACCGCAGGCCGCAGTTCACAGTCCGCTATTTTACCGATGAGATATTTCTGAAGCCTGATTTTTTGAAGGAAGCTCAATATCTGAGATGAGAGAATTGCCTTAGAACTTTTTGTGCAAGACCTTTGACTGAATGTGCGATCCAGAGCTTTTGTAAGTTATATACCTTTGTACAATTCCTCTTGTAATGTGTTTTAGTTGGACAATTAAGATTTAGATTAGCAGTAACAAGAAGTGTCATTAAGAGAATCTATTGGCATATTTGATGTTGATATACAGTTTGTAAAAGTAACTTAATAGAGAGTTAGCTAACCTCTTTGTAAGTATACTAGAAGATTAATAAGTGGAGATTGTAAACAGAGTAAATAAGTTTTTGAGTTAAAGAAAGTTTTTGCGATCATTTTGAAACACGTTCCAGAGACAACAGAGGATTTTTGTGTGCTGCTGCTATTTGTATTAATTAGTTGGGTAAGAGCAGTTTCTATATCACATAAATAGAGCATTTGAATTTCAAGTTTATTATTATTTATAAATTAAATTGATTTTAATTACATCTTTCTTTAAATTAATTATGATTCAATTACATGGAATATTTAAAAGTGTAAATAATATATATATCTAGAATTACATTAAAATATTTTAAACTATTTAGAAAATTTAATATTAAATATAAAGAATCGTAGAAGTTGCATAATTATTTATAATTCATCGATATAAGTTAGTCATTTATTTATATAAATGACTTACAAGGTTGCTAGTTTAATATTACCAAGATTTTTTTAATATTAATATTTATTGTATACATGTGAAATTCGTTTATATTTTTGGCAGGAAACACAATAAATAAATTGCGCACCAAAAAGGGTCAAATATTTTAGAACAGTAAAGGAAATTCCAAAAAACGGTAATTAAACTGATAGTTTCTTATCGTTATTTGGCTAGTACGTGTAAAGCAGTATACTGTATATAAGTGTATATACCTAATTATATGGTTAAAGTAGTTGTCGCAGTCGGTAAGAATATATAATTCAATTAATTATTATTCTTATTTTACATTTACTCGTTTATTATTATATCGTTTATTTTAACAAAACCAAGATACTACTGTTTCTATTTTTGTATTTTTTAAGCTTTTAACGTAATTGTTTATTTTATTTATATGTTTATTTTGGATTTAATAAATATTTATTTCGCTTTTGATAGATTAATACACATAATGATGCCAAGAAAATTTGAATCCGGAGCTAGTAAAAGAAAACGACTTAGAGAAAATGAAAAACATTTTCACTAAGTAGAACTGAAGTTGTACTTCACAGTTCTCGGAATTTTATTATTATTATTATTATGTGACACCTCCAAGGCAAAGACTCATCGAGGGAGAGTGTGCCAACAGCATCGAACGATTGAACCCCTTCCAACTACTAACCGCGCTCAAACTTGCTTAACGTTTTGTGAGTCATTAGTAGCAGAGGCTCTACCAAAGGAGAGAAAGAAGTAAATGAATCAAATCAAGAGGATTCTGAAGAAAATTTTCAATTGGAGTCTGTACTTACCAGCAAACAAGCTATCTCTTATCCTACCGATATAGCAGTGTGGCCATTTACTATTAATGAACAGTTTATCGAGCATATTTTAATAAATATGCCCCAGAATGTTGATAAAATCGAAACTTTAAAAAAAAGAATACACAGAACGCAATAGAATATATGTCAGAAATTTAAATATATTACATTTTTACTGTAAAAAGGCGAATGGAACAAAGGAGAAACGAGAGGTGCTAATTTTTTCAGAAAGCAGCAAAGCAATTTACTGCTTTGTTTGTAAATTGTTTTCTAAGTCAAATAATAGCTTAATGAAGGGTATTAATGCCTGAGGAAATATAACACGAACCTTATGCAATCACGAGCATTCTACTGAGCATATACGAGCGATGTGCACATATCGCAAAAGAAAATCAAGTTCTGTAAATAGTCGAATTGATTCTGAATTGATCAAACAAATACAATCTGAAGAAAATTATTGGAGAGAGGTTTTAAAAAGAAGAATAGCTACCATTAAGTTACTGAGTAAACTAGGGCTAGCATTTAGAGGAAATACAAATGATATCTTTTCTGATTCTTGCGGAAATTATTTATCGTGTTTACATTATTTAAGTGAATTTGATGATTTTTTAAAACATCACATGAAAATGTATGCCAACTGTGGTTCTGGCAGATCAAATTATCTTTCTTACCATACTTGGGATAAATTCATAGCGTTAATAGCTAAAAAAACAAGAGAAATATTAATATCCGAAATTAAGGAAGCTGCTTATTTTGCAATAATACGATTCAACGTATTATTGCGAAATCGATTAAATCGATTCAAGGCCAGACATTGCCCATAATGACCAACTGGCTATGATATTTAGGTATGCTACCGCAAATTCTGACATTAGAGAAACATTTATCGGGTTCATCAGAATTACACAACATAATTCCTTATATTTAGAAGAGGGAGTATTAAAAAAATTAGAAGAATTATCTTTGGATATAAAAATGTGCAGAGGGCAAAGCTATGATAACACTGCCAATATGAAAGGTATCTATACAGGTTTACAAGCTGAAAAAACTAGTCCCTCTGCACATTATATACCTTGCTCTAGTCATTCCTTAAATTTAATTGGCAACTATGCCGCAGAATCTTGTCCGGAAGCAGTGCAATATTTTTGTTTTATTCAAAATGTATATAATTACTTTTCATCTTCAACAAGAAGATGGGGTATACTCCTTAAACATTTAGAAAAAAAATCTTTAACAGTTAAAAGACTAAGTGAAACGAGGTGGTCCGCAAGAGTTGACGCTATATTGGCTTTGAAACGTGGATATAAACAAATTAAAGACGCATTACTTGAGCTATCCATTTCTCCTCACGAAAAACCTATTTCTAAATTAGAGAGCTCATCATTGGCTGAACATTTTGACAAACCAGAAACAGCAATTTTAACAGTTATGTGGGACAAAATTTTACAACGAATAAATGCTACTAGTAAATCTCTACAAGATCCCGATATGGATTTGTTTTTAACTAATAATTTGTTACACTCTTTAGTTGGTTTTATTTTAGATATAAGAAATAGTTTTGCTGCTGTAAATGAAGAAACGAATTTATTAACATATGAGACAAAATTTAAAGATGAAAAGGAGAGAGTTAAAAAACGAAAAAAAAAATGAGTGACGAAGTTTCACAAATCTAATAATGAGATTATATTACATGGGAAAGAAAATTTCGCTGTGAACACTTTTAATCTTATTTGCGATAAGCTAATTTTGGAAATTAATGAAGGAACAAAAAGCTATTTCGACATATTAGATATATTTGACATTTTTTTGAAGGAAGATATAGATCAAGACAAGTACAAGATTAGTATTGATAAAATTTTACAAACTTATGGGACTGATATTGATCCAGAAAAATTTACTGATGAAGTTAAGCAATTTTTAATAATGATAAAGGAAGAAAATTCTTCAATTAAAAATATGTACAAATTTATAAACGATCGGTTAAGGTCTACTTTTCAGAACGTAGAAAATATTTTAAAAATATTTTTGACGATGTCTATTTCAAATGCAAGTGCCGAACACTCATTTTCAGTGTTGAAATGAATAAAAAATTATTTAAGAAGCAACTTGCACCAAAATAAAACAAGTTAAAAACAAAATAAAACCAAAGCCAGAAAAAAAAAACTTTTAGTTATTAATTTTTTTATTTAAATTTGAAACTGATTTATTTTTATACTTTTTTTAAAATGCAAATATATGTATACCAATGTTGTATTGTGTTATTAAAATGAGGTATATGGAAATGTTGACTTTTATTTTCAATAAACTAAAAAAATTTGAGGGCCTCATAATGATGTTGCGCCTCGGGCCTCCAAAAGTATAAATGCGGCCCTGGTGACAGCTGAAGAACGAGTCTTCAGCAGGATTTTACTTCACCTCAACCTAACCAGGATAGTCGAGCACGAAGATCTTTGTGTGTATGTAAGAGAGAGAGAGAGAGAGAGAGAGAGAGACTTTTAACCAGAATCAGCAAATAATCAACTATGAAAACAATTTTTAGAACAATGACAAAAATATTTAAAATTACTAAAAAATTAATAATGAAACAACGGTTTATTTAAATAAACGTTTTTTTTTAACTTTGTATTATTAATAATATAAGTTCTTCAATTAAAAATATGTACAAATTTATAAACGATCGGTTAAGGTCTACTTTTATGTAATAGGTCTACTTTTATAATTTGTAAATAATTATTAATTTAAATAAAGGCAATAAAATACCCCCTACCTCGTGTAAATGCCTTTTGTTTTCAGACTGCTGGACAGACACAAAAAAAGGCTGTTAGAAATCAAATTCTACCAAATTAATCAAATTAAATGCCGATTTTTTTTCTAGTTAGATGAACGTTTCTAGTTTTTTTTTTTTTTTTTGTTGTTGTTGTTTTTTGCCTACTCCTGAATTTCGATCTTTAGCACAAGTAAGCAAATATTTTCCCCCCCTAGAAACTTGAATTTTTAACACCCCCACTTTAAAAAAAATCGACTGTAGAATTTCATACTATTTCAAACGTAATATATATATACATGTTAAGGTTTAGTACCAGGAGTGGCAGTCCTTCTCTGCCTTGATTCATTAAGAAGTTGAACACAGTATCATCGGTTGGTGAAAGGTGGGGCCTAACTGCTAATTAATTTTCAAAAAGTTAGTTATGGCTAAGGAGTTTCACTTTCTCTCTCGTAGAATAAGAAAATAAAATAGGATCGTGAAAAGTAGAATTGTAATTATTAAAATCATAAAGTTATACATTTATCTGGAATTTATTCATCCGGATATATAAATACAAATTTGAAGATCTAAAAATCATGCATTAATATCACATTTCTTTTTTTTTAATGAATTTTGTGCAATTCAATAATGGATATGAAAGAATGAAGTCGAATTAGGACATTTTAGTAAGTTGAATTATGGGCTGCTTGTGATTGTGTATCGTCAGTCTGCTGCGTGACCCATACAGCCAACCTTATTTTATTTGTTGAAGATTTTTATAAATCTTAAATTCGTAGAGTAACTCACAAGATGCTACTAAAATGGGTTGCTAAAATCTTTAAGTGGGTTTGTCCATTTATGAATGGGAACTTTTTGAATTTTTGAATGGAAATTTTTTGACATGATCATCAACAATTGACTGATCGTGTTAGCGGGTTGTGCGACTCAATTTTAACCGAAAAGTTAAACTAGAAGAATCAAATTTCCAGAATTTTCGCCACCGGATTTGACTTCATGAGACGGCTTATTTTTTGAGGCTCAAGCATATTAGAAAGGTCGCTTGACGAGTACACGTTTGAACATTCACTTCAATGGATTTCGATAATTGTATCATAATTATGTTTTTTCATAGAAAAATTGTTTCATAAAATTTTTTCATATAAAAATGTTTTTTTTTCAGAAAATATATGTATTTTTAGTATATGAAAAGACAAAATTAATTAATTTTTGTTCTAGGTGTTTATCAGAACTTTTCCGACTCCCCCCCCCGTATATACACATCCAAAAGGGGTAAGCTGTGCATCATCAGATACCGAAGCGATCTGGAATAAATCAAGTTTCTATATACTGTAAAAGTAAACCAGTCATGAAGATAGTTCTCGTGCAAACTTTTGTTTGCTCACACTTGGGTAAAGAATTAAAATAATAACAACACAATCGTTTGTCAAGTATACTATAATTTACTTTCTAATTAAGAGAAAAAATTGCAGTCAGTCATAAATCTATCGTACATTAGCGCCACGAGTGTGTCGAGAGCAGGGGCGGCTCTTGCATAGGCACTGCAGAAGTGCAGCACCCCCAATTTTTCTCGATATATAAATATATTTATTTATATTTGCTTGTAATATTTAATTTTATCATCAACAATCCTATACAATTATCTTATTTTGTATATAAAATAATAAAAATCCGTCTTGTAGCACTTAGGAGGGCGAAGGACGCTAGCAGCACTGTGTTTACCACAGGGTCATGTTGCTACGCGCGCAAGCATATGCACGTCATAGTGAGATGCGAGCTATTATATTCACTTGGTTTTCTTACAGTTACAACAATTAGCGTAATGCGGCACTGTCCGTCACGCAGTTCCATTATATGCAGTTTGCGCCAGTAGTAGAGTGTTCGTAGTGCTTATCGTGTTTACCCCGTCTCTTTAAATATTTGGACATTACAATTAACATTAACATAATCAACATAACATTTGTTATAGTTTTTATTTTAGAACATTATTGGGATTATGGTAATGGATTTTATTTTTAAGTAATTTTGAATTATACTAAACTGTATAATTTTATCGATAATAAACAATATTTTTTCATGAAACAAAACAAGAAGAATATACTTCATTTTTAAGTAATTTTGAATTATACCAAACTGTATAATTTTATCGATAATAAACAATATTTTTTCATTTTTAATTTTTTTTTAAAATTTTTACCATAATTTTGATATTTTATCCAAACACGTATACACTGTACTTACAGTGTGTATGTATATATTTAGAAAGTTGCAGCACCCCCCACGATTTCAAGCCAATAGCCGCCACTGGTCGAGAGTTAGGTAATCCACAAATTATGCCCTAGAAAATTAGCACTAGAATTTTTTAGGCCTCTAAAAAAGCGTATTGGGGGATTTCAGATCGGGCGATAAAAATCATCTACTATTTGACATTACAAACATCCATGCCCACACTAGGATTCAAATCCACAACTCGCAGATTATAGAATAATTAACACTGCATGAAATGCAAGGATAATCCTAAGTAAAAACACTAATTAATATTTAAACCAATCCATGGAAAAATTATTAAAACACTTTTATCCTTTATTATTATTATTATTATTATTATTATTATTATTATTATTATTATTATTATTATTATTATTATTACGTGACATCTCCAAGAGTCCAAGGACTCCTACACAAAAATCCACACTCTGTCCCACGTCACAATTCACCATATACAATTACGCCATCTACCGCCCACTATCACTGATAATTGCAAAATTATGAAAAGATTCTTAACCTTACAAGGGTCAAGGAACTTGATTCACTTGGTTTTCTTACAGTTAATGGGAAATAAAAAAAAAATTATTTATTATTTCATTTTTCTAGGTTAAGTAAACATTTTACAATAACGCTTAAGAAAATATTAGCAAGCAACCTCCTTGTTACTTGAACTAGCGTAAATTTTAGCGACTAATTTTATTTTCTCTTACTAGTCATGCATGATCTTATTCGCAGTAAGATCGTTAACTGTTGCATAAAAAAATTATCAGTCACTGCACTTTTTCTCTTCACTATAATATTTTAATAAATACCACGCCATTACGTTCGTTCATTAATATTAGCGTAGTTTGCCGTCAGTATACTGTTGAACATCTGGCTCAGCTGAAAAAAAAAAAAAAAAAAACGAAAAAAATCTCATTACTGTTACAGACGGTTATGCAATCGATGTAGGCAAACGACATTGGAAACTTTGGTAAAAATGAAAACTATGCAAAAGATTAATTAAAGACTTAATCAAGCGAAACAGATAATGGCTATCAATTTGCAAGTTGCTACAATATTTCTAAAAAAAAATGTATGGTGGGTAGTCAAAAAATTGAAAAATGACTACAAACAGTGAAAAAATTATAATTGACAAGAACAGGCTGTTAATTTACTTAAAAAAAAACATTTTCTTTTTTAAAAAAAACGCCATATCTACGTGATATATTGATAAACGTGATTACACCAATATACAAAAATAAATAAATAAATAAATGTAAAGGCAATTATACATCATCTAACATTTGTATTATTATCATTATTATTGCAAACACCTCCCGGAGTCAACGACTCATCGTAGGAGATAATCGAAAAGGTACAATACTGTCCGACCACAGATGCGAGATCCCTGGACACTCTGCGCATGGCAGAAAAAGGCGAATCCATTCCGATAATAGGGTGATCAATGCGCTAAATGGGATGAGTATTTATTATCATACGTCGGAAAATTAGCTTTTCTTTTATGAACATTCTACTTTTTAAAGTGGTAACTATTTTGCTTACAACAGTTGGAAAATTTTACGTATAAAGCACTTAATTTCGCGTGTTTGTGACGAATTCGTACATCGTCTTATTCCTTTTGCCCCTTCGACATGAATTGACTCTTCTTGACAAGTGTGTCAGCCAGGGTTCTTGCATCTGTGGTCGGACAGTATCTTGCCTTTAACTGATTCATTGCACTCACTACATCATTTGGCAACACACTCACTCACCCAATAAATATCCTTCTCGAAGAAAGAAAGAAAGAAAAACTATGTTCCTCATTGGCTTCCACGCCACACTTTTATACAATATCTAGAAACGGCCTCTTTTTATCTCTCCTTAAAGACCCTTAAACTCTTGGAGAAAAATATCGCCTGCCTATCTGGGATGCAACTCTCAGTTTTTCCCTCAATCGTATCACTCCCGGGATTCGAACACGTGTCTATTCAATGTAATTTTTTTATCCATAGATAATATCTTTCATTTACTATTTCCCCTTTTTATATGTGGTACGTACAATGGCTTTGTTGATGGGCGGATCCTCTGATAACTGCAACCTTCAGAGAGAATGAGAATGTCGTTTTACTGATTTCATTATAATTTTCAAATAAAAAACAGATCAATATACAAAAATGGGTCGCATTCGTAGCTTCCGAGAGTGTCCAATATATTTAATGCCTTATTTTTTTTAATTTGTTGGTCCATAGAGAAAACAATCACTCTAAGAAAGGATCGTCATGGTCAGTACCTTCGACAGGGTACTGACCATGACCTGTAGCATAGAGACAGCCTGCCTCGCGACGCTGCTCTTGATAAGGGCACTCGTTCAGCCATATTGCAATAGGCGCCGTCGCTACGCTAACAATTCCTGTTAGCTTACCAAGTGCAGAAAGAGGTTTTTCCAAGCTCAAACTCATTAAAAATTATTTGCGTACAGCAATGACCCAAGAAAGACTGGTTGGTCTAGCAACTATATCGATAAAGGCGAACATAGCTTACAATTTAAATTTATAAGAGCTTATAAACAGTTTTGCTGTGCGATATCCCCGTAAAGCAAACATTTAATTAATATTATTATGTAATCGTTTTGCATTAATGTTTCTCTTGTAATAAAAAATAGCCATTGGAGATTTTCTTATATTTTTGTCTTATAATCCATCAGGGGCGATATTTAATTGTTTGCCTCAAGGCGCGATCTAATCTGGAGACGAACCCGGTCATAGTTCCTTTTAGTATTAGTATTAACATTAAATCATTGATGTCAGAATATAAACGATATACGAGTATTCAAGAGCAGATGTTCACGATGGTCACATAAACCATTGAAAAAACATTAGCAAAATATAACCGAAGTATTGTTCTCAAATATAGAATGCTAAGGGATACTAGTTGTAATAAATTAAGTCATCAAAATAGGTTGGTCTGCTCGAATTTCTTTAATGAATCTAGAACTACTTTCCAAAAGTTTCATCATTATTGATTCCTCTTTTGCTAAAAGAATATTTCCTTAAATTCGAAAAAATATATATAGCTTCCATTCGCTAATTTACAACCCCCCCCCCACCCTCCCTAGTAGGCGATTCTTTGTGAAATGCAAAAATATCCATACAGTCCAATTTTCTTATCCTAAACAGTTTTATTAACCTTCAGTCATCTCATACTTCTATTGTCCGTAAAATCTGTAACTAAATTTTCCATAAGTTTATCTAAATCTATTTTAGAGCCTCTTTATTCCATAAGAGTGTAACTTGTATAAATGAAAAAAAAAAAGTCTTCTGTAAAGTGTCAATTAGCATTTTATTTAACTTATGCTTTGACTTAAGTTTCGCTTCATCAGCGAGTGAAGGAAGGAAGTTTTTCTACACGCTAAAAATTTCTACAGTTTTTCTACACTCCAATCCAACTGGCTTGGATTGGAGTGTAGAAAATGATGTAGAAGACTGATGTAAATTTCGGATCCTATCACATGCAGATAGGATCAGGGAGTGTCTGGTAATAAAACGTGGGATGTGCTGCATGTTTTGCACGGTACTCGATGTCAAGATGCTACGTACAGCAGAACTGACAGATTTCCACCATCAGTGGTCTTTCTGTCCGTGACATTGCTACCCGTCTCAATATACCGAAATCTACCGTAGCTTATGCTATTCGTAGATGGAAAGTTGATGGTACTACCACAGCAGGAAAACACCCCGGGAGGTCACCCACACTCACTGACCGAGATCGACGAGCTCTATCTTGGATGTTCGAGCATCCTACACATCATCAGGGACATACATCGCAGTCAACCTAGAAAATGCTTCAGAGACATCTGTCAGCACTAGAACTGTCTGCAGAGATTTGCATGTCTTAGGTTACTGAAGCAGAGTTGCTGCGTACAAACCACACTTTCGCTCAACCAAGCGACGTTTGGACTGGGTGCCTTGCGTACCGCTTCTGGAGCGTAGATGATCGGGAAAATATTCTGTTGAGCGCGAATCACGCTTTCGAATTGAATCTGGAGATTACCCGGGGGTATGATTCAGGCAAGACTGCACCATTCCCATTGTCAAGTTTGGTGGAGGTTCGGTAATGGTATGGGGATGTTTCAGTTGGATGGGGTTTGGTTCATCGGTGGACGTTCCAAAAACCATAAAATCTAATGGCTACCTGGACATCCTGGACAACTTCATGCTTCCGACGCTGTGGAAATACAGTGATCCTTGCATGTTTCAGCACGACAATGCTCCGTGTCATACTGCACTGTTTGCCTGAGACTGATTTCCACAAAACAACATTGTTGTTCAACTGGAAGGCTCAGAGTTCAGACCTCAACCCTCTCGAACATCTTTGGGATGAAATAGAACGCCGAATTGGCTGTTGACCATAGCGGCCGCCATCAGCAATGGGGTTAGCTTTGCGTGAGAAATGGAAGAATATTGCTGTTGTGACATAGAAATTGTTTGAATGGATGTCCCAGAGGGTAGTTGCTGCCATTCAGGCCAAAGGTGGTCCCATTTGGTACCAGAAATGTAATGAAAACGAATTTTTTTAAACCACAACTAGGTGTTCATATACTTTTGTCAACATAATGTGTGCGTGTGTATATATATATATATAGATGTGTGTGTGTGTGTGTGTGTGTGTGTGTGTGTGTGTGTGTGTGTGTGTGTGTGTGTGTGTGTGTGTGTGTGTGTGTGTGTGTGTGTGTGTGTGTGTGTAGAAAATATTATTTTACCTTGGGTATAATAAATGTTAAAGATACCAAGCTATTTTAAATCTGGTTTTACTCCATTTCCCAAGTAAGCAAACAGACAAACAAGTCAAGTTTGTGCCAGCAAGTGTTGCAAGTCTAGCTGACCCTATATATATGTGTGTGTGTGTATGGAAATATAATGAAATTTAGCCTGAAGAACAAATACTCTTCCTGAAAAATCCAACATCTAAGTGTTTAGCGCCTACGTAGCGCAATTGGAAGAACGACGGTACATTGCGCCTTTCGATGGGAAAGGCCTGAGTTCGATTCCTGTCGTGACGGAAGGAATCTTTCTAAGGACTTTTTCAATCGAAGGTGAGTTAGCCGATCTCATCCCGCATACAGTCAAATCGGCCCTTCAGAACACACACAATTTACAGACAAAAAATATTTGTTGTGGTGGTGGGGCGGTAGTTGCGCTGATGTAGTTGATTGGTAGTAGAGGTTCGGTAGTGGTGTAGACTAGTGCTTCCCAAACTTCTGGATGTCATGGCCCCCTTTATAAAAATTAAAATACTTCACGGCTCCCCTCGAAAAAAAATCGTAATATAGACATATATTATTATAATATTTATTGTATTTATATTCAATACAAAACATACGCAGCGAATATTGCAAAAATCAAATGCAAGTATTACCTTTTCAGCATCTTACATACACATTTCACATGGCACATTATCTCCTTTTTATATAGATAGATATACAGTATTGTTATTGTACATTTGCAGTAGAAGCACATGAAAAGTAAAAAGATTAGTAATAAAGAAAGAATTAAAAACAAAAATGAAGTTTAATAACAATTTAATGTGATGGATGTGTTTCAATACTGCTACACAAAAAGTCAATATCAGGTGAAATATTTGAAACTGCAATTTTTAGATTTCTGCTTTGAAATGAAACTTATATGAATAAGCATATGTTTACTAATATTCATTAAGCGCCGAAATACGCAGGTTGCAAAATTTGTGAACCCGCACCAATGTGTGATTTTTTCCATTAAAATATAAAAAATAACAAAAAAGAAATAATAAATAATAAAAATTAAATACGTTTCTTTTAAGATAAAAAAACTCTACTTAGTCTTAAAATATTTTCAATTTGTTTTCATTATTTCACGGCCTCCCCTCAACAAAACCTACGGCCCCCAAGGGGGCCGCGGCCCACAGTTTGGGAAGCGCTGGTGTAGACGGAGAGTTGTACAGTAGGTGTCCTCCCGCGATGAGTCTTCGGACTCCTTGGAGGTGTCACGAATAATAATAATAATAATAATAATAATAATAATAATAATAATAATAATTTCTTTTAGGGACCTTTCACATCGCAAAATGAATGTGAAATCACTGACGTATGCAAACAGTTTTGCTTCGATTTTTTTTTTTTCTATGAATAGTACTTCTATGAATTGTTTTTATTGGAGTTTATTGTAGTAATTAGTGTTCAAGGGCCAATTTCCGAATCAAGTGTTTTGACGGACAAACGTCTTCTTGTCCCATGGATAGAGATCCCAGACGTCCCGTAAAATACTGGATCGTCCCGTTTTTTGGCTAATGTGTCCCAGCTTTTTGTCCTGTATTTTAGAGTTCAAGACTGAATATCAAAATCGATGAGTTACAATTTCTATCTATTACAAACATCGCTCTCCGTCATTACAGGGAACTGTAGACGCGTTGCAATTTTCTCAAGGCAAGTGATGGCAACACTGCAACAATGATAAGTTCGTTAGAACAGTGCGCATGTGCATTGACATTTTGGCGTGTGCCGTGATATTGGCTCAGCTTTAAATAGCACGGAACGGTCCGCTTGACCCACGCCATTTTAGAAGCTTGCTCCAAGAGAAACAGGTTGGTGCTTGCAGAGTATTAATTACTGTATGGCTGCTGTTAAAATGTATAGTTTTTCAATTCTCCTGCGGTCCTGTTGAACGTTGAAAATGCCGAAAAGGAAGTGTGATTATACAGACGCTTTAAATATTCAATTTCCGTTTTTTAAAAAAAATCTACTAAATTGGGCGAAACAGATAAAGTGGAGTGTACGGTTTGTGGTGACTTGTTTAGCGTCAAGCATGGCAGAAAGTCCGACATTATTACTCATGTCGGACTTTCGCACATTGGTACGAAAAGACATAAATCTGCATCTCGAGCTAGTAGAATTGCAAAAGTCAGTGATTTCTTTACCAAGAAAGAGATGGTGGAAGTGGAAAAGAATCTTGCTGCAGAAGAAGCAACTTTCGCGTATCACACGTGTTTTAACAACCAGAGTTTTCGAAATGAAAACCATCAACCATTTCTTGATGTTTGTCCCAAAACCTATTTCTTTTACTACTTCCAAAAAATGCACGCATGGCATGTCCTTTCCACAGCCTGTAAAAATGGTTGAATAATAAATCATAATTTAATCAGCATTTTTAGTGCAATTAGCACAGAGTTAAAGATATTTCACTGTAAATCACAGCACTGGAAAAAGCATTTTAATCATCATCATCACATATCAAGGATTTAGGCCTAGCGTTGCCTGTTCCGGCCTTAGAAGTCATCGTTGAATCGTTTAAGAGGACGTCCTGGTTTTCTTTTTCCTAATGGCTTGTACTTTAAGGCTTGTTTTGGTAATCTTTCTGTTTTCATTCTTTGAACGTGTTCCATCCATTTATGTTTATATTTTTTCAATTTTTTTTCTATTACTGATTCTTGGTTTAATTCTTTCATAATGTCTTCATTTCTTTTGTGATCAAATAGGGTATACTTTGCAGTTTTTCTCGTAAACTTCATTTCTGCTGTTGTTAATCTTTGTTTGTCTTTTTGTTTCATTGCCCAGATTTCGCTTCCATATATTAAGACTGGTTGGGCTAATGTATTGTATACTTTTAGTCTAGTTTGTTTTTGAACTAGGTTTGGTTTAAATATAGAGTTAATTACTCCTGTTATTTTTAAATATTTTGTAATTTTTACGTTTATATCTTTTTCATTTTCATATGTAATCATACATCCTAGGTTTAAATGAATTCACCTGTTCTAAGATTTTGTTATCTATTACTATTTTAGTTCTTGCTGGATCTTGTCCTTTAAAGGCCATAGTTTTTGATTTTTCTGTTGATATTATCATACCATAATCTTTGGATATCTCATTTAGATCTAAAATAGCTTTCTGTAAGTTATCTTCAGAATTTGTAATTATTATTTGGTCGTCTGCTAAAAGGAGAGTGTTTAAGTTCACTGTAGGAAAGTTTAATTCCTTGATGTAAATTTTTATTCCATTTTATTATTATTTCATTTAAGTAGATATTAAGAAGATTTCTTGAGAGGGGGACATCCCTGTCGAACCCCTTGGTTTGTCTCTCTCGTATATGATAGCTCGTGATTTAATCTTATTTGTATTTGATTATTTTCATATATATACTTGTGATAGCTTTTAGGATATTATTTGGTATTTGTCTTTCTTTTAATATGTTAAATAAAACGCTTCGTTTAACTTCGTCAAATGCTTTTTCAATGTCAATAAATGCAATATGTGTTTCTAAATTGTACTCTCTTCTTTTCTCTATTATTAATTTTAGGCAAAAGGCCGGGTCTATGTTCGTCTTTTAATTTTAATTGCAATTTAAGTAGTATTTTAATTGAAACAGATTTAACGAAATGTAGGTAACATCCAAATTTAGTGGAGGAATGAAATTAGAACAGTTTTATCTTTTGCATTACAGCGAGTGATGCAAATTGGAAAAAATGCATTTGTTTAGAAATTTTCATCTTGAGTTTGTTTTTTTTTTTGCATCGAGATGTCGCTTTTGTTACTATTTTTTTTTTTTCAATTTAATATATTCTCTTGCTTCCGAAATATTTGAAGTAATTGTTTCTGTGTGTGTGTGTGTGTGTGTGTGGTGGGATTGAGAGAGACCTTTAATATTTAAATCAACTATTAATTTTAATTTTAAGCAAATAATTATTGTATTTTGGTTTTTAATTAAAGTGGAATTTGTGTCTTATCTAGATTTTGAAATAATTTTCATTTCTCTAATGAAGAATACCGGTGACCTACATTTTTTAAAACTATATTAATTCTGTGCAATATATTTGTTAAACAAATTATGTATGTAATGAAACTGAATGGAAATTGAAATGAAAATTCCCATACCAGAAATGTTCATAATAGTATAGTCTGTTGACTATACTATTATGAACATAATAGTATAGTCTGTTGACGTATACAACGGGAATCGAACCTGGGACACTCCTTCCCCAGGCATATGGTTGCGAAGCGCAAAGCCACTAGGCTAACCGCGCAGTCTGAGAATGATTCTTCTTAATGCGAATAGATATTCCAAAATAGTTGAATTTTTTCCACACCACTACACACAAAAACACAATCTTGAAAGAACGAAATTTCTGTAATAACCTGAAAAACTATTTGACTTTTGTTCCTTAGAGTTTCTGTCCATTTGGTACACTGTTAATTCCTTAGCATTGGGTCATACTATGTTTTTATTCCCAAGGTGGTGAGTGTAACCTCAAACTGTCTTTTCCTTACCAATATATCTGCCAGCAATTGCTAATTTCCCATCTCATAATGCGATTTGTTTGTGATATGGTTCTTTTTTTTCAAATGATTGGTTATTTTCTATTTTCTTTTAAAATTCAGTTAACTACATATAATAACCAGAATAACTGAGTGAAATAAATAAATAAACTGTATGAATTATTTTCCCATACTGTTAATTTTCATCAGACTTGTTTGTAGATAACTGAGTGACTCATATCCGGTCAGATCTCATTCAGAGCTTGGAAACATTAGTTAGACATTTGTAATAAATAATCACTTTCATATTGATTATTTCATAGACGTATTGCGGTTTCTTCAAAGGTAAAATTTTCCCAGGGTTGTGCCTTACTTATGATTTCTGATGTGACTAGATGCTTACACTAGTGTTGGGTAGCAAAGGTTTGCAATTTGACCTCATGTGATGATGAGAACTAAGTTATTCAAATCACTTCCTTTCATAGACGTATCGTGGTTTCTTCAAAGGTAAAACTTTTTCCCAGGGTTGTACATTACTCATGATTTCTATTGTGACTAATTGTTTTCGAGGTGATACAGGAATTGATTACACTACCGTTGGGTAGCAAAGATTTGCAATTTGACCTCGTGTGATCGATTAGAACTAAGTTATTCAATGTCACATGTTGTCGTTATTGGTTTTCCATTGGTTCTGATTTTTTATAACTAGACCAATGAGCTCAGTGCTTCCCTTTGTCTTTTTAGTACAGTAAAACCCCAAAGTTATGCGGTAGGTGGGACCAACAAAAAGCACGTAAGTCAAATGCGTGTAACTCAGGGTATAATTTTGCATGTAATTTATATATAAACATACAATTGGAACCAAAGGTTTACAAAAACACCTATATTTTTTAAGAAATATAATCATAATTGTAGTTTTTCGTACATAAAAAAAGAAAGTTATTTTGATGTGGATGGTTTCATAAAATCTAATAGATTCGTCTGACGGCATAATGTCTTTTTCTTGTCATGCAAAATTTCTTCATAGCAAGCCAATGATTTTTTTATTCCTTGCCTTGTGGCTACAATTTGTTCCTCGTTAGAATCTATGTCCTCCAAAATCTGTAAACCTTTCTTTTATGATTGTTCTTACTATGGATTCCTATAGATTGAACTTCTTTGCTAGCTCACAAATTTTCATTCTGCCTTCAAAATCCTTAATAATGTTGAGTTTTGTTTCCAAAGTCAATGTTTTTATTTTCTTTGGTAGCAGTAGAAGAATCAGACTTGCTTCTTTTGGATGACATTATTAATTTTTATGTGATAAAATTTTTTATCAAGAACATAACATTAAACAATCACAAGGCTTGTAGACTATAAAAATCATGTATGAATGGACACCATGCGAAACACATCAGTGCTTGTTCACAGCATGTGCGACACTGGCAAATGCGGATGGCACCTGAAAGATACAACTAGTGGTAAGGTGTGAAGCAGGACAGGAATATGTACATATAAGAAACTGTATAACTCCGGATTCACATAAATCAGGGTAGCGTAAGTCGGGGTATGACTGTATTTGGAATATCTATATGCATTCAGAAGTTCGTAGTTCCAAAATGAGTTTTACTGGAGAAAATGTAAGTTAATTTTATGTCATTTTTATGGCAATGTCATTTGAAAATTTTAACATTAGTTGAATTTTTTTTAGTGACTACATTAGCAAATTTTGTCTATAAACTTATAAGGTGGTTATTGCAATGGAAAATTAAAAATCATGTTCATGATTTTCAATCTGTTTTGTGTTAAGTGAAATCCCATAAGTCATTATATATATATAGTTTTTTTTTTGTTATTGATTGGGAAAAGATATTGAGTGTGATTATTTAGTAAAATTGTGTTAGTGAAAGCATCGCATAGTGTCGAAATTGCAAAAACACTTTATGATGAGTAACATTTATCTGAAATCTAGAAAGTAATTTTTTAAGGTCTAGGTTTTTAATATATAAGTTTATAAGGTGGTTTTGCAATGGAATTAAAAACATGTTCATGAAAATACTTCAAAGTGGTTTTGTGTTAAGTGAAATCCATAAGTCATTATTATTTTTATTTTTTTTTGTTTGCTAGGGTGTTTTTTGGAAAGATTTTCTGGGGTGATGTTTAGTAAAATTGTGTTGGTGAAAAGATCGCATAGTGTCACAATTGCAAAATCACTTTATGATGATTAACATTTATTTATAAAAGAAATTTCTGAATTTAGAAAATAAATTTAGAAATTTATTTTCTGAATTAATTTTCTAAATTCAGAAAGTAATTTTTTTAGCTATCATCAGTCATTTGGTTTGTTAGTGCAACTTCGACAATAACTGGTGCATTATCCTGCACCACTTATTGTCAAAGTTGATTTAACAGATTCATCTCTAAGTGAATATGAGCAACAACACACAGGTCATGGCGTTAATCCACGTGTTTCTCTTGCCAGTGTGGCTGGAAGCTCTCGTGACCCCCCCACAAATTTTACATTCTGAATGCAAAACTAAAAGCTCTTCTACCACTGCTGACCCCTCACTCTACAGGGATTTTTATAATGTTTGGGTGGGCTGATCACGTAATTCTATCAAATATCAAACTTGTCAAATGGAGTATCAAATTCCATTTCGTGATCTTGAACTCCTTCCACCAGAGTGTTTTTTTTTTTTCAAATGTTTCAAGATATGCTTAATGAGATCATTCAGCATTTATCGAGTTTAGGTACTTTTTCTCATGTTCGGTTGGGCATTAGTGCATCCAGTTTAAAAAGCAATATTAACTTAGCATTCATGTTGTTTTCTGAACTAACTATCCAAAGGATAGTTAATGCTTTTTATGCTGCTGCTCAATCAAAACGTGAGTTTCTTTTGGCAAATTATGTTGTTATTGATGTTGTACTTATCAATATAAGTAACAATGGTGGTGGTGGAAGAACCAGTGTAAAAAGAAGAACGCTGCTTAGCCTGGATGAATTTGTGAAAATAAAAAAAGCTATTGTGGAAATTACCAACAAAGACAATCTTTGCATGGCCCGAGCACTTGTAGGTGTTTCTGCACTCACTGATGGTGCCCAAACATACAGACAAGTGCGGTTAGATCATAAAAAGTTACAAACAAAGAGGGATTTAACACTCCACAAAATTGCAGGGGTTCTGCTCATTTTTTGTGGTATTCCAGAAGCAGGTCTCTTTCAAAAGCATTTGACTCCAGAATACCAAATCGTAATTTTTTTGGCAGATGAGGATTTTTCTGTGGTGTTTCAGGGACCAAATGCAAATAAACAGATCTGTCTTTTATATCGCAAACAGCATTATGATTTAGTGCATTGTGTGCCAGCTCTGTTTGGGTTATCTATTATTGCCCCACTTGCTTTCGAACATTCCCAGAGTCTAGCAGATTACAAATGCATAGATGTCTAAATGTATGCATCCGTTGTTGCACAAACACCATTCATGGAGTGCAGAACTCCATGTTTGTTCTTTTTTGTGAGTCATGCAATAGATTTTTTTATACCACAACGATTGTCCGAATTTGCACATACAAAATAACATTTGTACAAAACTCCATCATTGTGGAGAGTGTTTGGCTACTTTCTCTACAGATAAAAGCCATGTCTGTCCACCTGAAAATTTCTGCCACCACTGCAAATTAGTTCACCCAAAACAGATGTGTTTTGTGCAAAAATCGGAGGTCCCAAATAAGCAGGTTTCTATGATTTTTTGACACAGAAACTATTGCTAAAAATCATTGTCATGTTCCAATATTATGTATAGCTGATTTTGGTAGTCACGAACGCCAGTTCTGGGGTGAAAACTGTGTGGCTCAGTTCCCAGACGAGTTGTTTTCTGTCAAGAATATCATTAAAAGGTATCGAGATGGTAAGATCCTTCAGACTGTTCAAACCAAAATACAAAAATATTCGTGTGATTGCACATGATGTTTGTGGTTTTGATGGCTATTTTATTTTGAAATATCTTTTTTAAAAAAATTTCCAACCCCATGTAGTGTTTGACGGATCGAAGATACTTGCTATTTATTATGACCCTTTAAACATCATATTTCTTGATAGTTTTTCCTACATTAGTGTGGGTTTGAGGAAACTACCAGCCATGTTCAATCTCCCAGAAGTTCATAAGGGTTTCTTTCCTCATAAGTTTCACACGTCTGATTCTTTGGATTATCGTGGAGTCATCCCCGAAAAATCATATTTCCAGCCAGAATTTATGAATATTTGTTCACAATAAGAAACTCATACAGAGTTCGAGACTTGGTACGAAAATCAGCTAGACACTGAATACTGTCTGAAAGTGGAACTATTAGCCTATACGAAAGATGATGTGCATGTTTTGCATGACAGTTGCAACACTTTTCACACTCTCTTCATACAGCTCACCCAGATTGATCCCTTACTCCATGACATTACAATTTCAGGAGTATGTTTGAGAGTATTTCTCCAAAACGTTTTGAAACCTAACACTTTGGCCATACTTCCTTCTCGGGGTTACATAGGGACAAATGTGCAAAGTCGAAAGGTTTTGGCTTGGTTGAAATGGCAAGAACAACAGAACAACATAACCATACAATATGCACGTTCTGTGGGGGAAGAAGTCCGCATCAGACCTTATCTTGTCGATGGGAGATGTGGAAGCATTTTATATGAATTCTACAGCTGCTTCCATCATGGGTGTCAAAAATGTTACAGACCAAGTACATTCCAACCATACAGAAACACAGACATGATTTCCCTTTTTGAGGAAACGAAGGATCGCGAACACTATTTTCGTAGCAAAGGATTCGATGTGATCTCAATTGGGGAATGCCAATTTAATACAGAAATTTCTGAAACAGCCTTGAAAAACTTTATTGCTGCTCTTAATATTCCAGATCCCATTTTACCTCATAGTGCTCTGTATGGTGGCAGAACCAACTGCTACAAAATGTATCACAAAACTCAGTCAGAAGATGAAGTGATTTGGTATTTGGACTTATATCCATGCCTTTATCCATGGGTAATGAAATACCAGGTATTTTCTATGGGGCATCCCGAAGTTATTCTCGATAATTCGACTATTCTCCTGGGGTATACTTCGGTATTTGCCATGCAAAAGTGGAACCACCTACTGATGTCTTTTTACCGGTTTTTCCCATCACATTGAACGAAAAATTAATCCCCCCTGTGTGGAAAATGTGCTTCCAAAATGTCCCCATTGTGCTCTCATACAGACCGATCTTTTTCAGATTTTTGGTACACTCCAGAATTAGATTTAGCATGTGCTCGTGGTTATAAAGTTTTAGAATTTATGAGGTGTGGCATTTTTTTCAAAAATTTGAAGGTGAAGAAAATTTCTTTGCTCACTACATTGATACCTTTTTGAAGCTGAAACAGGAAGCATCTGGATGTCCTGAAGGTTAAAACTGACAGTCTTATCTGGGTGAGTTGTTGCTAAGGGAAGATATTATATTAAATAGTGAACACATTAGTAAAAATCCTGGTAAACGTTCACTTGCTAAACTTTGTTTGAATTCCCTATGGGGAAGGCTTGGTATGAGAATGTTAAGAAATCACACCCAGGTGATTTCCTCTTATGAAAACCTCGTAGAACTTTTTTTTAGATAACAACAAAGTTATCCAAGATGCCAGGTTAGTTCCAGAAGAGCAGATGATGGTTGCCTACTCTCCTATTGAAGGCACTGAGCCTGAAAATAGGAAAGAGAATGCTGTAATTTGTAGCTACCTACGGTAGGATAGTTATATGAGGTCATGAAACCTTTGCAAAGATGGCTTTTATACACAGATACCGATTTTGTCATTTTCAGTGAAAAACCAGGCAAATACTCACCATCCACTGGTTACTGGCGAATACTCACCTTGGGGAGCTAGGCGACGAGCTCGACGGTGACTTTAGAGTTGAGTTTGTTACCACAAACCCCAAATCTTATTCCTACAGAACGTGGGGGAATAAGATTGTGACCAAATGCAAAGGCATTACTTTAAATTCTCACGTGGCCACTGATATTAATCTGGAATCTATGATAGCTGCAGTAAGGAGTGAGCAACAAAACATCCAAATTCCTAAAACAACTAAACACAGTTTCTGTCCATAGAGACAAATGGAGCTATCAACTCAAAACGACCTCCGTAACAAAAAGATTTGGATACACTTTTGCGAAGCGCATAGTGTCAACAGACACGTGCACTTTTCCCTATGGGTATTTTAAAGGATAATTCCTTACACTCACATACCCCATAAGCAAAAGATGCCATCTATGGGACAGGAAACTAAACAACATTCTACCTGGTAGGTAAAAATCCATGATTGTTTCCCAACATGATAATTTGCAGTGTCGCCCTTCTCTTGTGCAGTTTTCACATCACTGTTACTGTTACTATTATTCTACAATGGCTTTTTTTTTCTTAGAATTTAAAAAGAAAAAAATCGTCTTGGCATGATTACATGGTGAATGGGATAAAAAAAATCTTGATGGGGAGATTTTTTTGATATTAAAAACAAGTATCTATTTGTTTTTAAATGATCTCTGATTATATAAAAATAATCACAGTCTAATTATGTTATCATTTTCGATATGTTCATACATCCATTTACATGCATTATTTCGGGAGCTACTCAGTCAGGAAAAACAACATTCGTGTTGTCTCTCATAGAACATTGTAATCAACTAATCAAACCACCACCAGAACGAATCGTTTACTGTTACAGTGAAAATCAGGATAAATTTTAAAAAATTACCAACATAGAATTCGTGAATGGTTTGAAGTTACCTGAATTTGATTCTAATGTGAGAAATTTACTCATAATCGATGGTTTGGTTCACCATGCTAAGGACAGCACGGAAATAGCTGATGTTTTCATAAAAGGTTCACATCACCATAACTTCGGTGTCATTCTACTGATGCAAAATTTATTCTGTAAAGGTTCACATTTTCGGACAATTTCTCTCAATAGCCATTATATTATTGCTTTTAAAAATCCCCGAGACTCTTTACAGTTTTCTCATTTAGCTTCCCAATTATTTCCAGGAAAAACGAACGTATTAGTTCAGATTTATAAAGATGCAACAAGGGAACCCTACTCATATTTAGTTTTAGACTTTAGACAGGAAACACTTGATATTTTACGCTTAAGGTCACGGATTTTGCCAGGAGAAGAATTCAATACAGTGTTTATCCCTGAATGGCTGATAGACTCAAACACTATGAATATCTCATCAAGTACTTATCTCATTCCTCTCCCAAACAAGCAAATGATGCTTTAAAACATTGCACCTCCAGCCAAATCACCACACTCTGTGAAATCTGCAAAAATGTTTTATCTGGAAATATTCCACTAAAACATAACCAGAAGTCACGCCTACGAAGGAAATAAAAACTTATAAGAGCACTAAGTAACAAATCGCTTCCCTTCATTACTAGAAGAAAACTGGTTTTACAGCGCAGGGGGAGCACTGTTCCCATTATTAGGCAGTATCATTGTTCCTTTATTGACTTCACTTATTAGAAAATGAATATGTTTAAAAAATTTACGCTACTCCAATCACCAGAGGAGCGTGAATTGTACACACTAGATGATGAAATGAGTGCCATTTTAAAAATAAGAAATAAACATGCAGATGAAAAAGTAAAAGCATATTTAAATGTTCTGCAAAAGTATTTAGGTTTGAAAAACCAATTGGCTCACACAGAAGGAGAGCAACAGGAGCATAGACTCACATACAGACCCTACTCTGAACAAACTGAATACCCACAACCATTCCCGTCAGCCAGTCCCAGTGAAGAAAATGCTTCCACTCCACTCCCTGCCCACAAGAGAGCTCGAAGAAGGAGTACCAAATTCGTGTTTTTATCTCCCCGAAAGCTGCGTGGGAATAAGAAACTCGGGTGAAGAAAATGGTAAGTGAAAAAAACAATTTTTTAAAATTATTTTTTATTTTCAGTAAATGATCTGTAACAGCATAAGTTACTACAATATCATTTAACCACAAATCCTTAGAATAACATTTGCTAATAATATTTTGCATAGAAAGACCACGACATCTCAATATTAAAAATACACAGTGCAAACCACACGTGACAGATTCCTTAGCTTGTACAGCTACAGAATTATAATGCCATTCATTAGTGTTAATATTCAGAAAGTTAACAATATCGTTTTCTGGTGGACGACCGAAGCTATCGAAAAAATCGCCGTGTTTGTCTTTAATATAGATAGCTTGCCAATGTTGTCCTGGCAACCAAGTCGAATCTGTGTTCACGACGAGCATCGACTATTGTTTTCTGATCGGTTGTTGTGGCAATTCATCACGAGCACAAACTCCTAAACCCACTTTTCTTGTGGTGGGTTCTAACTCTAGTATGCTTACTAATTGTTCAGTGTTCATAGTCCAGTAACACAGAACGATCCTTTGTTACGGATAACGTACACTCAAATTCTGCATAAAGAATCACTGTGATGTTTTCAGGAAGAGGTTGAGCAAATTTAACTTCGAGTCGCACACTTCCTCTTCTTAACAGGCTGACATGGGGGGCAACTGCATTTTGATCTGGCGATAAGTCAAATCCATAGAGAACGTTTCCCTTTACGTATTCCTCACAAGAAATGTCATTACCACAGTCTCTGTTCTGTTTGCCTAGCGATGTGAACAGGGATATATAACATCTGCTGTAATGCCTTTCTTTGTTCGGAGTCAAAGGTTGTGAGGGATACTGAATACCGTCAGCTGTCACCACAAGAAAATTAAGATTGAAATGATGAAAATTAAATGGATTTCTGTTGAAAGTGACATTAAATCCATCACTAGCGACCACTCCAATAATTAATCTAGATGGTATTTCACCTAGATACAGATTACCTTGGCATCTGACATACCTTTGGGAATCGAAAAATAAGACACTTGCACACGATTGATGGGATATACCATGTTTGACTTGTCTAACACAGATGGGTGAGCCAGTTGAATCTTTGGGTTTATTTTGACTTTGCGGACAAAAAGTATAGAATCTTCAATTTTCACTTTAGCCTTAGCATCAGCATTTGCAGCCAGTAAAAAAAATTCGGGAGAACTGCGAACCATACGAACACGAACAGAAACGTTGTTGATCAAGTACCGGTCTTGATGCATGATATCAGCGTGTATTCGCCCAAGCATCTCAACACTTTTCAATTGGTTAATTCGATCCTGTCGTATACGAATCCCACATTCACTTTTGGTAAACATATCACTAATATTAGCCACATCATCTTTAACAAATAGTTCATTTGTTAGTTGACTGTTTTTAGCATCTCTGTCATAATTTAGTAGGATTTTCAATATTTCAATATGTTGACTGAAGAATCTTCGATGGGTTTACCATCGTTGTCAGTGATGCGCACACGAACGCGTAGGTATGATTTTCCCAAATCCAAGTATTCTTCAGATGTACCTGGTATGCAAAACTCCACAGGACCTCCACTGTCAGTGCTGGATATTGGTTGATAGGTAACATAAGAACTTCTTTCCATACACATGTTGACACGAGGGTGGGAAAAAAGATCTAACTCTGACATCATATCCTCAGCAAAAGATGTCATCTCGCTTGCGCTTTTTAGTATTCGTTTTTTTCTTCTTGCTTCTTTGACCTCTCTCTGAAGTAATCGGCTCTAAGCCTTTTCAGCAATGGTTTTCCCAGCTTCTGATACTCTGTTTATAAAGGCTCGACGTACAGGTACCCTTTCCAATACAATACATCTCCTATCATATGCTGACCTGCTTTTAAAGCTTGACGTCCGACAAATTGAGCTGCAGGTTTTAAAAGTGGACTTAGAAAGGAGAAAACACTTCTGAAAATGCTACCTAATCCATACCCACGTTCTATTGGGGGGACCCGTAAACATTTGAGCCCCACCTGCCTGCCTGCATTGTGTAATATCTGAGATAATTAGTCATCCTTCACTTGTCGGAACTGTAATTTAACTATTAAGTTTTAAAAGAGGTAAACCGTGAGTCGACATATCGGTACACAATAAATAACGGAAAAAACTCACGTAGAAAGATTATTTATTAGTATAATTTTCGCCTGTGTGTCACAGGCATCTTCAGTACATTAAGTTCAAAATTAAACACTAACTGACAATTCCAAAAAGCGCCACCTAAGTAGCTGGTGTAAGATAACTAAAAAGGTCAATAACTTTCCAAAAAAAAAAAAAAAAAAAAAAAAAATTAATACAATAAAAAGTTAGGAAAGATTAGCTGATTTATAAAATACTATCTCCCATAAAGGGGATAGACGTAAGCCGTCGGATCTGTTTAAGTTAGGAGAATGAATTAGAGTTTCACATGTTTCTTTATAAAGGCGTTTCATGAGAAACTGACTTTTGTGAAGAACTCTTGTCTTTCTCCAATGAACTCTGTGTCTAGTGAAGATGGCATGTTCAGAAAGTCCAGACTTTTCAGGTTTAAAGTATTCAATATAAGATTGGTGTTCTTCTAGCCGAATAGAGGCAGATCTTCCCGTTTGTCCGAAATAAGATAATCCACAAGAGCACGGAATGTGGTAGACACCTCAATGATTAAGATGTGGAAGCTTGTCCTTAGGAGAAGTGAGAAAGGTGGAGATTTTTCTAAACCGTCGAAAGGCAACAAAAATATTCAGTGGTTTTAAAACTTTTGCTATACGTTCACTGATGCCCTGTACATAAGGGATAGTAATGCGCGTTATTTCTTTAACAATATTTCTCCCAGACCTACGCATTGGTTCAGATATGTCGATGACATTTTTGCTGTATGGAATGGCTCTTCTGATGAACTTCAACAATTTCTCACTAAGTTAAACGCATTTCATCCTAGGATCAAGTTTACCCTAGAAGTAGAATCAAATAAGCAGTTAGCCTTTTTAGATCTAATTCTTCGCCAACCAGATGGTAACCTACATTTCTCAGTTTATAGAAAGAAGACTCATACAGACCATTATATCCATGCGGAATCTCATCACCATCCCAGTCAAAAGGCAGGAACTATTAAAACACTGGTTCAATCGGCCCACTCCTTTTGTTCTACAGACGATCTTTTATAGAAAGAACTACAATACATAACTTCTTCCTTTCTATCTAATGGTTATAAGAATTGCTTCATTAAAAGAACTTTGAGTAGTTTTAATATGTCTTCCTCTTCAAACACAGAGGAAATAATGCGAATTACTATCCCTTATGTTCAAGGCATCAGTGAACGTATAGCAAAAGTTTTAAAACCACTGAATATTTTTGTTGCCTTTCGACCGTTTAGAAAAATCTCCACCTTTCTCACTTCTCCTAAGGACAAGCTTCCACATCTTAATCATCCAGGTGTCTACCACATTCCGTGCTCTTGTGGATTATCTTATTTCGGACAAACGGGAAGATCTGCCTCTATTCGGCTAGAAGAACACCAATCTTATATTGAATACTTTAAACCTGAAAAGTCTGGACTTTCTGAACATGCCATCTTCACTAGACACAGAGTTCATTGGAGAAAGACAAGAGTTCTTCACAAAAGTCAGTTTCTCATGGAACGCCTTTATAAAGAAACATATGAAACTCTACTTCATTCTCCTAACTTAAACAGATCCGACGGCTTACGTCTATCCCCTTTATGGGAGATAGTACTTTACAAATCAGCTAATCTTTCCTAACTTTTTATTGTATTAATTTTTTTTTTTTTTTTTAGGAAAGTTATTGACCTTTTTAGTTATCTTACACCAGCTACTTAGGTGGCGCTTTTTGGAATTGTCAGTTAGTGTTTAATTTTGAGCTTAATGTACTGAAGATGCCTGTGACACACAGGCGAAAATTATACTAATAAATAATCTTTCGACGTGAGTTTTTTCCGTTATTATTGTGTTCCGAAATTTAACTATTGTCTTGCCGCCACGAAAGTGGAACAACTCGCCGCTGTCAAAACGAATTTCAATGCTAATTGACTGAAATGTTTGTTTTCGTAACGGATGATAATCAGGGTGAGCAAAAACGAAGGAACACTTGGTGCTGCACTGAACAACTCGTAACAATGGTGCACATGTATCACCAACTATCTGTTCTTGGATTAAATCAGAATAAACAAAATATGCGGCTACACCCCTCTTTATATCAACTGGATATTTCCCAGTGATTGTACCTTTCAGTTTAACGCCAGTCTGATTAAAACCCAGTAGAAGACCCAAACCCGAGGCCTCCTTGGGAAACAACAGGTTGTAATCTTTTGGGACTGTCAGAGAAATGGTGTTGTTTGGGTTCTTTTTTCCAGTAATCACAGAACTCACATCAAACACTGCTTGAAGAAGTTCAGAGGGTGAACTGTAACTGCCATGGGGAATCTTGTACACTTTGTAAAATCCTTCTTTAGACTTTTCGATAACTTTATTTCCTGTGATATTGTTGTTGTTGTTGTTGTTGTTGTCAATAGGGTTGACTCCTCCTCCTCCTCCACCAACTCCACGTATCATATGAAACTCATCGTAACCGGAATCGATGTTATTAAATTCTCCCGGAAGATGTATTTCGGCAAGAGCAACTTCCCATTTACCTTTAAGTCTGATCTCGTGTGGTAATTCCACTTGAAATTTCGTTTGCGTGTTTGTAGGAAACATTTTCATACTGGCGTTACTGGGAAGGGTTAAGTAAAACATCTTTGCTACGAACCCAAGAATTATACGATGAGGGATAACCGAGCCACTTAACAAAATACTGAAGCTTTCCTTTCTGTTTGCGGTGTTTAATTACTTGTTCGATTAGATACACATCTTCCGGAAGTTCATTGGGTATATCAGCCTTTTGCAGTTGAGGTTCATAGAAAATTCCTTCCACTATCTCTCCGTCCCGACTGCGAACTTTATATACTACAGGGTTTCTATTAATAACCTGAGCAATAGTGAACAATTCTCGTGTCCAGTTACCCTAATACCCTTTTCTAAATTTGTGGGTATCATCACTTAAAACCACACTATCACCTACTTGAAAATTTGGTTTGGTAGTTTCCTCTTGTGTTCGGTACAAATATTTCCAAACACGATCCTCGTTGTGAAGGTTAACTTCGGAAGGAGCCATAGTGATAGTGCTGTGTGGTGTGAGGTTATAAGTATGTACAGATCCGGCTCTAGGGTCTTTGCCGCCCGCATGCAATTTCTATCTAAGCGCCCCTGTAACGATCCGGGCGTGTGTGGTTCTTTTACGATAATAAAAATTTAAATTATTCGAAATTTCTTAAATAAATTTTGACAGAACTGCCACACGTTGGTTCGCTAAATGTAACGAACCGGGGTGTTGACTAGGCGGGATAATCGTTAAAAACCCGAATATTAAAAAAATTCTCAAAAGTTAAAGCAAGTTTTGATAAAGTCACTTAATCGTTGAATATAATGATACAGGGATTATAGCCTTCTCACCGATCCGAATCGCTAGCAAAATTAAAATTAATTTTAATTAAAGATAAAATTTATTTGAACTAAAGTTTAAAAAATTCTTGCATTTTGCAAGTTACTAAATTCTTAGTAACTTGTAAATTTTTTTAATAATTTTTATAAGTGGAACTATCTTTTAGGAAAATAAAAGAAACTCAAGATAGGTGAGAAAATAAGAAAAGAATTCAGAAATGATTAGAACATTTAATATAAGTATTCAAAAAATAACATCTTTACAGTAAAACAGAAAATAAATTAAATTACATAAATATACTTGAATTTTTTTTTTAAATTAAAATTTTAGGGTTTTTGATTTTATATTCATAAAATTAGAAATAATGGTCTTAACGTCTAATTCCGCACATATATCAATTTCAATAGCTATTAACGCCAAACTAACAAGCCTCTTTTGTGACATACTTGTTCTTAAGTAGGTTTTTAATCAATTTCAACTTGGAAATGGAAGATTTCACCGCTTGCTACACTAACAGGTAAGGTTAATAGCATTCTTAAAGCAATTGAAAAGTTAGGGAAACAAATTATTGCACACAATAAAATTAAGAATATCGAAAGGGTTTTGAATATTTAAATTATCCTTCCGAAAAATACCCCGGAAAGCACATATTTTTTCCCTTTCATATTTGCCCCATTGTCATACCCTTGACCTCGCATGTCTTCAATGGGAATGCTCCATTTTTCCAGTTGTTCCATTATTGTTGCACATAATCCACGTCCTGTGGAATCTGATATATCTCCAAAACCTAAAACATTTTCCCTGATCTTCACAGTTCCATTATTGTTGCACATAAACCACGTCCTGTGGAATCTGATATATCTCCAAAACCTAAAACATTTTCCCTGATCTTCACAGTTCCATTATTGTTGCACATAAACCATGTCCTGTGGAATCTGATATATCTCCAAAACCTAAAACATTTTCCCTGATCTTCACAGTTCCATTATTGTTGCACATAAACCACGTCCTGTGGAATCTGATATATCTCCAAAACCTAAAACGTTTTCCCTGATCTTCACAGTTCCATTATTGTTGCACATAAACCACGTCCTGTGGAATCTGATATATCTCCAAAACCTAAAACGTTTTCCCTGATCTTCACAATTCCATTGCCACAGGAAACAAAGCGAATAATAATGATCATCTGTTCTGTTTTACTTGCATCAGGTGTGCAGTCTAAAATTATGGAATAATATTTAGATTTTCGAATTGGTAATAAAATTGTATCCCTGATTGCGTTACTTAACGTTTCCGATATTTCATTTTGTCTGTCTTTACTCAAATAGTGTACGCTATTGTTTCGATGTAGGGCCCTTTCAACATGATTTTCCATAACGGGATCAAACGTCGCAAACAGTTCGACTAATTTTAAAAAATTTCCGTTATTCCTTTCTTATAATTTATCAGGTGATCCGCGAAAAGTTAAATTTTGGCTACCAAGGAACTTTATAATTTCAATCAAGCTTTCTGAAACACTCGTCCAATGTTTCTTTTCCATTTCATACATGCTTTGAGTCTGGCAATCAATAGTAGTTTTGTTTTTTTAATTTTTATCAAGTTCCTTCCATTTTAAGAAAATTTTCATGTGAGTTAAACTAGTCTCATGTCTACGCAAAGTTGTACTTACATTTCTCCAATCGTTATAACCTTCTGCAAGACTACTTGATTCAGTAGGTGCGAAAAGTTTGCAACAAAAGCAAAAAACAGAATTTAAAGTTTCGGAATAAATGAGCCATGTTCTTGGCACGAGCTCCCTGTTTTCCATTTTTCTATTATAATACGCGTCGCCAAATTTACGACCACATGTATCTCTGGGATATATTATATTTTTCTTTTGAACAGGCCCCATTTCAATTAAAACAATTCGTAATTTTTCACCAATATTTCCCCATTCACCTGGATCTTCTAAATTCACAGAGACTAACAATGCGTTAGTTTCGTGGTCAACTACAACTAAATCTTCTCCTAACTGTTTTTCACTTAAATCCTGCGTCTTGTTATCTTGTTCAACAGTTGCAATAGTACTTTCATGCAAACTGAATGATGTGATGTGCGCGGTTCTTCAACTGTGATTTCTGATTTATCGAGTTAGTTAAAATCTACATCAGAATATTTTAATATTTTAACAAATTTATTAAGCGCCCCAGTTTGTTTCTTAATATCTGTTTCTTTCGCAGCATGACGCTTAAGATTTTGTGCACCGGATAACTTTTTTTTTTAATTTTTGATTCCATTTCTATTTTATACCCACAAGAAACTATTACACAACACCACACAGAGACGAAATAATAGCCCACACTGAGCTACTGTCAGTACCCTACTGTGATGCCAACCATATGACTGGTTAACTAGCAACAAATGTTTTGTACGAAAAGTCGTTTCTGCGCATAAAAACCGTTCACCATTTCACTTAAGATAGACTGCAGTAGACACAACACGCTGAAGGTAAGCATTTAGCTTGCTCTCGCTGCAAAATTGTAAACAGCTGGCAGATCAAAAAGGTGGCAATATACAATTTTTTTTAAATTTTTATTCGGTGTATCCGGCCTCATTTATTTTAATATTTATCATTCTAAGATTTTTTGTTTCTATGATAAAAAAAAATTGTTTCTTAAAAATGAACTTATGAACCGTGCCCCAGCGGCGGCGCTCCCTTCGTAGCGGCGTCCGCACGCATCGCATGCCCGCTTCCGCCGGCCCTGAGTATGTACAAGCGTCGGCAAAACTTTCGTATAACTTTTACTTTTAGTATACGTCATCCATTTGTAGATCTTTGTTTTCAATGTTCTGATAAATCGTTTTGCAATAGGTGCTTTCATTTCACTCCTGGTCGTGTAGAAATGAATATTATGGTTCTTAAACAATGCACGAACTTTCTTGTTGCAAAACTCTTTTCCTTGATCAGTGTTTATGTAAAATGGCACTTCTTCTTTAAAAATAGACCCGAAAGCATTAACAACAGCGTCTGTTGATTTCTTCTTCAGTGTTCGAACCCAAGCAAATCGGGAAAAACAATGCATACAAGAAGGAAACACACACCCCCATTCTCTTTTGCATGGGATGACATATCTGCCAAATCACATTGAAAAGTATGTAAAAGTGTCGGGACTTTGATTTGATTGCGTTTAAACTTTCTTCTAATGGGTTTATGTCTCACATGAGTAGGCTGTGTTGCTAACCAACTTTTCATGGTTTCATGTGGCAAATTTGTATGTTTCTGTAAAGCTTTGATACTTCCAAAACAAACTACTGTATTAGGATTATAGTAATCTGCTAACTTTTCGATCACTAACAATAAGTTTTTTTCTTTGCAGATGAAAATCAAGAACCATCGCAAAGGTGGCAGATGTTTGTTATGATAGCAGTACTATTTATACTTGTTTACTTTGAACTGTCTATTCTCATATGGGAAGCAGTATCAAAATCACCCAATCGTACATGTCTCATCAAAGAAATGTTACGACAACAAACACACCACATGCATTGGTGATATCTGTAAATTCCTATTTCTGCATATTACATTGTAAATAATATCTGTCAAATAGAATGTGTAAACTTAAATGCACAAACGGTTTCGTTGATGTGTTATGCATATTTAAGTAAGATCACTTTTGAAATCAATCACGGTGAATTCACACACAATTTATTTATTTATTTATTGAACTTTAAGATCTTAAATTTAGACAAATCAAAATATTCGGATGAATTATGAATAAACTATGAATTCGAATATGAATAAAGAATAAAATATGTATGAGCTATGGGGAAAAAATATATGTCTTTGAGGGATACCAGCATATAATTAAATTATTCAGAAAAGCCTAAACACTGCCGCCATCACGAATCTACTCTAAGAATTCCCACTTTAACAAGAAAGAAATACCCCAAAATGTATTGGAAAATTAGTACAGCCATCTATAGATAACCAAAGACAAAACATGATGACAATGAAGGATGTGTGTCACCCTGGGAAAATTCCAAGATATCCTATCTCAAAAACATCGCCCACAATTCCATAGGCAAACCAAAACACCATGCGATATCACAGAGAGAAATGTGTTCCCCAGAAATTTCCAAACACAAAACGTAACAATTCCTTATCTCTAAACATCACACACAATACTTTAAGTGAACCAAACACACCATGTGATGTCCCTGACAGATGAGGGGGCCCCCTGCGAAATTCCAAATATTTCCAAACTTTATCTTATCACCTATAATACCATACGCAAACTATTTACTTATCTACAACTCATAACAACACACATCCCAGGACACTGACTTCGCTTCCCCTTTCACCCTACCCCTATTTGGTTCATAGTATCCCACCAATCGCGACACGAATCCTTATCCACTAATATCTTCCTTTTCCATTCAAAACAATAACGACACTTATTTACAACTAACAATTACGTCACTTATTTACAACTAACAAATTACGTCACTTATATTCATCTGATCCACGTCATGATTCCTTATCTTATCTGGATCTGGTCACAAGTGTCCCACCAATCACGACACGATTCGTTATCCACTAATATATCTTCCTTTCCATTCAAAACAATAACGTCACTTATTTACAACTAACAAATTACGTCACTTATTTACATCTGAAAACAACACACAACCACGACACGATTCCTTATCTTATCTTAATCTTGATCTGGTCAGAAGTGCACCACCAATCACGACACGAATCTTTATCTCTACCAATCACCCATAATTCCATACGTGAACCAAAACACAAGTGACACATATGCCCACAGGGAAATTCCAAACATTCCAAACTCATGACGTCACACGCACAATGACGTCTCTTCTTATCAACCAATCACGTCACGATTCCTTATCTTGATGTTGATCTGGTCAGAAGTGACTACACTACTACTATTATCGTTTTAATTAAAGGTGAGGAATGTTTATTAAATGAGTAGATTCATTTGCTCTTGTTCATAATTATGAACTTAACAAGAAATAGTCTCGATGAGTTTTCCTACAGTTTGGAAAAATCTAAAATTTAAAAAAAGTTTGTTTTCTTTGATAGAATTTGAAGTTCCTGACTGGTCCATTAAATATCAATCGTTTAAGCAAATTGCAATAAGATTGAATTAAAAGTCAATCTTTTGATTTTTGGGGTGTCTTTTCTAATATGATTGAAATCATAGGTTACATAGTTTGCCTATTTTCTGTAGTACACATTCTCTTTAATGATATACCTTGATGGAATTGAATATCTAAGCCCAAAGTTGATGAGGGATGTAGATATTAGATATTCTTCCTGAGATAGCCAGTTTGTGCACCTAATTAATGTTTGGGAATCTAAATACCCGATCCACATACATATCTCACCGAACTATGCACAGGGAACTGAAGAGGAGAGGATCAGTACTGACAGTCGCAAGCGTATGCATAAAATAAAAGTTTCTAATTCAGTGGCCAATGTGTGTGTGTGTGTGTGTGTGTGTGTCTTTTCCAGCACTGTCCCCCTGGCTAGCAGATTGCCAAGAAGAGTCAATTCATGTTGAAGGGAGAAAGGAATACGAAGATGTACAATTTCGTCACACACGCGAAATTAAGTGCTTTATACGTAAAATTTTCTAACTGTTATACAAGCAAAATAGTTACCGCTTTAAGAACTAGAAGTTTTATAAAAGAAAAGCTAATTTTCCGACGTATGATAATAAACAGTCATCCCATGAAAAGCATTGATTACCCTATTATCGGAATGGATTCGCCTTCTTCTGGCATGCGCAGAAGTGTCGAGTGGTCTCACATCTGTGGTTGGACAGTATGGGAGCGTACTGGTCTCATATAAACGTACTTTCATAATGAAGTACGCTGTTTGATACATCATTAAAAAAAATTAATTTAGAATTAGAACTATGATTCCTCGGTTTTGTAAGAAGGTTGACGTCTTAATTCCAAGAAAATCTAACTAGAATTTTTGTTTTTCTGGTATTTCCATTACAGACAGACTTGCACGTAGACTATTAAAAAGGAATGTTTTGCATAAGCACGTTTAATGGGCGTTTCGGGGAAAGGCAAGAAACAATGGAGGAGAGGTCAAATTACCAGGGAGGCTGCAAAGTTGACTTGACAAACCATCGAGCTTTCGCCAGTATGGAACGTACTATTGTCATTTTGTCTTACCGTTTTCAGATGTTCTCAATCATAGTAATGCATTTGGCTATTCTGTGGAGAAATCAAAAGAGTCTTTACCAACGTTTTTCTTTTGACATAATGTACTATTATATTTCACAACGCTCATATGAAAGATGAAACTTTAATGCATAAATTGCATGTATTTTCCAACATGTGGCGAGACACCACATAATATTCGAAATATGACTTATCTCCTGTTTCGTATTTATGCTAGAACAACGAGCTGTTGTATGCTTCTTTGTTGTCGAGTAAAAATAACTGTTAGACCTAACAATAAATTGGTCGCTCACATTTGAAGCATAAAATAAGATGATGTCTGGGACCGGCAAAAAAATAAAAATAATTGAAAAAAGTTTTCTGTTTGGTATTTAGAACCCTTTAATTTTTTATTTTATTGATCCAGCGGCATGACAGTAAACACAAAACTACACTGGTACATTTTTCCTAATCATAAAGATGCTTATTTCGCGGCGCTCTGGTGTATAGAATAGTTGTGACCTTGCTTAATTATTATGACGATGTCGAAGTACAGTTTTATCATAAAGATCCCAACTGTGTGTTGATTCCAAGCCATTTGACAGTCATGTAGTCAGGGCCGTCGCCAGATTAGATTGCGGCCTGAGGCAAACAATTAAATATCGACCCTGATGAATCCATCAGGGGCGATATTTAATAAGACAAAAATATAAGAAAATCTCCAATCGCTATTTCGTTTTTATTACAAGAGAAACATTAATGCAAAACGATTACATAATAATATTAATTAAATGTTTGCTCTACGGGGATATCGCGCAATAAAACAGTTTATAAGCTGTTCTAAATTTATATTATAAGCGATGTCCGCTTCTATCGATATAGTTGCTAAACCAACCAATCTTTCTTGGGTCATTACTGTTCGCAAATCATTTTTAAACAGTCTAAGCTTGGAAAAACTTCTTTCCGCACTTGGTACGCTAACACGAATTGTTAGCGTAGCGACGGAGCCTACCACAATATGGCTGAACGAGCGCCCTTATTAAGCCGCGCATGAGGTAGGCTGCCTCTATGCTACACCTGTCGAAGGTACTGCCTGTAGGGATATCTCATCCCAAATGCTAAATTACTGACTAATTACTACTATTTTGTAATACTGTTACTTAGGAATGGTTTGTAAATCTAGAAAGCATTAATCCGATTGGGCAAACCAAGGATTAGACCATCTGGAAACTGTGATAGAGAACACACACAGAATTGGTAAAAGACATTTCAAGTCTCCATTGAGCAGAATGGGCGTCTCACATTATGCAGATGAAATCATCTCCTATCTAAAGAGAGCACAGAAGCTATCCACTCAACCAGACAGAATTAAGATAATAGATAAATTTGTGACATCATCCTTTGTTATCTATCACGTCATCCTCCCAATGTACTAAGATACTACAGTGGGCGAGGCATAAAGCAAACAAAGGATGACAGCGGTCAGCAACCTGCGGTTGTGGAAGTATTGTGTGAGCCCTTTTCTATGTGGCCTGCAAATGTTTTTCCTAATTTGAGGCTGCAAGATAATTAGGGAAAGTTTATCTCTCTTTTTGTGTAAAACACCCCTAAAAGTTATTTATTATTTTTGTTTTAAATAAAACTTTAAAAGTTTCATCCTGTTGAATAAACTATTTAAAAGATAGAATATCCATCTTAGCCACGAGTTTCTCAGCTTTTGCATTAGCTAAGCGATCCGATTTGGAAAGAAGTATTTTGGCCATTAAACCGGCATTGCTTAAAAGGCTTTATGTGTATATGGGATGATGAATGTCTTCTGCATTCATCCTAGGATCAATAATTCTGCAAACTTCTTCTTTCCTTACTGTACAAAACAAATGATACGGAGTTAGTTTGTAATTTAAAACAGATCACATAAGTATATTGGTAGAAATGTTAGTATATGTTTTCAACAATAAGTTGAAATAAATTCAAGCAGTTTTTTTGCCACGCTTTTCTAAAAAAAAAGAAAAAAAAAAGCAGTTTTTTTAGAGACAAGAAACCGCTTTTATCTCTTCTACCGGTTGTTCCCACTTTATCATGTTACATCGCACTCTGAGGACCATTACCTGAATTTGCGCAGGAGCTTGTTATTCCACAGGAGGATTCCTACCACGCCACAAGGGAAACGTGCTATGGGACTCTTCCCCTCCTCCCCCATGTCTCTCTATCGCTCGCTCGCTCGCTCTCAGATATCTATTAATCTCTTCTAAAAAGAAAAACGCGACCAGTATCATGTCACTGAACAACCATTAACGTTATCTAACGGCAAATGTTTCTAATGTACCAGGTCTGCACTGGAAGCGCTCTTAAATGCCTCATTATTTGAGTTAGATGCATTTCATCAGTCCACGTTCGGGTAATAAGCCTACTGGTGATGATTACAATGTAGGCCATGAGCATCGAATCATTTTTTTAGACGTCTTCAATTTTAAATATTCATATCAGAGGAAACCAATGTGTTGTTTCCAGTTATGTGCTAATTTGTGTCCTAAGAGTACTCCCGAAGGAAGTTTATTACACCCCATTTGGCTATTTACTGCTGCAAAAATATGGCAGAAGCTTTCATGTGTAATTGAATATCCAACTGAAGAGCAATTAGCAAGTTATATATAGACACTTCGGTTTTATCTAACGCAGTACTTGAAGACCGGTTAATTGGCTACGGTATTGTAATAAACCAGCAAAAGATGACCACGGGAAATCTTGCTAAGTGGAATTTTAAAGTCAAGTACTTTATTTTGGGACAGTGATAATGTTCATATAATAATGTTCATTTTTGCATATCTTTTTATGTAAGTTTAATATTAATATAATATATTTATAATATATCATATGTAATATAAAGTATATTTTAAATAATATAATTTAAAAACAATTTCGATTTCAGAAAAATCACTTACATATTTCTTTAAAAAAATTCTTAAAACGAAAGAAATTAAAAAAAAAAAAGCGACAGCATTCTCACTGCATAGTAACGTCACTCCATCTGGTGATAAACATATTTCGTTATTTATCGCGTTAATAGATTAATTCAGAACAAAAATCTTCTTCAAATGTCATAAGCTATTTATTACTTGAAACTATTTGAGATGTCTGGTTTTATTTTATAGATTTATTTCCCCCTCTTGAGCAATGTGCTGTACATAAATTAGACAGCGCTTAGCGTGTTAGTTTCATTCTTGAAGGTAATTTTTTTTCAGTCAATCCACGACTTTTACGTCTGCTAATTCCAAGGTACAATTCAAAACAACTCCTTAATTAACTTTTAATTTTCTTAGATATGTAAACCTGTGAAGAATATAAGTGCTGATTAATAAGAGAAATGTGTGCATGTAGGAGGGTGGAAGTGGGTATTTGTTTCTTAAGTAAATTTTATGAGTTTTTTTTTTTTTTTCCCTACTAGAATTAGATTGGACTGTTTGAAATTTCGGCAGCTGAAAAATAAATCTATGAGGAGACAATATATTTTATCTGTTAACTGTATTCTGTCGATTTGCCTTTATTTATTTATTTATTTTAGGAAGTTGAAAACGGGAATTTCAATTGTTACCGTATGAGGTCTGATAATTATCAGTCCTCATACGGTCACAGTTGAAGGTGATTGGTGAGTAAAGAAGGAGAGTTATAACTCACCGCCCACCCTTAATTAAAAGTCCTTATAAATTATTCAAATTCAGTGGATATTGAATCCCCTCCCCCATAATGTATAGATCATCATACATCATACATGTCCGCAAGGAGATATGCTTTACATCAGTGCTTCCCAAATTTATGTATGTAAAGGCCCCCTTGGAAAAATTAAAATATTTCACGGCCCCCATCGAAAAAAAAAATCGTAATACAGACATATATTATTATAATATTTATTGTATTTATATTCAATACAAAACATACACAGCGAATATCGCAAAAATCAAATGCAAATATTACATTTTTAGCATCTTACATACACATATGACATGGCACAGTTTTAAAACATTTTAAATTTGTTTTCGTTATTTCATGTCCCCCTCAGCAAAACTAACGTCCCCCAAGGGAGACGCGGCCCACAGTTTAGGAAGCGCTGCTTTACATTATGGGAAATACTAAGGAAAGTGATCAGAGCTTACTCCACCTTTACCACAAGTTGCCCCTTTCATGAAAGGTTTGCTTACGTTTGGATCCGCTGAAACTTTTATAGTTTCTATATTGGCTTTGAAATAATGTTGGATTCAATATCCACTTAATTTGAATAATTTTGCATCGCCGAAGTGAAGCCTTTTGGCTCTTTATTTTCAGTAGTCCTTATAAAAATTCTTCGCACCCCCAGGCAAGATTTTACTCCATGTCTTATCTACTAGAAGATAATTTTCAAATCTGTAGTTTCAGAAACTCATGGAAAGCAGCAGATTTTGATATTCTGCGCATGCTCAATGTACTTAAAGGCAGCAAAATTGAAGTATTCATCGTTTTTATTTTATTTTATTTTATTTATTTATTTATTTTTTGTGTGTGTAGTATATTTCTAGATATGCTTATATATTCAGAGTGCAAATACCTATCAAAGAAAGATGACCTTGAGAACAAAAAACTTACAAAATAACGAAGAGCTCGTAATAACGTGGCATTCCTGACATTCACCATGCGTGCATGGAAGAACCGCACAGCATTGGCAAATTATTCTGTCGACTATGTTCAACACAGAATAGTAAGGTTTATTTCACGGGATAGGGCTCAAATGGTAATGATGAACCGCAACATAATAAACACCGCAATATAATGAACACTGTGGGAAGCACTGACAGTTTGATTTGCGATTAAGCGACTTCCGACATATATCTCAATAATGATCACAAGTTAATTGCTTTTACTTTCTCTCTCTCTCTCTCTGATACCTCTAGAATCATTGTTAACTCTTGGCTCAGCTACTGATGACAGCTAAGGGGTGGGGAAGACCAACTGCTAACCGATTAGTTAGGCTAAAAGAGAGCCACCAGAATTTATTTATTTATTTATTCGTATGGAGTTTCCTCCCTTTTTCCCCCCACTCCCTTTTAGGACGAGCTGATCCCCCTCATAGGTGGGTTAAGTATTTATGACACGGTAGATCCGTGTGTGTTCACGGAGCCGGTTTTGGGGGAACCAAAAAACCCGAGTTTCCAGGTGCAAAAACGCTTTACCTCCGTATGAGACCGGGTAACTCAGCTTTAGTCGAAAGAGACCAGATAATTCCTCACGTCATGGACATGAATCAAATATATATATATTTTTTTTTGGGGGGGGGACTGCTAAAAAGAGGGATATGAGATAAACATATAAGATAAACATATAAAAGGATTTCATAAGATTGACACGTTTTTTTTTTTTTTTTTTTTTTTTTTTTTTTTTTTTAATATGTGGCGGGAAGAGAGAAAACAAGGAAAACCCTGGTAATAAGAATGCGATTAACAACGGTGCGATCACTAGATATTTTGCTTGGAGGGTTTTAAACTAAATGGGCTGGCAGAAGTGGTTATCAGTGCATCGTCTGCAAATGAATTCAAAAAATATGATAGGCATTTTTTTTTTTTTTTTTTTTTGAATAATGATTAGTACGCTTCCTACAATAAGTAGGAAGATACCTGAAAAAAATAAAAACATAAAATAAAATAACAATAATAATATTTGTTAGCAATATCGATTAAAGACTTTTTACATAATTCGTATGTATTAATTACGTAACAAAAAATAGAAATACAAAACCTATAAAAAATTTCCAAATCCTTTACGCAAGAAAGATTACAAAAAAAAAAAAAAAAGAATAAATAAATAAATTTAATATATCTAAATCGCCTACATGTCTGAATGCTGAATCTGCGGCTTGGAAAAGTCGGCTGATTCAGTGGTCATCGTGCTGTAGGTGGTGGAAGTGTCTCGATGCATGTTTGAGAACAGCATATTATCCTAATGATGTCTAAAATGAAATAGCTTAAAACGTTAATTCCTGAAACACCAAATGAGTTACCTGAACCGACACACCCTTTAATGTACGATAAACACTTTCACTTCTTTACGCTCGCTAGGTAATTTTTCTTGGTGTGACAGCTGTTCACGTAGGCTGACATTAATTGCTATGCTGCTCCACAAGTAATGAATACTCTCGAGAACAGATTAGAGGTAGCTAAAGCTGGATGACTTACGTCAAGTTAGGATATATTTGGTTGATTAGTTGTTTCAAGCTATCGCCATGAAGAGTCGATTTACACTCTGTTGCGGACATTATGCGGACCCCGCAGTATTTTGCAAGTTTTAATATGCAGTCGGTTCACTTTTGCTATAATTAAAATGTCACACTCTGGGGATGTTCGTACAATTATTATATTGATAAACAGATAGATTATTTTAGATCGTTTCTCAATCAAAATGTCAGTCTGTTTTTATAATGAAGTTGGGTATACTGATCTCGTTCTATAACATCACCCGCACCTTAATACAATTGGAACTATTTTAACTATTTACTGACGTCAGCCACAACTGATTTCGATTACTAAGTAATAGGTTTATTTAACTTGCATGTGTTTACATGAAATAACTGATGACTAATATACAGCCTTCAATGTAACACCTTTCTATTACAATCGTTTCCGTTGTTGTACATAAGAATCCATTGGGCACGAATTTCTTGCCTTTATACTTTGTTGTATCACCATAGACCAGGGGTGGCCAACCTATGGCGCATGCGCCAAAAGTGGCGCATCGCATGATTAGAAGTGGCGCACTGAACCCCAGAGAAAAATTTAAAAAAATGTTGTATACGATTTATATATATAAACACACAATTAACCTACCACTGAATTCTAGAATGCGCACTTATTATACTTGTTTGATCTTGAAGCAACAGGCACCGGCAAATGCTGACATGCGTCACTAGTTACTCAATCAGTTTACAGCTGACTCTCGTGTCATAACGTTCGATGAACTTCTGATTCGATGTGACTGAACTATCTCGTGTTTTCGAACTTATATGTTTTTATTAACAGTTCTTTAAGTTTAAGATAAGATTTCTGTTTTCATGAAGGCTTAATATAGTTCTGTAAATTTAAATATATTTTTTTTTTATTTTGAACGCGTATGTCAAGTCCTTTCCCGCTCAACTAATTTGCTGATTACTGCAACCTGCAATTATTCAGTGTATTTGTATGTGTGTGCTTTTATGTTTTTTTTTTATACAATATCTTTCCTTTTTATTTACGTATAGTATATTTATTCCTAAAATTTAACTGATCATCAGCAAAGCTTTCGTAATGAGGATGTTTGGGTTGTGTGTGTGATTGCCAACTGATCGACTGTTTTATGGCAGGAAGCGATCTCGTATTTCATTGGACATAATATATTACGAGAGAGAGAGACGAAAACTCTCTATGAAAAAAAAAAAAAAAAATATATATATATATATATATATATATATATATATATATATATGATTTTTAAACTTATAGAACTGTATTTGGCCTTCATGAATACAGGAATCTTATCTTAAACTTGTAGAACTGCTTTTGAATGTTCATAATTAAAAACGATAAAATAATTTAAATAAATTATTTAATAATGAGCTTTACTTTTTGGGATAATTTTTTTACAGTCAGTTACCCATTACTTTGCAAAATAAAATGAGCAGAAGAAAAGCAGAAGGTGATAGCAAGCGCCAGTTTAATGAACTGTGGGAAAATGAGTTCTTATTTATTGCGGGTCCTTCAGGAAAACCGTTGTGCATTGTTTGTGAAAGCACTCTCTCAGATAATAGAAGACATGATCTTAACAGACACTATAGAAAACATCAAGCTGAATTAGAAGAAAAACTGAAGTTAATTCCTGGGTCTGAGTTGCAGAAAGAATATGTGGTTAAGAAAAAGGAAGAAATAAAAAAGAGACAAAATATATTTGTGAAACGAAGTTGTGAAAGTGTGGCAATGCTGGAGGTGTCTTATGAAATTGCCTTTGTCTTGGCTAAAAACACAAGCCTTTCTCTGATGGAGAGGAAGTTGTTAAGCCCTGTCTCTAAAAATTTGCAAAATGTCATGGTGATAAGAATGTTGAAAGAAAAGTAAACCAAATTGCTCTGTCCAAGCAAACAATTACAAGACGCATCGAAGAACTTCCCCATGATGTTAATGAGCAATTGAAAGTCCATGTTCATGCTTGTTCTTTCTTTTCTTTAGCCTTGGACGAATCAGCTGATAAATGTGATGTAGCCCAATTAAGCATTTTTATAAGAGGAATTGATGGTAATTTTAACATCTTTGAAGAACTTATCGGTCTTGAGTCACTTCATGGAAAAACAGGAGGGTCAGACATATTTGACAAAGTAAAGTCATGTCTAGAAAATCAACAACTAGATTCTAGTAAGCTCATCAGTGTTTGCACTGATGGAGCACCGTCAATGGTAGGTAGAGTTTCTGGGACTTTAACTTTACTTGAAAGGTTTTTAGGTCGTTCTCTACTAAAGTATCACTGTATTATACATGAAGAATCTCTGTGTGGGAAAACTCTAAATTTGAAGCATGTTATGATACCAGTTGTAAAGTGTGTGAATAAAATTAGAGCAAGAGGGTTAAAGAGAAGAGAATTCAGAGAATATTGTGAACTGTTAGATATGGAATATGGTGAACTCATCCTTCATTGTGAGGTGCGCTGGCTTTCTAAAGGACAAGTTCTCAGTAGATTTTGGAAGCTGAAAGAAAGTGTTCGTAATTTTCTGGAAGAGAAGGATGAGGAAAAAGCCCTGTTATGTGATGAGAAATGGCTATTTGATTTAGCATTTTTAGTTGATGTTACCAGCCACTTCAATGATCTAAATCTGAAACTGCATGGCAAGAACAAATTGTTTCCTAGCTTAGTAAATGACATCAGTGCATTCAAAATGAAATTAAAACTGTTCATCTTCCAGTTAGAAAACGGGGATTTAAGTCCATTTCCACATTTAAAAGAACATAGTGAATCTTTTGAAGATAATGGCAACTTTACAGAATATACTGAGAAACTCAGATTATTGCAAGAGTTCTTTAACAGTCGTTTTAGCGATTTTTCCGAAGAAGAAGATTGCATACTTGCATTTATAAATCCCTTTTCACTTACTGAACAAAACATCTTGACGATGCCTAGTAACATACAAATGGAACTTATTGATCTCAGAACCAATTCTTTATTGAAAATGAAATTTAATGAACTTCCACCACTCCCAGATGCTTCTGATATAATTAATTTCTGGCGATCGTTGCCCTGTGAACATTTTCCAGACCTGAAAAAATTTGCTCAGAGTTATATCTGTCGTTTTGGAACTACATACAGATGCGACAAGCATTTTCATCCATGAAAATGATTAAGAACAAACTATGGTCGCGACTGACTGATTCAAATTTGAAAAACTGTTTGATGCTTTCTAACTGATTTAACTCCAAACACTACAAGCATAGCAAAAGCAAAGCAATTTCAAAAGTCTCAATAAAATAAATAATAAATCAATAAAGTAATCATATGAAATTTCAATTTCATATGATTACTTTATATGAAATCCTTTTATTTAAAACTGCTAAAAGTGTCTTTATTACCATATATATAATAAATCATTTATGCATAACTGTTAAATATATCCATATTATCGTATTTTAAAAGGGCTGAAAAGTGGTATAAGTTTGTATGGTGCATCTTAACTTAAAAATGAAAAAAACTGACGCATGAACTATAAAAGGTTGGCCACCCCTGCCATAGACATTATGGAATAAAATTAAGCCTTTTATTCTCTATAGGAAGTAGGTGAGGCAGTTTAAGCCGTAACTTTTGGAGACTAAAGGGCAATCATCTGTAGCGTTAGCCAATCAGAGATAGCTAGTCCAAAAATATCACTAATTTTTCACGGTATCTGATGAACAGAGTACGATAGACGAGTCCTGCCACTTAGCAGTCCTAACTCGAATGTAATATATTATTGTCTGAAACACTGAGTATTCTGCGGTTGATTTTCTTGAGTTTACAGACGGAAAAACCAGAGTTTCTGGGAGAAAAAAACTCACTTGCCCATGCCAGAGATTGACTGAGTCAAAAACTGGCTTAGAAAAATAAAAGTTCCTTTAGTTGGAGACTAGAATCGAACTTGGAACGTCTTTGTTCTGGGTACTTAGCGCTATGGAACAAATGTCATTTCAATAGGGTTACACAGGCTTTTAGAAAAATTAGAATATCCTCATAATTATTGAGGCATAAGGTATTGAAATTTTGCGTTTATATCTGTTAAACGCAAATTTTTGCTGATGAATATGTATGTGTTGATAGGGAAAAAAATATGCGAAAACAATCACTTATTCTCACCTGCCAAAGTTATAGAAAATTAAAACGTTACAGATAGGAATTTGATCCAAGTCTTCCTGTTTGATTTCTCCAGACAAATGATGCCTGGTGAAATAGGGAGGCATCATTATATTGACGTTATGCAACCGACTTGGGTTTTATAACATAAGCCTGTAATATTCTGATTTGATGCAAACTAGCATAGTCCACCGAGTCTAACTGACGGGTGACAAGACAATCGCTGGATATCTACATGGAGGATATCACCAAAACCAGGAAGTACTATTCGAATAAACATAATCAGCCCTTAAAGAGTCTCAAATTTTACATATTTTGAATCAGTACTGTTATTGAATGATTCAGTTGCTAATGATGATGATTGTTTTTTGTCAAACTGGTGCTTATTTTTAAAATTGTTTATATACAGTATACCGTTATGACCATTTTGACATTTACATGTTTGCTTTTTGTCCAGCAATAATAAAAACTTAAGGCTAGTTTGACGGGAATATCTTGTCTTCTTATTTCATACAATAAGCGTTAAGATAATAGTTTTTGTTTTTCTATTTGGTTTAATTATTTGGTTAAGTTATAAAAGAGCATAAAAGAAGTTATTCTCTGTTTTCATTGCATTTTTCGTTGTACAATTGATGATGAAAAGGAAATGATGGAGGCACAAGATGACCCATTCCCTCCACTTTCATGTGATTTGATCCCTTTAAGGAAGGTAGGCAAAGTGTAAAGATGCTATCACAGTGGAAAGCATGAAAAATGCGACTTCTACTTCTTTACTAAAATCAAGGCTCACCTAACTTTTCATCAATGAAAGGTGTCAGGACAGGCTGCCACAGATAAAATTTGAAAGATCGCAATCTAAACTCCAAAACTAACCAGCAAAAAAAAAAGTGAGTAATGAGGATGATTATGTTGCTCAATTTAAGTGATAGATGATTTTCATCCTCCAATGGGAGTCCACTATTCTGCTTAGTGGAAGCCTGAAGTGGTTTGGAAAAGTTCCCTGTTTGCTTTCTAGACCAGGTTTTAACAAATCCAGGCACTAATATGTATATATCAAGTTTTCTTGACAAACACAACGGTTGCAGAGGTTTTGAAGGTTGAGGATATGCAGAAAAGTGATCACCATGAAGGAATTGAGGTAGAACCTTGTAACTTAGTGTTATACACTCGTTACAAAGCTGCTGCACCATTTACAATCCTCTAAGAAAAATGTCTTTCCCTTGTCGCACAAACAGCTGACAGACCAATAGTGTGGCTTTGCTTCTGGCATAGTGCCCAGTTGTGCGGCACTTCATTGAATAGAATTGCACTATTTAACAGTTTAAACCATTGTTTTAAGCAGCTGACATGTTGACCAGCTGGTTAGCATATCCGCTGTTGTGTCCCATTCTTGTTTATTTATATATTTCCCTTATACTTCCTTTCCTTTATAGATCTTATCCCATTCTTCGTGTATCGTCACCTCCGTACTAGAAATATAAGCTCTTGCTCCTCTTAGTATCCTAAAACATTTATTTTTAAAGCTGTGCCATTTAGGTATTTAGAAAAAAATTAGCTAACGCCTTTTTTGTTCCAGTATAGAGAGTAGGCGAGGCCATTTTTAAGTCCTATCTAACTTTTGGAGACTGAGTGGGCAGTTCAATCTCCACTGGTAGCCAATCAGAGATAGCTGGCCCAAGGCTATCACTAATTAATCGCCACGCAGTGAAGAAGGTGGCTAGTAAGTGCCGCCATCTGGTTGTCTCTAACACTAAAACAATATATTTAATGTCTGAAAATAGTGTGGGTTCGACGTTTTCGATTTTCTTGAGTTTATGGGATGAAACACCCGAGTTTCCGGGAGGAAAAACCCGCTAGCCTGTGCCAGAGATCGACTAACTCTGGAACCGGTCGAGAAAAGGCTTAGAAAAAGTTCCTCGAGTCGGCGACTAGATTCGAACGACTTTCATCGTGCGGTCAAGCGCTGTAGAGTGCATACACCACTTCTAGTGAGCTACACAGGCTCTAGGATATTTAGTCTATAAAGAAATTTAAAACAAGAAGCAAATTCCTAAATAAGTCTAGAAGTAAAATAATCATGCAGTCGTAACTTTGATTTCGTAACTTAACTTTTTCTTTCCCCCCATGTGCCTAGGTCCGTACGTTATAACAAGCGGTGCAGTGAATGGCAATTTCAGACAACTGATTACTTGATAAGCAAAAGTTTTTTAAACTCATAAATACAATACAATACATTAAATTCTAAAACTTACAATTCAATACTAAGATGATACAATGTTAATAAGACTAGCAAAATACAATAATGAAAATTTCACACTAGTAAGTGGGATAAACTGTTATGCCTCCACAAAGGACTCTACACACACACACAAGACAAAGGGACTTTCCCGTCAATGATTAAGTTGGCTTAAAACTTTCAACCATTTAAGCACAATAATATGATATAATAACTCAATTAGACACAACTGGATTACACATATTAATTCACAAGAGTTATGAGGGCTTAGCAATTCCGTTGCTACAATGAACGCCACATTCAATTTCTTTGACCTTTCTCAGTTAAGGGTAAATTACATATACTAGTATCTATACATACTATCGCTCGTTCATTGATGCTGGTAAATTAGTCCCCTCTTTCTCTATACTGTTAAGTGAGCTAAAGTCCTAGTTCAACTCTCATTCAAGTCCTCTCATTCAATTGCTTAGCAATACGAATTACAATTACAGCCATATTAAATTAACAGAATTAACATAAAATCTTTCACAATACCGTTTAATGAAGCTCTTCTACTAGACGTTACTTGTCTGTGATTCCTGAAGAAAAACTCCTTCTATAGTGGGACATATTTGGGGTATACTTTGGATCATTGGCGCACTCAGGATTTAATCTTGGAGGGGGCCGAGCGCTCAGGATTTAACCTTTGGGGGGGGGGGCGAGTTGAGTAGACGTTTTGCGAGTACACACTACACATCGCATACGACCTATAACTGGGCATCTGCAGTGATCACTAATTCATAAGTAGCACACAACATAAATTAAAAAAAATGAATTTTAATTAGGAAAAGATTTTTGGAAATTTTTCTAGTGGTTTTTCCTTTTCTTTGGGGGGTGCCCGGGCCCCTTCCCCCCCTCTGGGTGGGCCACTGCTTTGGATCATGAGGGCCATCTCGGTTGCAGCATATCAGGCTTCTTCTAAGGAAACACGATCTATCTACTGTTCTGCAGTCATCAGATTCGTCATGAGGATATCCACAATTTCTACTGCTAATCTCCTTCCTTTAGACCAGGGTTGGCTTAGTATGCGGTAAATACCTTTCTTACCGACCATGTGGCGTCCTTTGTTCTCGATGGTAGGAAAACGGGATCTAAATCCCACTACTAATATTCCATATTGCAGCGGACGGAGGGGATTCATGACCGTCACTCAGGAAACTGCATAAGGCAACCTCCAAACGAAAACTGGCAAAATACCCCGTGTGTGGGGGGGAGGTCCTAACCCTTTTATATTATGACTCTACCGGCACCTCCTTGGACTTGACTTCGGTTCTAGGTAACCCCATGAGTCAGCTTTATCAAACTCTATAAGCTCACCTATTTTTCTAAGAATTATTCTCTTGATAAAAATAAGAATTTTCTAGAATCTCTTGTTTCAAGTGATTCTAGAAAATTTTGCATGTAAAAGTGATTCTGGCCTTTTACATGCAAAATTCTTATAACTAAATACTGTAAATTAATTATCTTATTTTTCTAATATTATACAATCAATGTCCTTATATGAGTTAACAAGTATTCTTTTCAATATATTTATTTCATTTTATACTTAGATGCAAGCACGATTTTCTTATTAAAGTTTCTGTTTGTTAAATTGTGATCAAGTAAATTCTCTTATGAAATTAAAATTAATAATCTTATAAAATTAACACCACTCTCCAATCAATAAGTCGTGGATTTGAATCCTGCTGTAGGCATGGATGTTTATAATTGTCTTTAGGTGGGAAATGAATGTAATCGCCAGGTGTGACCACCCCCTCGCTTATTGGAGGCCTGAAGTGGCTTGAAAGAGTTCCATGTTTGTTCTCTAGAGCAAAGTTTCCGAACTATATAAAAATATAAGTAAAATAATACAACCAAAAAAAATTAATAAAATAGAAAAAAATCCTTATTCCACTCACAGTACTAAGTGGCTATAACTTTGTGTGAGTGGGAATTACATAAAAAATACTCGTCTTATGTTTGTTTTCCTTTGGAAAAGAACACGTTCTGCCATATTTTATTTTGCACTGACTTCCAGAGGAGAAAATATGACGCGCATTCGAATTTTTTACTTGGTCTCAGAACGAAGATGCGATGTGTTTAATAATGCATGAGAAGTTTTACACATTGGAATAATAGCAACCTCCACTCGAGCAAACCTACATTAGTCTTATATATTATTCACGGGGAATAAAACGATCCCGTTATGTTTTCTCCGATCCCTAGCCATTTGTGGATATGACAACAGAATTCTACTCTCGACGCTCAGAGGAAAAACAGTTGGGTATTTGACTATTTAGATTACTCCAAAACAGCTAAGACGACGAAGTCAGTACTAAGAGCCTTTCCCACTCGGTTTTGAAGAAACCCTCGTTCGAACCGGTTATGAACATTTATCAGGGCTTCTTAGCTGAAGATGAGCTGAACTAGAGGAGAAGAATGTAATTTACACACAAAAATGTACACTATTATATTATATATTATATACAGGGTGTTTCAAACAGAATGTTCCGATTTGAAAATTGCATATCTCTGCAATCACGAACCACAAATGAATGCGACTTGTACCATGTGAACGACCTTGGCCCAGAGTTTTTTTTTTTTTTTGAACAGAATTTTGTGCTAATCTGTTAGAGGATATGGAGGATAACACCTTCCTACAAAGGTTGATTTTTAGTGATGAAGCAACCTTTCATCTAAGCGGTTTCGCGCCACAATGTTCGCATATGGGGACTTGAGAATCCACAACATGAACGTGATTCACCATAACTTAATGTTTTTTTGCGCGGTTTCTGTTAGAAAGGTTTATGGCCCTTTCTTTTTCGAGAAAAACACTGTTACGGGAAACTCCTATCTTAAAATGCTTCAGGATTGGCTACTTCCACAGCTGAATGAAGAATCTGAAGATTACATTTTTCAGCAAGATGGAGCACCGTCACATCGGAACCTCCAAGTTCATCGCTTTCTAAACGAAACATTGGCTCAGCGTTGGATTGGACGCACGGGACTCCACGACTTGGCACTACACTCTTGGCCTCCAAGATCTCCAGACATCACATCTTGTGACTTCTTTTTATGGGGATACGAAAAAGACTGTGTTTATGTTCCTCCATTACCCGCTGACTTCGATGAGCTCAGAACCAGAATCACGGCTGCAGTAAATTCTGTGAGAGAAGACACTCTCAGACGCGTTTGAGATGAATTCAGCTATCGGCTTGATGTTGTCCGTGCAACAGGTGGAGGGCAGATTCAGCATTTGTAATTGTGGTGAGTGAAACTTTAGGCCTTACTTCATACTTGGTAATTTATTTTTAACTGTACCACATTTTCATTATTAAATATAATTATTTAAAATCGGGTCATTCTCTTTGAAACACCCTGTTTAGCCATAAGGGATAAATCACATTATCTTAAAATTATAGTTACGAAAGTCAATCTTGGCCCTTATGAGCCTGACAGTATCGCGGATTATTTGGCTGTGGAGTTGATTTATTCATTACAGCAGAACTAACTAAGGCTATGATGTCACTGTATTAGTTACGTTCTTTTAACGGTTTGCTGTTTCTAAAGGTTTGAAAATCCTCGTTTCTTGGTATCATTTCCATACGATATTAGGTAACTCACCTTCAGTTCAAAGATTTCTGGCGTTCTGGTTGGATTCGAATCTATTTATTTCCAATCAAAGGACAGATGTCACAATATTCTCCTGCCTACTTGCGAACTGCGTTTATTTCCTAGCTACTTTTCCTGTTATTTAGGATGAGAAACCAATGGACTTTGTATGAGACTGATATAACTTATGCTAGGTTGCAAAGCCCTCATAAATTTTCCTCTTGCACTATTACGGCAGGAATTGAAATCAGATGTATCCGAAAATGTGAAATGGGCTTTGTATTATACAGGGTGTTCGGGATAAATTTGACAGTTTCGTAAGGAAAAAGAAAATCTTCTTTGTATCTATTAAATTTAATGAATTGACAAAAAAACATTACAGGCAGAGTTAATTACAATACTATCAACAAGATTTACTCAAAATAACCACCATTAGCATCGATCACAGCTTCAATTCTGCTTCGGAACCTCGAACAAGCTGATGCTACAGTCTCCCTGGGAAGGGCCGCAAAAACTGTTTTAATTTTATCCATTAACTGGGCTTTTGTATTACTGGAAGTGCGATTGGTGTCTTTTTCAACTGCGCCCCATACAAAATAATCCATGGGGTTAAGGTCTGGGGAGTTTGGAGGCCAAACATTTGGACTGGTGAAGTCGTAGAAATTTTCAGACAACCATTTTTGACTTTTCCCAGAGGTGTGGCAAGGGGCCGAATCCTGCTGCCATACATACGGCCTACCATTGGCTACCCTTGTTATCCAGGGCTTGACTACAGTTAGCAACTCCACGAACAAAGCCGGAATTCCAATGCCAGGGTTCTTCAACACCTATTCCTGCAGATTTGCGAGGAATTCTGCTGTACGAACGCAATCAGATCGTCTGCTAGGGATCTTTCTTCTTGCTACATCCTCGTAGTCACCATTGCAAGTCTCTAGTTCATGCCTGATTGTTTTTACTGTATTCAGGGAGCATTGGGCAGCAGTCGTAATATCCTTATTTTGATGGCGGGCACGAATCATCATGATACAAGTTATTCTCTTCCATGATTCAGGTGGGTTCCAGCTATCCATCCTTTCTGACATCTTGTATATGAATGAAGAAGGGTCCAAACTTTTAAATGAAGAGAAGTGTGTGTTAATACATGTAACTTACGGAAAAATATAATTAATTATAAATATGTCAAATTTATCCCGAACACCCTGTATAATGAGACATTTCAATGTAGTGTCAGTGTTCCAGTTTAACGAAAATAGCAAGTTCTGTCTTTAAAGTTCTACGAGATTAAAAATTATTCAAAGAGGATACAAGCATCAATGAATATATCACTGCTTGTTCTTTCCGTATCGTGTGATCGAAATTGAATTACAAACATTGACATTGTTTACTGACATTATATGTGGTTTAAGTCGGTTCTCTGAACAAAAATATTGGACAACATTGCTCTTACAGATGGAATTGGTAAATAGTATTGTGAGAAAAGTGAACAAGGTATCCGGAATTACGGATGACTTTTGTTGGAATGATTTTTAATCTGAAAACAAATGCGTATATGACTTGGTTCAAATAATCGCAAATGCAAAAGAAAAATGTAGGAATGAAGAGAAATAATTACAAAAAGAAACTTAAGAGAGGACAAGCAGTCATTATATTCAGATATTGGCCATCATGGGATGAAGAAACGCATTTGAGAATTGCCACATACGGCCAGCGTGTTTGAGAGAAGCGTTAAGTAAAATATTAAAGAAAGATGTTTGTCAGGTATCGATTTCAGAGCATCATTAAGGAGTCTGCATCTCACGGAGATGCAAGACGCTTTCTAAAGAGGATGATTATCCAGCAATTAGCTCAGAAAGCCATTTTATTAACATAACTCTAAGGAAATTCGATAGCTGAATGTTCTCGTGTGAGTCATTAAATTGAATTTGTCAAACACATCAAGGGAAACAAATAAATCACAACCGAAGTCACATACATCATCTGTGATTTGTAATGAATTTAATACAATAAATTGTTTTCGAGAATATCGAGTATTGCCGTAAAATCCAAGCAGACAATAAACAACTAAAAACGGCAGCAGCAGCGTTAGTGAGAAGTTGGATTTGTGTTGGGCACAAAAGCAGCAAGAAAAGTTCTTTAATGGTGAATGATTAATGAAGCAAACTGACGTGGCTGCTTTCTCTGGAATGGCTATTTATCACCATATATCGTAAGAGTGCGTATCACTTACGGAAAAATCGGACGTATACTCTGAATTTCTTTAAGGAATACTGAGTAGTAGATAGCGATTTTTTCAGTTACCTTTATTTATTTTTTAAAGTATAAATGTGGAATAGTTTGTTCATGGCATACTTGTGAATGAGAATAGCCTTGAACTTTTCTTTGGCAGGTGTTTTTGTTCAAACTAATATCAAAATACTGCCTCGTAATGATAGTACACAACTTTTTTTAGTTCCTTTAAATGTACAGTTAATGTTATAAACAGGAATATTTTTCCTGGAACAAAGATGCAATTTTCTAGTGCACTGTGAATGATATGATTGCTATGTAAAAGTCCGTTACAAGAGAAGTTGGCAATAGCGAGTTCTGCCTTTAAAGATCTACGAGATTAAAAATTATTCAGAGGACAAAAGCATATTCTAAATACAGTGATTATCTCTTAGTTGATTTTCTGCCCCCCCCCCCCAGTAGCAAAGAATAAATTTAATCCATTATGGAGAACTCGCCATCGAGAAATTAATTCGGTAGTGGAGGATGAGCAAATGAAAAGAGTAAAATCAAATGTACAGTCCAAAAATAAATTATTTATTTAACATGACGGGTCACAAGTGTAAAGAATGTTTAGGAGCGAAGTATAATTTTGCTGAAGCGCATATTTTGATTATGTATACACAAATTACCGCATAAACTCCCCGTCCTCAACATTATTGCTGTGTCAGATTACCATTTTAGTGTACATTTGGATTAGTTCCTTTGAGTCATTTCAGAAACCAACCAACTAAAATAGCATTACCATATTAGCACATCAATATTGACTCGATTGTGGAAAATGGCCTAATGCCTCACTTTGGCGAATTAACGAAATAGTGTTCTAGTTATGAGTATTTCTATATTCAATATTATTGTATTGGTCGTGCATGGCAATATATAAAAGAACTCATTAAAGATACCAAGAAATTATACTTGGTTTAATCCATTATCCAAGTGTAAGCAAATAAAGTTTGCACGTGAAGTATCTTTCGGGACCGGGGCAACTCGTGACAGTGGTGGTATGACTTCACATCACTTGCCTTAGTATCCCATAATGCAAAGCACATCTCCTTGCGGACATGTGCTATGCATTATGGGAAGGGTCACTATCCAGACCATTTTCGACTTTTATTGGTCTCATCAGTGGGAGCCAGACCCAGAGGTGAGATAACAAGGTTCCCTTTAAGGTTCACTACCCTTCCCATAATGCATAGCATTATGTCTGCAAGGAGATGTGCTTTGCATCATGGGATACTAAGGCAAGTGATGTGAAGTCATACCACTACTGCCACGAGTTGCCCCAGTCCTGAAAGATACTTCAGGCGCAAACTTTGTTTGCTTCCACTTGGATAATGGATTAAACCAAGTATATTATTTCTTGGTATCTTTAATTTATAATATAACCAAGTGAAAAAATTTCAACAATATAATAACTCATTTCAGGCAGTACTAGTTACACTGAACATTTACTGTATTTTCACAAACTCTAGATTTGTGAGCATTTGGTTTTAAACGTACCGATCCAATATATGGTTCCAAGTTTAAATCACATGAATTTACGGAGTGAGTTGGAGACATGTCAGAAATAGTCTATGGAAGCAGTTTTTTAATGACTGCATTAAAAGTTGTTTAAAATGGAATTATACAGAATATTTATTTATGGAAGTGACAAACCTTTGGGAAGCCATGTAAACTACATGCTGTGTTAATGACCAAAGATGAATTTGAGTTGTATTTCGGAATACGACTACTCAAAAAAAAAAAAAGTATCCATTCTGAGAGCCTTAGTAGCTCAGTCAGTATAGACGAAGCCCTTTAGTCGGAAAGACCTGGGTTCGATTCCCGTCAGTGACGTGAAGAACCTTTATCTGGTGTCTTTCGACTAAAGGTGAGTTAGACGGTCTCATAGGGTGGTAGAGATTTTTCGAACCCCAGAACAGGCAAACCTGCCCGTGAACACAAGCTTCTACAGACATAGGACACCTCCTGGAACAAGGAGTAACCAACCTATTCCGTAGGATTTCGGTTCCGAATGCCTACACGGTAAAAAGTGTAGTTGTATGCGTAAACGTATATTAGGATAGGATCCATTCTGAGGTGAGTGCAAAGAATACTGAACAAAATTCGGAGTTGTTTTAGTAATCAGAATAATTCAAAGTATTCCACTTTCTGTAGTAAACGCATTAAGTCCGTCCAACGTATACGTATTTATTTTCATTCAAACACACGAAGTTGAACTCCACTTCATCTTTTCGATTAAAACCTACGTTTTCCAAATCTAGGAAAATATCAACATCGTCTACTCTTTTTCCTTAAGATCACCGATAATTTCGAATTAAACAGTACTCTTTTTTTCCAGTTGTTCTGCCAGTTCTCGACGTTACTCGTCGACAAGAGCGATAATTAATTTCAGCTAGATTATCTCTTCTTAAATGGATGAAGCTACTCGATATAGATGCATTTCCGTAATCATGTTTCATTAACTGCTTTCCAACTTAAAAAAAAAAATAATAAAAATAAAAATACAAGTACATACTACTCTCCGTCCCTCCCAAAGTCTTGGCTCATTAGCAGTTTGGGCTCACTATCTTCAGCGAAGGCTGACTGCCTTCGCTGAAGTTAAAGAGATAAATTTCGCCTGCTCTCTTTGGAGGGAAAAAAAAGTTGCAAGATAGTAACCTACAGCTTAACTTGCCTACACCTGCATTGTCATGTTCTGTATTGTTACAAACGCAAAACAACCCAATAACGGATAGGGGTTTGTAAAAGAAATCCACATCAAATTTGGCTAATTTTTATAAAGACATTGTATTCAGTGAATTGGAAACAGTATATTTATGAAAGAGAAAATATATTGTGCTATTTAGTGCTCATAAGAGAAGGAACTGATTTACTAATTCTATCTGAATAATACTCATTATTTGGTTTTAATTAGTCAATCCTGAAACTGAAAGAAAGGGAGATGAAATTCCTTTTCATCTCCCTTTCTTTCAAAGGTCACATTTCCGCCCACAACCTCCTGTTAATTCATTTCAGGACCGTAAACCTTGTTTAGTTGTTCTGCCTTTGTTAAGCCCAAAGCTATTTTCTAGACCAGTGGTGCTTAATCAATTCACCTCGAATGTTCTTATCTTTTACCCTTGAAGTGAAGTCGGTTTTGATGGGTTACACTTTATCCTTGACGTAAACTCACAGAAAAGCAAAGAATCTAAAAGTTAAAGTTCCAAACTAGAAGGTGACTAAGAAATTGGCTCTTTTCTTCTCTGTTATCTTAGAAAGAATTAAAGTGAGAGCGACAGTAATTTGACGGTAAAGATTTTCTGCTTCTCTTAGAAATAGGTTGGACGCCAGTTAATTTCAAAGCTGCAGTGAAAAGACAAGTGAAACAGGCATAGGAAAGCAACTTAATACGTGAATTAATTCTAGACCTACAGAGAAATGATGCGAAGAGCAGAAAACCTTTTGGTAACCAGCTTGAAAAAAATTGTCTCAATGAAAAATCAGAGATGTACGGAAATTATATATTTAATGGGAGGAAGACATTTATCGAGAATTGGAGAAAAATAAAGAAGCCAGAATAGCAAGAGAGAGAGAGAGACGGAGGCATGCTTGGACAACCAAAGCTTTAAGATGATCTCCATTTTTCGACATGATGGCAGCTCTTACATCAGCCTGGTATTTTCAATGTTTTGTATAAATTAACAATTTTTCGCGCATGCAAGTAGATTTTTTTCTCCCTATAGGATTTTTAATTCTGCATCACAAAAATCGACTCACTATTTGAGACAAGAATGTATATTTGTTAGGATTTATGTCCACGAGATGGCAGCAGTTATTTCTTCCCTGATGGCCTCGGACTCAGCTATCAGAGAAACGTCCGACCACAGATGCGAGAACCTTGGTTGGCACAATGCCAAGAGGAGTCAATTCATGTTGAACGGGAGAAAGGAATAAGGAGATGTACGAATTCGTCAGCAACACGGGAAATCAAGTGCTTTATACGTAAAATTTTCCAACTCTTCTACAAGCAAAATAATTACGACTTTCAAAACTAGAATTTTCATAAAAGGAAAGCTAATTTTCCGACGAAATGTCGGAATAATAATAAACAATCATCCCACGAAATGTTGATTACCATATTACCGGAATGGATTCGCCTTCTTCTGCCATGCGCAGAAGTGTCGAGGAGTCTCGCATCTGTAGTCGGACAATAAGTGAAGAGACGGACTGCCCACTAATCTTCCAAAAAGGGATAAAATCCTTGCCTACCCTGTTTGAGAATAAATTACATTATTAATTTAGTTTCAACAGTCTGCTGGCAACTAGTACAGGATTTAATATATATATATAATATAAGCAAAAAAAAAAAAAAAAAGGAACCCAGAGATTCCATTAGAAGAAATTTATAATATAAAACATTTTCTTGGTGAATAATCTTGGCGCACTTCTTGGAAAACAGACTTCGATGGTGGAGGAGAATTTGAAACTGTTCCCATACGTGTAAGAATTATTTTAGTGCAAATGTTTGAGTCAGAAGACTGAATACAATACTCTAACCCAGGAAATGAAGCATAAAAATCAGGAGGATCATTTAGCTTGGCATTTTGTAATACTAAATATAATATAATACTTTATTAGATATATGAAGAGCCAAAGGCTTCAATTCGGCGACATATAACTTGTTTAAGTTAAGGGATATTATATCCCATATCGTTTCTTAGCCGAATATAGTAGAAACTATATAAAGTTCGGCGATTCCAAGCGTAAGCAAATACCTGGATACTGCAGCAACTGACCCTTAAGGTAGTGCAAGCTGAGGCAACTCATGTCTAAGGTGGAGCAAGCTCCGATCACTATTCTTGATATTTACCCATAATGTGAACTTAGCTCCTAGGAGCTGTATTACTGTTCAACATTATGAGAGGTCACTACCCAGACCGGTTTCAACCTTTATTGAGGTCTCATCAGTGAGTAGGTAGACCTAGTTAATATCAATACGTGGATGAAAAAGTGGTATGGAAGAAACGTATTCTGTATTGCTTGCCTAAAGAGAAAACATTTATTCACAGTGCACTTAGACGAATCATTGGCGAGAATGAAATCAAGTGTGTTTGGAAAATATGCGTACATGTGACTAATTTATGAGATCACTAGTACAACAATGATCTCAGAAAAGACTAATGATCTTTCTGCTTGAATTTCTTTTCTATATCTGAAAAGAAAAGACCAGATCAATTTTTTCAACGTTAAACCTGCTGCTGCAGTAATTTAACTTGAGAGCAACTGGATATACAGTGAAGTTATGAGTTTTTGGAACGTACGTCGATTGTTGGATAGTCACGCACTTCAGTTCAGGCATATTAATCATTTTGATTGTTATGACAAGTTTCTGCCCGGTTGCAATAAGTAAATTTATGTAAACTAGCGTGCATTTCATTTTTATTTTGATACGAGCGCACAGCTGAAGAGTTTGTATAATTGAACGGACATATGGTAATAAGTTGACATCGAATTTAAAAAAAAAATCTTATAGTTTCTGAAGAAGTAGTGCTACTAGAAAAGAAGAAAAAAAAAACTTATTTTCTCATGTGAATTTTCAGTCTTATAATCAATGATTATAAATGTAGTCGTTCCAGAATGTTAGTCTGTTATATTTTCCTTAAATATACCCCGGGATAATTATAGGTATGCATCTTCTTTACACTAAACACCTTCTCACATAACTGTCATGAAACTCTTTTTACTGATCTTGCGAAAATTTTTTTTTTTTTTTTGCTATACCCAGACGATGAGACTTTGTGTCTATTTAGTTACTAGGAAATGGTGGCCAAAAGAGGCTGTTGGAATAAGCCTTATCGGTCAACGTTTATTGGCAGACGGAATACCCAAGAGGCACAAGGCAGTACGCATTAGCCAACAAAGGAAATTTAATGAATAAGTGATACTAGTGGAAGAGGCGTACACCAGCTCAAGTCATGTCATAATGGGATCTTGGCCCTAAAAATTGTTCGTGTTAAATAAAGAGACAAGTAAAATAGGAGAAAAAAAAAACTGTCGTGATATCGCTAAAAACAAGTATTGAAGAAGCCAAAAAAAAAAGTGTATTGAACGTAGGTGTATATATATATATATATATATATTTTAGAAGGTAGGCTAATAACATAACAGAAGATGGGTTCAAGTACTCTGAATGTTACGTGTGAGTGAATTGATTCCTGATTTTTAACTTTGAAGTAACAAAAAATGCATTTTGGCTGTCTTTAATGGAAAGCATAAACGGAACCGGAAGGGTAAAAAAAAAAAAAAAGCAATAGTGGATGTCTTCATCGATAAAAACATTTCAGAAGTATCTGACACAGTGAAGATAATCAACAAAAATATACGGTAACCGGTTAGCCGAAACGATGAAAGCAGGCAATTATCTAAAGAGGAAAACGGATAGTGGAGAGTCAAAAAGAAGAGAAAAATAAAGACGACAGCTGATTGGAATCTAAAAGGACCAAAAAAAAAAAAAAATTATAGTACGTAGAATGCAATATTGACTTGCAATCAGTTTCAAGGAACGTGAAAGGGCTAATATTATGTTGAGATTCAAAAAATAAATGTTATTGATTTTTCGCCTTAAAATGGAGGATGGGGATCGTGCCTCTGATACGAATTTTTTATTCAGAATGTCCGGCTTTGTATCATATATTTGTGTCCAAAATAACTATTCCAATATATACTGTATATGTGTACTGAGAGGAGGAGATAGATTATGATACAGTAAGAAAAGAAAATGTAGAAAGAAAATTAATTTAACTACCATATAGAGATATATCTGCAGTGTTCCCCTCACAGCACAAGAGAAAAAAGAATTCAATGCTACGATAGAAAAGTGCTCTGCATTTCTTTATTTTTTTCATTTTGGGGTGCTGATATTACTTTTCGCAATTTCTGAAGTTTTCTGGAATGAGTGGGACTTGTGCTTCGAGTTTTCATTTTAAATATTTCTTCGATTATCTTGGATCATTTTATCTTAACACAATTTCATTTCTAAGATTTTCTTTTCAAGAAGTTTGCATCGAGGCAGACGAATGCGTTCAATTGAGAACATTGTTCCATAGAAAACATGTCAGAGAATTGAGTATGTGTGCAGAGAGAGAGAGAGGTATAATTCATTAAAAATCATTTCATTAACCAAATTATTTTCTAAAAAACCATCAAAATGTTAACATTTTTCACACAGTATTATGAAATCTGGTGGATATTAATGATTTATATCAAATAAACACGGAATTGCTGTTCAAGAAAGCAAGTAATGGCTAGATCAGCGGTCGGCAACCTTTTTGGAGTGAAGAGCCATTTTTAAAATTATATCTGTTAAAAAAATTTAGGGAGCTGATGCAGTGATGAGCAACCGATGGTTCGCTGACTGCATGCGGCCCTCTCATGGTATTTTGTGCGGTCCACGATGTTCGTTTTGTATGGCAGAATTAGTATATTTTAATTAAAAATCTATTTTATGAATGTTGATTTTTATTCATAAAATTGGATTTATTTGTGCAGGTTAAAAAATTAAAATATACCTAAATAATAGAAAATAAATTAATACTTTATCAAAGAAAAAGGAAATATTTTCTTATGCGATTCGAACCGAGTATTTGATTTACTATTTACTTGTTCATCACTGCTTTAAATTTAGAAACTACATTGAAAAATATTATAATTAAATTATTTATTCAGTTTTTTTTTTACAGTAACACGTTATCATGCTTGTAAAACACAGGGGTGGCATGTCACACGAAATTATATATTTTTAAATATTAAATAATAAAACAAAGATTTCCTCCTCCTTACAAAAACATATTTTTAAAATCCAATAACATAACTATTTCTTTAATTTTTTTTAATTTAAAATATCTTCTTAGTGCGACTTTTGCTGTTGAACTACTTGGGATAGTTTCTCAATATGCGGCGAATACGCCGTAATTTTCATTTTCAAACATGACGAAAGATTCACGTTGTTTAGTTGGTTTCTCAAGTTACTTTTAATAAAATTCATATTAGAAAATATTTGCTCACAGAAATATGTCCATCCGAAAATCGATACAAGTCCAAATGCGTATGTTTTTGATGAATGTAAGTGTCCGGTAAACAATTCCACGCGTCAAATACAATCTGATCTTCCTTTTTAAGATCTTCTATTTCAGACCATTTGTGTTGTATCGCAAGGGTAGATTGTTGTGTTTCCAGCTCCTCCAGGTCAGCTTCAAGATTTCTAAATTTTGAGTGCCGCAAATCCTTGGTTTTCAGGTCCTCTAACTCAAGTTGAAATGCAGCTTCATTAATTCCAGCAAAAGGTGAAAAATTTAATTTCGCAGTATTAATTTCAAGTGGTCGCAATAAAAATGACATAGTTGCCTTGTTCTTTCTAAACTTCTCAAATCTCCCATTAAATTCAGATCGCATATTTATCACAATTTCTTTGAAAAAGGTTAAATTTATGGAATTATCAGCTTGACAAAACCTCTCACATAAGATTTTATCTTCGAAAAAAATATTTTCTATGGGATTAACATGTACGAATATGGTGAAAGTAATTTTAATTGGCATGAATAATTAAAACAAATATTTGACAAATCAGTGGGTTTATGAATTCTTGCATTATCCATGATAATCCAAGACGAATGTAAAGGATTATCGCGTATGATTTCAAACATGAAAGTATTAAATTTTTCAGCATCGCATGTACTATTTTCAATTGTAAAATATCCTTGACTTAATGTAAATATCCTTAATTTATTGCAAATGCTATATTTAGGGTTTTTAGTTTCTAATTTAATAAATAACATTCATTTTGCATTATTCAAAAATAGATTGTTTAATAACGAAAAGAGCCGCAATTATTCAAAGGGTCGTATGCGGCTTTGGAGCCGCAGGTTGCCGACCGCTGGGCTAGATGATCACTGGCTCCTTCGTAGACGCCAGCTGTTTATTCGAGTGGTTAGCGTACCCGCTCTCAAATTAACAGGTCGCTGGTTCGAATCCCGCTGCAGGCATGGATATTTGTGATTGTCTTATCTTTGATATGGCGCAGTATAACACCGGCCTTGTGCTATTTAAATCATAATTCATCATCCTTCGTAGACCAACTGGAAGTACAATGCAAAATATGTGCGCGCATGCATCTTTTAGCCGAAAAAAAAAAAAAAAAAAAGAGGGGTGGAGTGCCGGGAGTTCGATTTTAGTTTATGATGAGAACTTTATCTCAAATAAATTTTTTTTTCCATCTCCCCAAGCAGACGTAAATACACCCAATAGCCCTGGAGAAGACTCATCTAAAGTAGCGTCTGTTCAGAAGACTAATTTGATCGTCTTAAACCTTGGATCAGGATCTAGATGAAGATTTTTTTTTTTTTAAAAAAAAGCAGAACCAGATTAAGAAATAAACAGGAACCTGGATTTAAAGAGTGCTAAGCAACCGAACATGGGAAGATCCAATAATTTATTTATTCGTGTGTGTGTGTGGGGGGGGTTCCCCACCGTCCATTAGGACTGATTGGGCTCTCCTAGTGAAGGATTGAGTATGTATTTTATGACCGTCCGTGTGTGTTCACGGGATCGGTTTTGCCTGTTCTGAGGGACGAAAAACCCGAGTGTCCGGGTTAAAAAACCCTCTACCTCTGCATAAAACCGGCTAACTCACCTTTAGTCGAACCAGATAAGGGTTCCTGCTGTCATTTCTGGGACGGGGATCGACCCCAGATGTTTCCGACCAAAGGGCTTTGTGTATACCGACTGAGCTAGGGAGGCTCGTAGATCCAATAATTATACATAAGAACCGAATATATCGTAAAGCGCTAACAAACGCCTAGAGCATGAATGTAGATAGACGCCAGAATTTTTATAGGCTGAGTTAATAAAAGACCGTATGTGCTTGGGCAGGAAAAATGGAACACGACTCTAGCGAGAAACGAGGTATACGGATTGTTTTGAAGGATGGTATTTAAGATAATGGGGGGAACTAAATTGCGCATGTGTACTATGTAAGTGTGTGTTCTTTGTCTTTTAGAGGATCCAAACCGGTTTCAAGAAGAAAAATGCCAATGTTGCTATGAAGTTTTCCAAGCCGAAGTACACTACAGCTGTAAACTCTGTCAGTGCGCATGCGCCATTATTCCATGTTTTTTTTTTTACATAACGTTTGGCTTCTTGATTAGAATTTCTGGCTTATTATAGTCTAATATCTTCAACATCTCATGCATAACAACTTACAAACGTCACTGGATAATAATGTATTTTAGATCAATATTTACAGTAATTAATCTTCATTCCTACTGTAACACCTGAAGTTGTTAACAAAGGCTGTCACATTTGAAAAGGACATTTCCCCCGAGTATTGGTTCATGCGCACTAAGACCTGTTTATTGCTGTTGCACACGGTATTCACAAAGACACCTGTGTACTCGATTCGCGCTTCAAAAGGAAGGAAGAACAAAGACCAAATAACTTACAATGTGGTTATGCATCTTTGTTGTTGCTGACAGCTTTCCACGTGTGATTCACTACTAGTAATTGGGATCAATCATCTATTAAACGTGCGCAGTTGTTTACATTTACATACACTTCCCAATAACAAGCTTAATTTAAAATGGGCCGCAGGTGGCATCAGGTTCCAGTTAGGGGTATAGATGGGTAACACAACATGTCTGTTCATTTCGCTAGCTTTCCACTCTTTGTCGGGGTAAACAACCAATATCTTACTGTTGACGCAAGCATGTTGAGCGAAGGTATTGACTCCTTTTTTTTTTTCCTTTAGCAATAAATATCCTCATGGAGTCGATTATTCACTGCAAATATATAAACAGGTATGTTCATCATGGCCCTTGCGATGCAAAATCTAATAAATGATTACGTCATCTCGTATACACAGACTATTCACTGGCTATTTTAAGGTTCATTTATTCTCGTCGTTCGACTCAGCCAAATATCGAAGACAGGTGGCTATAAGATTGACAACTTCATGGATAGCAGCTGCTCTTTCTATTGAATTCTTTTATGATCGATATCCACGGTATTCTATTGTGCATATTCAGGACAACATTTGAAATATACGGTCAAATAGAAGGGTTGTGCTAGGAGAATTTTACAATGCTGAAAGGAATGACATTAAAAATATATACTAGTTGGGCAGAACATTAGAAACCCTTTTGGCAGCTACTCTAGCACATTAGTTTACCAGTAGGGGGCAGTGAATTGAGGTTGTTCATTGTGATCATTTAGAGGGGGGGAAAAGTGGGAGTGAGATGTGTTTTTCTTCGTTGATGGGCCATGACGTCATATTCCAAACTGGAAAATTCGAGAATAATTACTTTTATTTAACATCTATCTAGATGATTTCAAAGAATTATTGGAAAGCTTGAAGAAGGTAGAAATACTTAAACTGCCAGAGAGTTTGGAATCGAACATAGTGTTGTATCAAACGTCTGAAATGCGTTCCAGACGTTTGCTAAGAGGTCGTCTTTGCTCTACCAAGGAGAATGAAGATTTTTGGTTATAACAACAAAACCTAATCGACGCACAATGACAAGTCGGTTCCATTCAAGCACAGCTACGCGGATTGTGGGATGAGTGTTTATTATTATACGTCGGAAAATTACAGCTTTTACATATTTTCATACATTTATACATGAATTTTCCAACAACAGTTGGAAAATTCATGTATAAAGCACATGATTTCTCGTGTTGGTGACCAATTCGTACATCCTTTATTTCTTTCTCCCCTTCAGCATGAATTGACTATTCTTGGTCGGTTCTACGAAGTGCGGGCGTACAATACTTGAATGAAACCACGAAGTGCGGCAAGATATCTGCGATAAGTATTTATGTCATCCATAAATTCATTTTTATGGATGACAATGTCACACCACATCGTACACGAGCGAGCAGTGGAGATACTTCTGGAGACCGAGGATATTAATCGAATCGAATAGCCCACACGCTTCCCGGATCTCAACCCCATAGAACACGTTTGGGTCGTAATAGGGAGATGCATTACTGCTCGAAATTCCACTCCAGAAAACAAACAAGGCCTTATCCTTGCTCTGACGGAGTGTTCCGGTTTGCCTCAAGAACTCCTGATCACTTGGTACTAAGCGTGGTACGACGTTATGAGAGCAGCTGAACCGCAGTTCGGGGTGGACATATTCCAAACTGAAATGTCTCTCCGCATAGTTTTCTGTAAATACTGTACGTTAATTACTTAACTACGTCCTTAGGAAATTTGTAACTTCTGTCAAAAACGTATTGTAATTTGATTTGTATGAAATTTATAACTATATATAACTAATAAAGTTATGTCCACATTTGGCTGTAGTCATAATTTTTTCATATACATATAGCTTTCGGACACCAGTGTAATTCGAGCATCAGCACGGCATTTTCTTTTGTACACAAAATGCTTGAATTACTAGATAGAGATGTTTGGAATACTCCAAGAAAATACTTTGATATCTGAGAATGATGAACATCACTGTTATATTTTGTTTGCATATTTTTTGCTATATTATTTAATTAATTATTTTTTATTTATTCACATTTTTGTAATATTATTTTTGCATACTTACTCTCTATACTTGAATTAATTTACGAAGCAAATGCAGAAAATTTTTACAGATATTTTAGTCGAATAACTATTCTCATAAATACATTTAAGTGATAATTCGGTAGACACTAACAAATATCAGCAATCAACGGCAAATATTTTCCTTATCTTTATGCCACTTTTTTTCCTCGAGTGAATCTTAAATGAAAAATTGCCCATTCTTAGCGAGAAGTTCGGGTATTCATTCTAGCATTTAAAAAGAATGTTACAAAACATATATTTTTGTCGAACTTCTTTCTCAAGGACTTTGCTAAACAAACTACATCAAAAGAACTTTTTTTCCCCTTATTAAATTAAGGAACGGATTCACAAATTCAAGATTACAAAATTATTCTTTCTGGGAATTTTTTTTTTTCAGTAATTCGAGATGTGCATTTGGTGTAAATCAAAGCATCGATATTTTTTCTATTTTTTTTACACATCTCTAGTAGATAATACAATGAAACAAATATTGCTAGCAATCCTAGTCTTCTCTCTCTTCTTCCTCATCGTTTTCTTCCTCCTCCTCGTCATCATCATCATCATCATCATCAGTAGCAGGAATGAGAGTATGGGCCATAGGACGAAGAATGAGGCTATCCTTCAGGGTAAGGTACTTGTTAATTAAGTAAATCATAGAAAACTGATCTCTGACGAAGCCTTGTCTGAAAAAAAAAATAATAAAATAAAGAAAAAATTGATAAAATATAAAAGAAATGAAAACATACACATGCTGTTTATTTTATACTGCTGCAATTCAAATTTAAAAGATATTTCTTTTAAAAAAAAATAACCTTAAATGGAGGTAGCAGGATTCCCCACTCTTCCTTCCGGAAATTCAGGTTTTTCATCGAAATAGGCAAACCAGCCAAACGAATGCAAAGACAATTATAACAGATGCCGCGTTAGGCCTTTGGACCGAGAGCTACAAAAATAAGTATTTGAAAAAAAAAAAAAAAAAAAAATCATTCAACTGAATTCATGCTAGGACTAGTAACAAAAGCATTATAGCAAGAATCGCTTAACAGCTCAGATTTAACGTGACAGATTCTAGTAGCCCGTAAGACATCTCACGAATTCTCATATGGATGAAATGTTGGGAGTGGAGTGGTCACTGAAAATGGCTGATTTTCTTAAATGTTTTCAAGCCACACACAAACGACCGGCTTTAGATCGATGGATAGGGACATTAACATAATCAAATCTACTACAAATACTAAGAAATGCAATATTTTGAATGCACGTTATAATAAAGAGAGATATCAATAAATATAATCCATATCTCGTTAACGTTCCCCTTGTCAATATTCTACTTGATGCATTTCTACAAGGAAGAGCAGATAAAGAAGTGCCCATCATCTCAAGTGGAGGGGCTTCATACTTCACTTATGGCATCAGTGCAAAAGAGTGACACACTGTGGATTCATACTTTCACCTCGAAGTCTTGGTAGTATCAATCATATTGTTGTGACAGTAGAAAATATTTTATTTTCCAATTTCATGTGAAAAGAGAGGGTGCTTGCGCAGCCCGTGAAAACTTCCGTGATGCTAGATCAGTAAAATATATAAAAATTACAAATTATAATCAGTGACGTTCTTTGATAATTATCCTTAATGCATGAATTCCCAGAGGCAGAAAGATATAATTCTGAAGTGAAGAGGGAAAATGACCAGCTGGTAAGCCTATAGTTCATTACTCTTAGTTCCACGGCGGGCTAATAATCCAGAAATCCTGTTCTAGACACCAAAACATGGCGCTTTCTCAAGCCACTTCAAAGTCATCAACGAGTAGGTTTCAATTTGGGGAATGAAATTCATCTATACTAATCACTCAATTAACAGTGGAGAATAAGTACTTTAACACCTCTCATGCACTTTCTTTTTCCATCTAATGGTGCATCAGAATGGACTGTACAATCCATTCTGATGCACCATTATTTGCTTCATGTATTTGCAATCGGCTAATGGTTTCCTAAGTTAATTTCTCAGGTATATTCTTCTATTACTAATTGGTCATTTTTGATAGTACGCTGTGTAATGTATGGGTCACCTGACATATCGCAGTGTTCAACACGTTTTAATTCGGAAAAAAAAAAAAGAAAGAAAGAAAACGGTTGCTCGGTAACTGTACTGCAGTTTTTTATACGTTGCATAGATTGGGGAGTGTTCGTAATGTGGAAGTTATGTGGGCAAAAATTCCAATCGATATTTCGCTTTTAAACGTAGCCTCCGCATTAGAAAACCGACAAAATTAAACCAAAAATACATAAACGACATGTTAATGTAATTCTTGCACTACATTAGACAATTAACTAAGTTAAAGAGAATGCTTTAATGTCCACACGAACAGCAACAACAGAATGGTTTATCAAGAGATAAATGCGCACATCAGCGAACGCTTTCTTTGAACAAGTTTTCGTAAAAGTATGGGATGTCCGAAAAAATAAAAGGAAAGAAAACTTAACGCACGCTTTGTTTGAAGTGATTCATTCACTGCGTAAGAAACTGCACTCGAGAATCATTTGCATACCACACTGTGCAGTTTTGTTGATGAAGGAAGGCAAAGAAATGCATCATCGACGTATACAAAAAAAAAAAAAAAAAAAAAAGAGGGGAAAAACCTTACCTAAATAACAGCAGTTCCACATCTTGTGGTGTAATCTTGGCTCTTCCAGCGTGTTTGGCATAGGTCTCCAGCGAACGAATAGTTCTTTTCCAAAAGGCATCAAGTCTAACAAAAAAAAAAAAAAAAAAAAAAAAAATTACCAAAATTACGCTAAATATAAACCTTAATGATGAGTTACCGTCGCATCACAGCGTAGTTCAGTAGCGTGAACTGTAAAACACAGACCAGTAAGGTATTTGTTTCACTCAACGAGATGTGTCGGTGGCATTTTCTTTTCCAAAAAAGAGTTTTTCACTTTAAAGCTGTTTTTAATAAAAATTATTATTTATTAATTTATGCGAATAAAAAGGAAACTTTTTTCCCCGTTGTTGGTTTTCATCCTACGTTAACCACTAATTAAAGCAGCTAAGTCTTAGTACTGAAGTCGCTCCCCCACCCCAAGACTTTAAAAGACACGAAAGTTTCTAAATAGCCCGAAGATAAGCCACTTACATGAACTTTAATTCAATTAACCATCCTCTCTTCCTACCCTTTATTACGCATGCTCTGCACTAACGAAAAACATAATTGTTACATTCTGTCCGAAAATTTAAGAGTTTAGAACAAAAATTTCTATTAAACATTTTTCCATATTACAATATTGAGTTTATTTAATATAATACAATACAATACTTAATACAAATACAATTTAACAATGACAAATGTGTATAACCAAGAGCATAAATAAGCTCATCGGAATTATAAAACATACAATAATTACAGAAATCAATATACAATGCATAACAGTGCAGTGCATAAAAACATTGATAAGAACAATAGAAGATAACAGATATAAACACATATGCACACGCCAAATAAAAACACTTAATTGATTATTTTACATTGGCTATTTTCTCATTTTATACTGTCCGACTATTGATGAGAGACCTTCGGCTAGCAATGTACTAAGAAGACTCAATTCATGTTGAAGGGGGAGAAAGGAAAATGACGATGTACGAATTCGTCACCAACATGCGAAATCACGTGCTTTATACGTAAAAATTTTCAATTGTTGTACAAACAAAACAGTTACCACTTTAAAAACTAGAATTTTAATAAAAGAAAAGCTAATTTTCCTACGTATAATAATGAACACGCATCCCACGAAATGCACTGATCACCCTATTATCAGAATGGATTCGCCTTCTGCCATGCGCAGAAGTGCCTAGGTCTCGCATCTGTGGTCGCACAGTACTCTTATTCTAAAGATATTTTCAATGTTCTTATAAAAATGAAAGTACTCTATAATCAGCTTTCTTTATGTGTTCATGTTGGTATCTTTACATATTAAGAGAAGCAAGCCATTATAGATTTTTGGAGCCAAATATATATATATATATATATATATATATATATATATATATATATATATATATATCATTTCTTTTTGTGCTTTTGGAGTTAAATATTTTAAGCCCGGTTTTCTGCAGACGTATCTTTTCTAATGCTTACGTACTGATTATGAAACTTTAAGAAGAGTAATAACCTATAGATGTATAATTGTTATACATCTATAGGTTTATTATAGGTGTATATAGATAATTATAGATGTATATAATAACCACCTTAAGTTGCTGTCAATTTTTAATCCTAAATAGGTTAAAGTATTCACGTTTTCTATTTCCATACAATTACAATTTTAGATTACTTTCACAATTCTAGTTATGTAGGAATATACGAATCCAAAACATTGGTTTTGCAAACAGGTGTATTTCTGAGTTTAAAAATTATAAATTTTGTTTTTTCAGCATTGAGAGTTAGTTTATTCACGTGAAACCAGTTTTCACTATTTCAGATCTTTGTTTACTATGTTCTGCATTTCATTTACAGTGGATATCAATGCGATGTCATCTGCAAAAGTAGGTCACAGAAGTCGTTGATGTAAATTATAAATAATACTGGCCCAAGCACAGAACCTTTGGGAAAACCGCAATTTAGCTGAAACTGCTTTAGCTTTTGTCAAACATTTATTATTATTATTGCTTGTGATCTAGACGTTAAATAACTTTAAAGCAAGGCATGAGTACAACCTCTAATTCCCATAGTCCAGTTTATATCATATTATATATTTTAGGATACTGTGTCAAAAGTTTTCTGAAGGTCTAAAAAAACTGCTAGTTACTTTGTGTTGATCTTGTAATGATTAACTGTTTGTGAAGTTCAGTAGCGCATGCTCAGTACTTTGTTTCTATCTAAATTCATACTGGTTCTAGGAGTAGTAGTTTTTTTTTTTTGTTTCCCCTAATATTCTGGAGAAAAGTGGAAGTGGGGAGAGATTAGCGTATGATTTTTAAGATATTCTCGTAGTATTCATTGTGAGGATATTTTTTGTACTTTTTATTATATCTTTTATCCCTGAGTTTTATACATTGTTTATTATCTTATGTTATCCATGGCTTCGCTAGTTTGCGCCTGTCTCCTTGGAGTATGACAGTTGCGTGTTGTTTCAGTATTTAATATGTTAATGAATTCGCAGTAAGCATCGTCAACGTTAGTTTTAGATTTTATCTGCTCCCAAGATATAGTACTTAATTTATGTTTTAACATGCTATAGTTTATTCTAGGATACTAGAATATCTTTTGAACGCAGATATCTTTTGTGTCTGTAGATGAATTTTAAAGGCAAATCGGAAAGTGATCTGTGATTGGCTGGTTTAACACTGTTGTCAGGAATTTATCTGTACTTCGTGTTCTTACAAACGCATGATCACGATCCAGACATGATGCACACACATTGAAATCCCCCACAAGAACATTTACATATTCCTGAAGGCCATACATGGCTAATACGTCAATGTAATCGAGAGAACGACGGCAGTCGCTTAGCAAATCAATATTTATGTCACCAATTATGATAACATTATCATAATCGATGTCACGCAGAATGCTGTCCAGTTCTTGTATATAATCGTGTGTAAGAGCGAGAGCTATGTTTTAATAAGGAAATACCGTGAGCAGACATATGAATTCAAAAATATAATAACGGAATAACTCACATAAAATATTAATTAATAGTATAATTTTCGCCTGTGTATCGCAGGCATCTTCAGTACATTTATAAAGCTAATTGAGCAATAACTGACAATTCCCAAGGCCGCCACCTAACTAAAAAAAAAATAAAAAAAATAAATAAAATGAAATAATAAAAAATATATATACAATAAAAAGTTAGGAAAGTTTAGCTGATTTATAAACAATAAACATAAAGGGGATAGACGTAACCATCGAATCTGTTTAAGTTAGGAGAGTGAAGTAGAGTTTCACGTTTCTTTATCAAGTCGGTTCCTCGCGGAATTTTTTTTTTTAGTTAGGAAATTTATTGACCTTATTAGTTATCTTACATTAGCTACTTAGGTGGCGCCGTTGGGAATTGTCAGTTATTATTCAATTAGCTTTATAAATGTACTGAAGATGCCTGCGATACACAGGCGAAAATTATACTATTAATTAATATTTTATGTGAGTTATTCCGTTATTATATATTTGAATTCATATGTCTGCTCATGGTATTTCCTTATTAAAACATATTTCGAGACTTTACGGAGAGTCTACTTCCAAACATTGTGCTAGATACGGTAACGTATTGGTAAAGAAGGCTAAATGTATTAATAGAATAATATTCCTAAAGCGTTGTAAGATGGCTCAGGTTATTCCTACCTGCTGTAAAATAAAAGAAGTTTTTAGGTCCTCAAGAGCTCATCGGATCTATTTAAAAGCTAGTAGGTCTCTTTTAAATTATCAGCTGCACGAAGCTAAAAAATCTAGTCCTCTTAAATAGAGAAATTGTGGCCATCAAGAACGCTCTAGAATTTGTTTTAACGGCTGAAACTTTTAACACTATTTTGCGCATATCGTCGAATTCTTACCTAAATGTTTTTAATGATTCTCGTGGTAAGTTAAAGCGCAAGTTTGAATCACTGGTGAGCCTCCCTAGATCCAGTACTAATGTTGGTGACACAGATAAAGTAGTTATCAATGTTTCTGGACATCCACTAACAGGCAGTGAACGTTTTGTTTTATCAAAAGGACATGATTTCGCCGAATAAGGTACCCCTAATGGATTTTTTTCATAACATAGACAAAGGTATTCGATCCTTATCCCCAAAAAACAGCCAACAGGTTACGTTTTGAATGTGCGAAAATTCTTTTTAATGCCAAGTCTCCTCGTCCTAATCTATCTTACTCTGAATTTAAAGCACTGAATAATAATAATAATAATTTAATAATTACGAAAGCTGACAAAGGGAAGGAATATGAGAGAAAAATCTATTACTCCGCGACTATTCAACTTATAGGCCCCTTACATCGGATCCTACCGGGAGTCAATTGAAGAGACTTAATTCTCTTATAGATAATGTATCTACATGGGATGAAGATCAAAAGAAAAATCTTAAAACCTTCTTCGGTCGTCCACCTAGATTGTATGGTCTTCCGAAAGTTCATAAACCAGGTATTCCGCTGAGGCCAGTAGTAGATTGTATAGGTTGTCCCACTTATAAAATTTCTAAATTTTTATAAAATTTACTCACTTCTTCAACTAGAAGAAGTGATACTTTTATAAAGAATACTTTGGATTTCAAAAATAAAATTTCAGATCTTCATTTGGACGTTTCGGATATTATGATCAGTTTAGATGTTGTTTCTTTATTTACAAATATTCCTTTATCTGAAAGCATTGAATTACTGCAACAAGAATTTCCTTCAGACATTGTAAAAATATTTGATTTTGCAATACATTCTGGTTATTTTTCCTTTAAAAACAAATTGTATCAACAAATTGAAGGAACAGCAATGGGCAATCCTCTTTCCCCTGCTATCGCCAACTCCTTTATGGAGCACTTTGAACAACATAATTTTGACATTTCTCCCAGATCTACTCATTGGTTCAGATATGTCGATGTCATTTTTGCTATCTGGAATGGCTCTTCTGATGAACTTCAACCTCTGATGAACTTCTCTCTAAGTTAAATGCACTTCATCCAAGGATCCAGTTCACTCTAGAAGCAGAATCAAATAAGCAGTTAGCCTTTTTAGATCTTTTAATTCTTCGCCAACCAGATGGTAACCTACATTTCTCAGTCTATAGAAAGAAGACTCATACAGGCCACTATATCCCTCTGAATCTCATCACCAGTCAAAAGGCAGGAACTATTAAAACACTAGTTCATCGGGCCCACTTCTTTTGTTCTTCAGACGATCTGTTACAAAAAGAACTGCAATATATTATTTCCTCCTTTTTATCTAATGGATATAAGAATTGCTTCATCAAAAGAGCTTTGAGTAGTTTTAATGTCTTCCTCTTCAAATGCAGAAGAAATAACGCGCATTCCTATCCCTTATGTGTAAGGCATTAGTGAACGTATAGCAAAAGTTTTAAAACCACTAAAATCTCCGCCTTCCTCGCTTCTCCAAAGGACAAGCTTCCACATCGTAGTTATCCAGGTGTCTACCAGATTCCTTACTCTTGTGGATTATCTTATTTCGGACAAACAGGAAGATCTGCCTCTATTTGGCTAGAAGAACACCAGTCTTATATTCAATACCTTGAATCTGAACAGTCTGGACTTGCAGAACATGCCATCATCACTAGACATAGAGTTCATTAGAGCAAGACAAAAGCCGGTTCCTCATGGAACGGCTTTATAAAGAAACATGTGAAACTCTACTTCACTCCCCTAACTTAAACAGATCCGATGGTATGGTTTACGTCTATCTCCTTTATGGGAGATAGTACTTTATAAATCAGCTAATCTTTCATAACTTTTTATTGTATATATATATTTTTTTGTTTTTTTTTATTTATTTAATTTTTAGTTAGGAAATTTATTTACCTTTTTAGTTATCTTACATTAGCTACTTAAGTGGCGCCCTTGGGAATTGTCAGTTATTGTTCAATTAGCTTTATAAATGTACTGAAGATGCCTGCGATACACAGGCGAAAATTATATTATTAAATAATATTTTACGTGAGTTATTCTGATATTATGCTTTTGAATTCAGTGAGATCTATAAATAGCCATTATGTAGTAATTGTAGATTTATAAGTAAATGTTAACATTCTCTGCTGTTTCGATTACTCTACTGCTAATACTATTGAAATCCCTGCATTGATAATATATTTTTTAAATTCTTCTAAATAGTATACATCAGCTTCTGACCCTTTTATTCATATTTCTGTTAGTATTAAAATATCCATATGATAATCTAAATTGTTTAATATTAGTTCTAAATGTTCCGTCTTATCTCTTATACTTCTTATGTTTAAATGCAATACTTCTAAAGTAGGCTTATTACTGAAATGTAAAAATCTTCCTAATTCTGCTAGATCATTGCAAATGATACAGTTAGCAAAAGCACCTTTTGAGCATCTCTAAATGCTCAAAAAAAAAAAAAAGCTAAGAACTCTTTCTGTCTAACTCTTGATCCATCCGTACTGTTGTATTATACGTTCTGACCTTTCAAATTGTTTTTCTAACTACGACACGGATGTTTGGATGTTGCGGAATAAAAAACATGCCTTGAGAGAGAATTATTTAACTACTAAAATATTCAAGACCTTACCTGCACTTTCTTTAGCGCTTACAAACAGTTGTATGTAGTGGAGAGACATCCCATACATCACGTTTATTTTCTGTTATGACTTTGCTAACATCTCCAAGGTGATTTCTCAATTTTATCACACAATCTGCATTAGTACGCAGGCTGTACTAAATATTTTTGTGCTGGACAATGCTAATTACATGCCCACTGCAAATGATTAAGAATGCCTCTTAATTTTATTTATTTATTTACATCGTTTCTTCCAAATAGATACATTAACCAAGAATAACAAGGCAACATTTTTAAAACTTTTTTTCTCCCTTCTACAACTGTTACGCCCTGACTTTGCTGGGCATAAGGCAGTAATTCTAGTTGCAGTACTATTCCCGTGCAATTACTTTGTCGTAAAAAAAATTTGATTACAGGCTGATGTTTTATGCGTCAAATAAATAAGGAAATATATGCCGCTTAACGTAAGAGCAATACTTTCCACGTTTGAAAATTTCAGTATGCAAAGCAAACATCAACAATGATCTGATAATTAGCATATATGAAGGTGGATGGCTTTGGTATTGATCTGACCTGGATAAAAATTTTCGCAAGATGCAGGCCGGAAGTGCTGTAAAATAATTCAGTCTACTTTACAGTCAATACATTCTCAAAGTTATAAATGGATCAATACACACTCTGATTTATTTTACTTTCGCTTTTCGATCTGATTTCTGAGGATTAAAGTTTCATATTCATATTTTGTGGGATAGCTTCTTATTCACAGGTTTGTTTCCATCAACTGACAGCTTAACTAGTTGATCCTAAAGCATTTTTTCTTTATTTTTATTTAACAAGGCAAAATGTTGTGGGATAAATTTAAAGACTGGCTTGCAGTGGAGCGGATACTTGCGAGAATAGCTGCATCTCTACCATCTTACAAAGCGTTTCGGCAGCAGAAATAAATGACCGATAAAAATAATTTTATCTGCTCCCACTGTAGTCTTTTATTTTTGAACTCCAATCGAATAAACACTAAGCTTTTCATCGATTGTGATATGCTAAGAAGGCTACAATCTATCGTTTCCCGACCGGGAACAAAAATAGCTATCGCAACAGTGATAATCCAGGATAGGTTCTTCTTCGTAAGTAGCATCTCAAATTTCGAGGTTAGCAATCATGGTATTTCAAGTGACGCTTTTCCCACCGATCCTCTTAATATGTGTCCTGCAATATTGAACTTTCTCTTTATAAGGTCTTTCATAGTGCTCTTTTGGTTCCCATTAACTTCAATACCTCTTCATTAGTTTTTTTTCTCCTTCCAAAAAATCCCCAGTGTTCACGTCTCACATCCATAATTCAATGTGGACCATGCGTAGGATTTTACTATTCTTATTTTAGTCGGTTTATTTATTCCAGAGGTCATTAATAATTAATTATTCCAAAATGCTTCTTTTGCATTAGCCATTCTTGATTTTATTTCCATACTGTTCCATCCTCTGTAATCATTACTTCTAAATAATTATAAGCAGTGGTGAGCTATAAGGGGCTCGCCCGAGCCCTTTGTTAAATTTTTCTCAAATTTGAGAGTTCCTTGTTCTTATTGTTTACTTTTTTATTTTTTCAATAAAAAAAGTAATAATAATTTTTTGAAATATATTAAGCAACAAACTCATACGGTAACCTAACAAAGTGATTTTATTAAATAAAATATTACAGTTGCTGTTACTACCATTTTACAAATAAGAATTCACTTTTGGTAATCGCATATAAATAAATAGGACTATAAAATAATGCCCGTTGATTGGTACCGTTGGTTATCACGTGAAGTATAAAAACAGAAGAGAAATACAACGTACTTCAATATTATTGTGTTTAGATAATATTTATTTATTATTTATAGACTGTTTGTCATAAAAATTTCTATCGCAAACAAAACAAATTTATTTTGTTTATAAAAAATGCGGACTATTGCATATGTGCGATTAATAAAGATTTTATTCTTATTATATTTTGATAGTTAAAAAAATGTTTTTCTTATGTAAGATAAATTAACACAGATGACTGTGCAAATATTTCATGTTTAGATCATGAAATATTTGTTTAAAAATGATAACCTTTACAGGTTGATTGTCCCCTCATACTTTTTGATTAAGGAGTACACAAACTGTATTAATAAATGTTTCTGTGTGAAATACGGCTTTTATTTATTTATTTTTTTTTTTGACGATGCGAGCCCTTTGTTAAAATTTCCATAGCTCACCACTTTACATTTTGAAAGAATTTCGTTGATACTTAGGTTCGATGATTTGGTGGGAAAATCAGCGACAGAAAGCAGGGAAAATTACTAGCCTGATTCAGAGCAATGCTGAATAAAATCACAATAGAAATCAATGTAAGAGGAAACCTCAAGGATAAGCGGCTCTGTAGCGCAGTTAAAAGAAGAATACCAGTAGGAATATCAAGAAAAAATTACTTAACTACTATTAGAAATTAAAAACTGAAGGTCTCGATATATGCGAAGAATAGGCGGAAAGAGTTGTATGAAGCAATGACCGAGAAAATAAACAACATATATCGAAGACAACTTTTTGTGGGAGACAAAGCAAGAATTTGCAACACGTACTTCTCGGCTGTGGCATAAAACACATTTTATCCTCCCATTCCATGAAAAATGGGAGGATCTTTGTTGGTACCTCCACGTACCTTGCCTTGAGTAAATGATTAGCAGTGCACTCACGCATACAGTACAACATTATACTGTAGAGGCAACTAAGCTATGAGATATTATGGTATTTTGTTTTGACTGTATGATCCACCTCCATCAACCAAATAACTTAGCCTGAGTTGAAAATAATTAGATGAAGTGCTTGGCGACCTTGATGGAACTCAGGGTTTTTATTATTAAGGGGTCATGGGAGTTGAAAGAAAGTATTTATAGCATAAGCCTGTCGCATTTTTAGTGAGGAATGGAAAAATTCAGGTATTTTAATCAAAGAAAGAATGGGCTTATGAAACAACAAGAACCCTGCTAGGCCCAGAAAAACCACAGCTTACCTACGGAGGTCAAAATGAAGCAAAAGTAAAATAAAGTGCGACTTTAGCATGTCAGATTTTGTGAACACGGTCCAAGTGAAGTATTAATGAGCTAATTTGAGGGATGCTCACTGCTAAAGCTTCTTGCTCCTCTCATCATCCTTGAGGAATGAATTCAAGTCAACTTAAGCATCATTGCAGACCAAGTGCACTCATTCAATATTATAATTAACGGCCGTCAAGAGACTTAAGTCCGTCTAGGATGACAATAGCATTAACTCCTTGTATTACCTTATTCCTTCTTTGCGCCTAACTGCATCAATAACGGACTTGAAGTCGCAACACTGCGATAGAAGTTTTAAAGTAGCAGCTTCCTTTTATTAGTGTGATTAGAAATGTTTCGTAAAATAATTATCAGAACAATCATTAGGAGGATGCTGTACAATTACAAATATATCGTGTTTACACATTCTAATGACATATCTACATTAAAGCAGCTTTGAAAGAATTATTAATTTTCTGTGTTGAAAAGGACCGAGTAATTGGAAGTTATCAGAGTACGATTACATCGAGTTGAGTTTACTGAAAGCATACTCAACTCGAAATGGATGTTGTTAACATAATGCATCGGCATCAATAGCCTTAGATGTTCGACTATAATATCAACTAAAAGAGACCATTATCTAGAGAAATTTTCGACTGCTGTAGTTGCACACATTCCTCTGGTTCTGGCGTTAAGAAAAGATATCCGAGTTCATTAAGCGAACACTATGGACAATTAATGCAACAAAAGATCAAGATAGGAATAAAGTAACTAAGATTGATAAATTCTTGTATTTAAGTTCAGAGATGTTACCAAATCTCCAAATTGCTGTAAACTGTATATAGATCTGTGTTTTTTTTTTTTTTTTCCCGTATTATATGTTGACGTCATTAAGCAATAGCATACTCTCCATTGGATTTCATACCTCACTGTTCGGTAGAACAAACAGCAAGTTTATGTTCGCATCTCCAACTTAGCGATTGAAACTATCAGAATCATGAGTCACACATCGCGAATAATTTCATTATCTGAAACTTTTCTAACTTGGACTAGTTGATTTTAATTCAGTTATATGGCTAAAAATTGCGACAAGGTTTTCGTAAATATTCCCTGATAGTGTACGAGATAATTTCGTGACTAATGCCGCGTCTCAAAACATTTTTTTAAAAAATATAATTATATTTTGTTACATGCAAGGTTCTGTTTGGGAATACTGCTGCACTGACGACTTAAATGTTAAATTAAATCATTGTATTTTGGGATTTAGCTTATTGAGGTGGTCTCCGGTTAATTATCTTATTGGTTAATTAAATTAACTTGGGGGAGATAAACCGAACAAAAAAGAGAATTAGGCATCACGGAATTTAGCACATACGAGGGTGTGCTGAAAAGTTGTGATAATCAGCATGGAGGAATAGAGGGTAGAATGAAGTAACTTACACATTATTCTACATATTCCCCACGAAGTGTTATACACCTGTTACAACGCTGCTGCATCATTTGCAATCCTGTGAGGAAAAAAGTCATTCCCTTGTTGCACAAACCAGTCCTCAGCTGCAGATATGGCTTCACCATCTGTGGTAAATCGTATTCTTTTCAAGTATTTCTTTAAATTTGGGAACAGGAAATAGTCAGATGGGGCCAGGTCTGGCGAATAGGGTGGGTTAGGTTGACATTGAAGGTCAAAGTCGTGTGTTGGTTTTCATGAGCAGTGTGAGCAGGTGCGTTGCCTTGCAAAAGCAATACGCCTCCGATCAGTTTCCTGCCGCATTTTTCCTTCAGTATCTCCTTCAATTCCTTCAGAGCTGTTGAATAAACTGGTGCTTTCAAATTTTTTGAGGTACTTGGTAAGGATTACACCATCCATATCCCAAAAGACAATGGCAAGAATCTTCCCTGATGACGTTTAGGTTCGGAAATTCTTTGGCCCTGGATTTATGTCTTCACTCCATTAACTGTTCTTTGGTCTCTGGGTCATAGTGATGAAGCCATGTTTCATCAAGTCACAATACGAGCCGCCAAATATTTTGCAACTGATTTTTCAAAATGACCCTAAATCCCTTGAGATGACAGCATACGCTCTCTATTTTGGTCGGCATTCAAACATTTGGGGACCCACTTCGCTGAGAGCTTTTGCATATCCAGTTGTTGGTGGATAATGACCCCAACATGTTCCCTGGATATCCCCAGAGTCTTTGCAATGTTTTTAGCTGGTATTTGTTTATCATCAAGGATCATGGTATGCACTGCATCGATGTTTTCAGGTGTGATCACTGTGGAAGGTCTTCCTGAGCTGAGAACATCTGTTGTCTCAGGATGCCCAGTTTTAAACTTGGCCACGCATCTGGCAACTGTGGGATATGCTAGGGCACAGTCCCCTAAAGTCTCACACAAAGTTTGGTGATTCTCAGTTGCAGACTTTTCTTGCAGCACGAAAAATGTGGTGCTGGCCGCACCCCTGTGTGTTTGAATTTCTTTAAAACCTCTGACATGACTTCTTATATATCCTAAAAGAAAAAGAACAAATTAATACAATTTGGTGAAACGTGTGCGGGATTCATTTAAAAAATAATTAAGATAACCTGTAATTATTCGGGGGTAATAACACTATTATATGAAATAAAATTAAAAAAAAAAAAAAACATTTGTTTAACTATATGGGGAGGAACTGAAAAGCAATTAGCATCGTGGGTCTATAGGTAAGATAATCTGGGAATTCTGCTCTAGACACAAAATACGCAACTTTTTATCTCCTGAAGCGCCTTTAAGCCTTTAATAAGCCGGGATGAGTCTCATGCGCGAGGAAAATGATCTGCCACTGCTTTGTATTTTTACAGGCGGATCATCGAAAGCAGTAAGCTTAGTTGTTCTCTATTCAGTGATGGAGGATTTATCAGCAAGTGAACCGAGCAATCAATATTCATTATATCAAAGCAATATATTTTTTTGTCTTCTCATTTTTTTATTTTTTTTTTAGTATTTTGAAACTTTCCCCTTTTAATTTTTGTTTACGTTTTTTCATATATGCACATAACAATGCCGATCTATTTCAAAGTAATGAAATACATATAATCATTACTAATATTATTATTGTAATCCACGGTGAATGGGACATTTCACTAAGGCGACTTGTATTACATAGAAGCATCAACCACGAAAATCTTATTGATCTGAATCCGACATTAGTGGACCCACTAATATTGGTCATTTTTTTTTTTAAGTGCTTTAAGAAGTAGATTTTATTTATTTTTAATCTTCTTAAGGGTTTGAAATATTCGAGAACATACAAATTTTAAGTCAGGTGGAAAATTTTCAAATTCGGGGTATATTTTGGTTTGATAACTTTCATGGCTTTCGTAGCGCCCTCAAACAATTGTCATGATGAAAATAATCTTGGTGTGGACTTTTCAACTGAAGGTGAGTTAACTGATCTTATACGGAAATTGAAGGTGTTTTGCTCCTGGAAAGTCGGGTTTTCATACCGAATACAGGAAATCGGCCAGAGAATACATGAAATTAAGACAAAATACTACTTGTGTAGTGTAGAGAGGTACTCACGGGTCCTTGGATTTTATGGTGATGTCACGGAATAATAATAGCTTCATATTTATTATCTTTTGGTTTTTATAGATCAAAATTTCATGACCTCTTCTTCCATGCTTTCGTGTTAATTTCGCTATTGAACTAAAGAATGAACAGCGAACGCTAGACTTTGGTTGGTTGGATTTACGGCCAAAGCAACTAAGACTGTAAGACAGACATATTCCGTATTAAATGCGTGAGTGTTCTCTGGCTGGTTTGTGGAATTAAAAATCTGAGTTTCAGGGAGGAAGAACACAGTTATTTCTTTTTGTTGGAACTGAACTCTTAAATGTTCAAATTATACAATATATGATGCATCTCAGGTGACATAAAATGTGTGAGCGAAAAAAAAAAGCGTGCAAAAGAAAGTCTGATAATGAATAACGGCATTCATTATTGCAGCAACTGCACGGAAGCCACGAATTATTCACGTGGGCAAATTAATGAAGTCTATCGCTATAGTTATTAACCTTTTCTCCCATACCTTTGACTATAATAATAATAATGACGTTGCATTCTCAGCGGAACATTCCTCTGACTTCATTCATCTTGGCGGTCAGTTAGATCGCCAGTGTCATAATTATGTTCCATTAATATCTTAAAAAAAAGCAAAGAAATAAAATACACTGCGAGGTAAAAGTCACAGTTTTTTTTTTATCATTCTTTAGAAGCAGTATTAATAACCCACTTCCATAAGTTCCTTTTTCAAAAGTTTCCTACAATTTCAATTTGATATGATTGAAGACATGCAAACATAAAAGTGGCATCCCAAAGTCAATAAAAAAAAAATAAAGATTTTTGTATTTAAATCGCAAAATAGCTGAAATTTTGGGGAGTGATTTTAAAATACGCATACGGAACGAACGTGAATTTCGAAATGAAACATTCATCAGCAACAAGTATGTTATTGTCAAATTTAGGCGATTCTTCCCTTAGAACGGTTAGTTTCCTAAGTATTTTTTGGCTGTAGATCTATATGTTCACGGGGCGGTTTGCCTGTTCTGAGGGACGAAAAAACCCCTCTACGTCGGTATGAGACCGGCTAACTTACCATTTGGTTGAAAAGACCTGAGGATTCCTCGCGTCACAGACGGAATTCGAACCCGGTTCTTTCCAGGTGAAGGATTCATCTATACCAACTGAGCTACGGAGGCTCCAAATTTAGAACATCCAAAATGGGCTCGTCTCACTCAGGCTCTAACTGTCCATGTGTCAATCATGTCGCAAGACGGCGCTATGATCGTTAGTGAAAAGGAAACATTCTTCGTATTCGCTCCATTCGTGGGATTTATTAAATTTATGCGGCAATGTATGCGAAGTCACTTCATTTGAAAAGATCAGGAGTAAATTACACACTTCAAAATAAAGAAGCAAAATAATTATTATGCTGGATATTCCGAAACTGGATAAACAGAAAATAGCAAAAGTAATATTTACGGTAATGGTATTCCAAGTTGCAGGCTGAAAATTAATGAAGTTTTATTGATTTAAAAGTTTGTTATATTAGAAAGAGAATATGCCAAACCTGGTTATGCATTGAGCGAGCAGAAATAGTATGAGATTTTTTTTTTTTGGGGGGGGGGGATACTAAAGGCGAAACATCAATCAGTGAACACAGAAATGAATATCGAACAGCAGAAATCACACATAAATAAAACCAATCATGAATTTAAGTAATAAAAATGGATTTTAAAAGGTCAAGATTTTTTTTAAAGAAATATATTTAAAATTCTGTTTAATGTTTCATTTTTTTATAAAAAAAAATTGCATATCATCAATTCTATTATTACACAAACTTATTCCCTAACATATGAACAAAATTAGATGCTTCTAGAAATATTCGATATTCCACAACACTCACATTTTGTCGACAAGGAGATAAACATTTTCGTCGACTGGCATTCCTGCGAAATGCTCGAAAAGTCGTCTTGTCCGTTTGGCAGACATGCGGTGCTCTACAGGTCTTCTTGGAAGTCGTCGAGGAACTACAATCTCATTAGTTGCTTGCCCTGTCTTTCTGGGCCTAAATGGAAATGCATAAAACTGCAATCAAAGTGTAATGACGAAGTTTGTAATCGAATAAATAAATAAAACAGCAAAACCTCATCATTTTCTATTATGCGAAACCCTATACATCGTCGGCGCAAAATTTTAAGCAAAAAAAGTCTAAGTATAATCCTTAAGTATTGTGGAAAGACTCGGTTCCACCACATTAATTTCGTATACTGCAATACCGGTAGCAGCAGCCGCCGCCTGCTTTGTCTACAAACGCAATTCTCCATTCACTATATTTATAAACAAATCTTATACGTTTTCATTCATTTGAAAAGAGATCTGTAAAGGGGCTTCAGCGTTGGCGATATATTGCTACATATTTTTAGTTAAGTCAGATATAAATTCGTATTTTCCAACCAAACAAAAGACAGAAGAAGCGTGACTGTTGAAAAGGGTGGTTTTTAATAACGGCCGCAAATCTACCTTCCTTTTTCATTGCGCCATAATCAAAATACAGCTTGGAAAGCTTTGCGCGCAAACAAGTAGAAAATATTATCCTCAAACTTGAATTATTATAAAAGTGATAATTTTCGGAGTATCAAATAAGAAAAATATTGTTTTTATTATTATCTCGTTCCTGTGACGCAAAAACTGTGAATAGCTAAGTGCTACACAAACGCCCATCCATCCACTGTTAGCGCACCGTAAGTTGCGATTACAAATAACACTCACTCCTGGGTACACTAAATGTTTAGTGTATACTCAGGAGTGAGTTTATCCACCGTTGATAAACAGACATGTAATTTGGCTCATTCATCCACTAAAATGATAGCTCCCGTCCACAAGATAGACGTGTCAAATTCTTGCTTTCAAAGTTTAATTCTTCCCAAGAAATTATTAAAACATTTTTTTCTTGAAAATTTTAATTTTCAAAGATCGATTCTAAGTCCCTTTAGGAAGAATCAGGATTCAGATAGGGACTCTGCCAGTTTTTTAATTAAACTTCCATTTTTCTCAAATCCTTCTCCAGTCAGTGTCCATATTCTATACAACGTATCATTTCAAAATACGTTAATCAAGTTTTAAATTCATCACAAATTTAAATGATTATCAATAAGAGTTACGTGGTCAGTTCATTAAAATTGCCAACAGTAAGTCTCAATGCACCGGTCGACTTCCAATTTCGGAAACACTATATCCTCCCTAAGACGAATTACGAATTCTTGCCAGCCACTAATCAGATTCTGGTGTGTGTGGGGGGGTCCCTGTTATGAACATCCTATTCCATAATACTCCCAAAAATGGTGAGTGGGATTGAAATCAGATACCTAGGAGGTAATCTATAAGGCAAAGTCAGAAGGACAATACGGTCAGACTACAATGAGATCCCTAGTTGCATTACATAGGCACATCCAGTTGTTGCACATACACGGGATCTGTGATCAGTTCATCCTTTGTTTGCTTTTCGCATCTACAAGCTGTTCTCGTGAAAAACCCGACGTGTGCAAGAATGGTGTGACATTGCTTATCTCACCATACCCGACTCTGTTGCAGGTGGGCAACCCAACAAGACCCACCTTTACTAGCTTGTCTGACTTCCACTATCGTTCACCGTTTTAGCAGCTACTCAATTCACGACTTTTTTCCGTTGTCACCGAACGCAGTAACGTCTTCCAAGTTATCTGAAACGTGTTGGAAGCTGTGTGTTACTGGTGGATTTAATTTAGCATTAGAAAGTTTAATATTTCGGACGAAGTGTATAAGAAATACTAAAAATCATTTATTATGTCTAATATAGTTATTATATTTATAAATGGGAAAGAAAACAATGCCTATGGGAGCCAAAAGCTTAAAGTTGGTTGCAGCCAGCAATTGCAGTATGGTGTAGATAATACAAAATTGTTCAAGAAGGAAAGCACAAAATACATCTTTTAAAAAATATCTTATTCCATTCCGATAATCTACATGGTTTGCATGAAGTTTTCTTTTGACACTACTCTTATTATGTATCTTATAATCTCAGGGTGTTAGTTTCCTATTTATTTCTTAGCTAAAGTGGCATCCACACATTTTAGTTGAGTAATAATGTTGCCTATAGCCGATTGAGTGTGGATAAGATCGACCAGGAATTCAACAACGCCACGCTGCTTCAGTTTAGCGGTGTAGCACATTACGCAAGGTTCGTTAGGTATTGGAAGTGCGTGATACGACAGACCAATCATGCCACGCCTTTTTTTCCGATCTGATGGGCGACTGGGAATGTGGCGGATTCTGGAATAGATCGTCATCGTCTTATGCCCGAATGTGAAGTTTGGAGGCGGAGGTGTAATGGCCTGGAGCTGTTTCTACTAGTACGGACTTAGTCTGTGGGTTGCTGCCCAGAAGGTTGAATGCCGTACATTACGGCAATTTTACTGAACATGTTTCTTTTAATGCAGGCGCTATTGCAAAAGTTTTCAAAGTGAGCGTCACCTTGGGAAGTGACTGCTACTATAAGGCTGCTGCTGTAACTGCGTGATTTGTGGAGATGAACGTCACTGTACTTGACACTCCACAGAGCCCTGATCTCAACCCTACTGAACATCTGCGGGATGAACTGGAGCGTCCTCCCCACAACAGTTCAGAACGACCTCAATTACATGTCTACAGGAAGAATAGTTCAAAATAGTCTGATCGGTATCGCACGCTTGTGGAAAGTATGTCCCACTTGACTGCTGCAGTCATCGCAGCGAAAGGTGGTCCTACATCTTATTAAGGTAGATGTGGCTGTTTGTTCCTCACACTATAGTGTCCGTTGACTACTTTCCAAATACTATATATGTATAAGTAGCTGCTTCAGCCTCGTAGTAATATCCAAAGCTAAGAAGGCTTACCGGTTTGAATTCTAAGCCTTCTCTTTTTTTCAGTCAGTTTCTGAGTTATTTCGATCTTTTGAAAGAAGGCTTCTTTATCCAGAAAAAAAAATTTGCTATTTACCTCCACAACTGAAAGTATTCACACAAGATCCTTCCATTTATGCTAGAATTAGTAACTTACCTCGTCCAGCTTGCACGTAGAAATAAACTGCTAGCAATGACAAGGAATGGAGGAACGGACAGATCTTGCATACCAATTCAGAAAGTTAAGACTACGAACACCGCTTTCTACTTTTGTGGAATAAAAAGGTATTAGATGAGGAATATAGGCATTTTATTCCATTCATGGAAAAAGAAACTTTTTGTTGGAATAAATGAATGAATAAATTAGTTAGATTAGAAGCTCTATATGTATATTCCAGCTTTACTAGCTCAAGTACTGAATGAAATTCTTTTTACATAAACATGCAAATCAATCAGTTGAGAAACGTGCAAGGAATCGTATTAGGTTTCATAAGAGCATTCAACCACCTCTACGTGTTTCAAGCTAGTGGCTCTCAGTAGGTGAGGATCTCGCTGACGAACGAACTGATTTCGCACCGATATTTGAAGAATTTTTTGCTATATCGAAATTCTTATTACTAGATAATACTGTCTCACTATTCTATAAAATACAGTTAAAAAAGTCAGATTTCTGAACTGACCTATTTTCATTTAGAACCAAATGCAAAGCGCTCATTACACTCAAGATTTTTTACACACCTATTTATAACATTGAAATATCAAGTAAAAATTCTTACAAAAAATTGCAGGCATTGAGAATGCTCGGTATGTGGTTTACCTGGTATGTGGCCCTGCTATGAACGTACTGGTTATATTTAGGAGCCTTGAAGATTCAGAGTCTGCGCCTTCTCTACGGATGCTGCAAGAAAAAAATTTTAATCGTAATTCCTTAATCAGAAATAGCAAGACGAATTAATTTCAACAAACTGTTTTTTGACGCTTTAATTGATATGCACAAATTTCAGACGGAACTCGTGTTTTGAAATGTTGTTTTGTACTGTTGATATTACAGTGCTAGTTCTATACTGTAATGATAGAACTTTTATTATAATATACAGAACTATATATTATATAAAATATTGGCCACTCTCATTACTTTATATTTTTTTTTTCTTTTCAGAAATACCGACTATTAAAAAGAAGCCCCAAACTAAAACACACCAAAAGAAATGAGATTTTTAAAAACAATTAAAAGATGTACAAAAGTATCATATAAAAATGAAGATATTAGAACATAGTTATTGGTACTTTAAATGAAAAGATCAAGGCATATAGAGAGAAATGTAGATATGCTCGTATTCGCCGCCAAAAGAAGTGTAATTAAAAGAAACCCACGTATTAACCACAGTGAAAATTATTTAATGTAAATATTTCATCCGAAGTATCTTAGGACATCATCAGTACAGTAGTTGAAACAATAATAGGAGTAACATACAGTTAGGGCGCGTGATTACAATAGAATTTCATTAAACGTGCGTAACGTGTTACAGAAGTAAAAAAAAAACAAAAAAAAAAAACAACAGACAGACAGGTATGTCTGTTCAGAAACGAATCTCGGAACATCAAGACCACATTCGTCTTTTTAAACCGCAGAAATCTGGCCTCTCTCAACACGGAATTGAAAATCCAAGCCATAGGATCCATTGGGAAAAGTCTAAACTTTTATATAGATCTTTATATAAACATGAACGTTTATATAAAGAAAGTTCTGAAGCCCTACTACGCAGACCAAATTTAAACCGCAACGACGTTCTTACTATTCCTAAAGTATGGGAAATTGTGTAAAATAATTATTAGTTTTTTTTTTACTTCTGTAACACGTTACGCACGTTTATTGAGATTCTGTTGTAATCATGCGCCCTAACTATGTTATTCCTGTTATTGTTTAAACTACTATACTGATGATGTCCAAGATACTTAGGATGAAATATTTACATTAAATAATTTTCACTATGGTTAATACGTGTGTTTCTTTTAATTATGATCTCACCACAGGTTTCGTTATTTAAAAAAGAAGTGTATAAATATAGATTGAAAGAAAAAGGAAATCAAAATAGGTCAATGCCTAATCCTTGAGGATAAGAAGATTGCCCAGATAATTTTATTTGAAAACATAATTTAAAATTTTAAATATATACAGCAATCACTCGATTAGTGCGTTCTTTAAAGCAGGCGCATTAATCGAAAACGCACTAATTGAATATATATATTACATAAAAACCGATGGGAAACAGTATAATTCGTACCTCAAATTTCTTTTTTGAACCTTGATTTTTTTTTTTTTTTATAAAAGAATTAAGCTATGTCTCAGGGCCTAGTTAAAGGAAAACCATGAAGCTGAAAGACAATAAAACATATTCAGAATATACATTTTATTATTCTACTTCTTAACAAAGAATTGAGCTAACGTAGTTTGGCGGGCCTATTGCCTCTTCTGCAAATTTTACTGCTTCTCTCTTCATCATCGAATCTTTTTCACACATCCACTTTTTTGCTCACTAATTCTTTTACTCATGATTAAAGCTTGGGAAAATACTTTAAAATAAAAAAAAAGTAAGGAAAACACACTCATATAACATTGCAAAGGAGGAACGAGATACGACCATCAAAGCGCTATGTAATTATAGTACGCCCACACTTTTGCACAGCTTCGCTTTGTCTTGGTGCTAAGAATAATCGATTTATGCTGAAGGGGAGAAAGAAATGAAGGACGTAAAATGTTCGCCAACACGCGAAATCACGTGCTTTATAGATGAAATTTCCCAACTGTTATACAAGCAAAATAGTTACCACTTTAAAAACTACAATGATCATAAAAGAGAAGTTAAATTTCCAACGTGTAATAATAAACAACTCATCCCAGAAGACGGATTGATTACCCTATTATCGGAATGGATTCTCCTTTTTGGTGACATGCGCAGAAGTGTCAAGGGTCTCGAATCTGTGAGCGTACTATAGCAGACGACATAAATATTGGCGGTAAATTTTGGAACATAGTATACATTAGTGTACATGGAAGTAGGCCAATAAAAATAACTTTGTAAAATGTTTTAAATAGGTAACTAAATTATTTCATTCTAGTGAGCGATTTTTTAAAATAGTTAGCCATAAAAATGTATAGATAGAAAATTTTTAAAATCTGTAACATTTATTTTTAAGATGTATATAGGCGCACTAATCGAATTTGGGTATCGAAAAAAAATGACGCACTAATTGAGGGATTACTGTATATAAAACTGAGAAAATTGAGAGGAAAGAGAAACTAGGCGTAAATACACGCAAGAGAACTGCCGTTGTCACTGTAGATGGACTTAGCCTCCTTGGAAATTCGTTAATAATATGCATCCGCAAGAACAGCAGTTCGTTAGTAAATTAAACAAAATTTTATACAACACTTTTTGGTTAAAAAATAAAGACAACCAAGTATGCAATTATGGGCTATGTAATTGTCATTTACCTGCTAGTTTGTTTTGACTGATACAACTAAGACTTCAATATATGTTAAATATACGTGTGTGTGTGTGTTCTCCGGCTGGCGGGTGGAATGAAAACTTGTACGTTATTAGTTAGAGGCATAACATAGACATTAGTATAAATTTTTAGCAATAAAAAAATTATATTTTTTCGAACCGAAATTCGAAAAACTGATTTATTTTAAAAAATAGTCCCCCCCCCTTTTTTTTTTTGAAGTTTTGCCTATATTTGAGTAAGAAATTTATTCCAATTACAATCCCCCTCCCCCTTTGTTTTTCAGAACTGCATGTCATGGCCCACGGGGAAAGCTGAAAGAAAGAGGTGGATTAGTTGGCCATTTAGGTTTCAAATGATAGCGAGCGGTCAACAGAGTGAGGTCCTACAACATCTCTGAATTCAACAAGTTGAGGACTGCTGCCATGTTTTTGTAAGACATCATACCTTCAATGGTCGGCTACTTTTATACTTCATTCAGGATATCGTCAAAGCAAACTGTGTTTAGATACATTCCTTCGCAGGGAGTGTATCCAAGTGCGTTGTAACACATTTATCGGATTTAAAAGATGGCTCTGTGCAATCGACTGTCACCAGCTTACACTATCACCCCTTGCTTGTAGTCATTCAGGCCATGACTTTTGTCCACCATCACACACACGTGGGCGCATATACTGTCTCTCGCAAGCAATCCACCGCCCTACCCCGTACTTCTACCAGCAACCTACTTCGAACTGGTGAATTCTTTTAGCATGGGATTGTCTCTATATGCTGACCACTTGTTATATAAATAGAAAAGAGACAATACTCAATTAAGGACCAGAAAAACACATACTCATTTTTAAAATGTTTTTAGTTGTACCTGTAACTGAATTACAGGTAGAACTTTTTCCGACATCCATTACGTTTCTACGGAGTTCCTTCAGGTTTGCCAGTTATAATAATAATAATAAAACCAGGTAACTAGTTAAGGTTAACCCTGTTATTATTTTTACTTGGACTTCATCATAGCAACTGAGATAACATTTTTAAGTTATTTACATTATACAAATGTTAAATCATATACTTTAAAGTGTGTACCTTTTCCAATATGCATATTGAATACTCAAGCCATTTAAAAAGGGAGCGAAAGAGTCTGTGCTCCCTCTTTGAATGGCATGTGAAGTCGATTATTTCGAAATTTATTTTAAGGAAGTTAAACTTTTTTTTTATCTATCCAACTTTCATCTGGAAAGAGGAGTTAATCTTTCTCAGCTTAAAGTAATATGCGAAGAGTTTTTTTTGTGATGAAGAAAAAGCAAAATCGGGTTGAGGAAAGGGAACTATTCAAGTAATAGCGAAGAGGCACTTAGCAGAATGATTGGTCTTAATGGAAAAATTTTTTATTATGCACGATCACCGCTCCAAAGAATAAACGCTCAAGTAGGGGAGAAGAAAATATCTGCGGTGCGTTCAGCAAATCAGTTTTTCTTTCGATTTTCGTGCGTTGTTGTATTAAATAGAGGGCGCGCATGAAAACACCGAAGTGTTAGCACACTCGCAGAAGGCATTATCTATCAACAAAATACGAAAATGCAGAAAATGTCACATAATAAAGTTGCCAACCATAACTCATTATACATCAGTGATGTAATTCATATGGTTAAAAGATATCTAATGTTTATTCATGCAAAGTGTTCTATTTTAATCAACATTGTCTTTCATTTTAAGGATAATAATCCTTTAAATAAAAGATAAAACTTAAATAATAAAGTTCTATATATTTATATTAGTCTGCTATAGAAGCTAGTTCCTCATCTTCATCTGATAACGTTGAATGATGTCTCACTATCTTGAAGAAGAAAGAGGTTTCGAAGTCCGAATGATGTATAGAGCAAGTAGCGGTGTTGTATTCCCTCTACATACTGAACAATTTCATTATGAAGCGTGGCTTCGTATAATAAATATTAGCAGCATAAAGGACACTTGCTTACCGCAAAGCGTAAAGGTTGAATGAATATATTGAGATAATGCACGGTAAGCGACGGCAGGAACAAGAATGAGACAAACGCAAGCTCAAGCCCCTCTTTACTTTCAGAGCTTCTTGGAAAGCGGAGTTGTATACGAGCAGCCACTATTGTCTTCACCAACACACCCGCCTCCATGTTGCTGTATATCTTTCTAATAAAAGATGTATACTTGCAATCTTCATTTACCTAAAGTAACAAACAAGTGTATTGTATGTATCTATTCATCAAGTTCTAAAGGTTGGTTTGCAGTGTTGAAAACTGTAGAAAGGCCTCATCCATAAATTATATAACGATATTCGTCGGATTTTAGAAGCCGCGATGAAGTAAGGCATTTTCCTGCAGTCAATGATTATTTCGTTTTATATCATTATATTACTTCTTGTATAAATAATATATTATAAACCAATTTGGTACATACCGTTTCTCTTATAAACAGCGAATAATTGTTTTAATATCTCGGAAATATTTAATTTAATAAACTTGTCAGTGATCATTATTAAAATATATCATTGTTATTGTTTAGCTTATATTATTATTATTAAGACGCATCAAAGTTTTTATTTCATTATCACGAATGAATAAATAAATAAATAATCTTGGCTCATATTTCATGTAACTATTTTCTTTCAACACCAATCCAAATGTTCTGTAATTATTTGAAGCCAAAAGAGATCACTTTATTTTCATTGAATTCAAAGTATTGGTCACTTTATACGAGTAAGTAACTTTTACTAATTACAATTTCCCGTATATATACGTTAAAACTATGTTGCGTTCATTCCGCATAGGTTCAGAAATAAGTACGTACTCTTTTTTACTATTAAAGCGCAATCCAGGCATTAATTATAACCAAACATAAGATCACTCGTTGTATAGCGCTATCTATCAGTAATGAAAAGTAAAATGCAATGAGGGTATTGATGAAAACATGGAAAAGTAGTCAGTCAACATAAAATTACCGAGAGATATTTGATCACGTAATGGGTTTTTCGTGTTACCTAGCAAATTAGAGATGTATAACGAATACTGGCGGACTCTTTCTCGACGTGTTAATATGTATTTCAAAGGCTTGAAATACAAGTTTTTCGTTTTCCTTCACGTTCTACAAGTGTGTGTGTGTGTGTGTGTGTGTGTGCGTGCGCGCGCGCGCGCGCGCGGTGCGGGGGGGTGTATATTGGTTTGTCCCTTTCAGTGGTTTCCGATCGTAGATGACTTTGTAGCTGTTGCCCACAAAGTATTCCTGGTGAGATTTTTACAGGATACTTTACCATTGCTCCTCTCCCCCTCCACCACACCCCAATTTTATACGGGCTCGGAACCGGCATAGGACGAAAAACCCGAGTTTCCGGGTGGGGGGAAAAAACGTATGAGACTCGCTAACTCACCTTTAGTTGAAAGAAACCAGATAAAGGTTCCTCACGTCACTGACGGGAATTGAACCCAGATCTTTCCGACCAAAGGGATTCGTCTATACCAGTGGTCGCCAAAGTGGTCGATATAACATTGTTATGGGTCGATAGAAAAATATAAGACATCATTGTATGGGTAATATTTAATTCGATTAACTTGGATTACCTCCATCATGAATGACAACGCAATTAAGAGTGAATCGTGGGAACAGTGACATGAATAGGACCTGTAAGATGGAGCAAGGTCATGAAAATAGTTACGGAGGCCAATCATGTAGGCCAAAATGACGTATTTACCAATAAACGGATGTCGGTGGTTCCCGCCAGGCGGCGTGGCGGGAGCGAGATTGCAACACGTGTGTGGTTGCTTATTTACTTACACATATTCGATCCCATTCTCATTTTTGCGCATCGACATACAAGTGAGCGTTAATGTTCTAAAATTCATCAACATACATATTATAATTCAATCGTTATTCATTCACGAATTAAACTTCTCTATGTTGAAGAGTTGAGCAGGGCTGGTAATTTTGTACATCCTATATATACCTATAGGAAGATTGTATTATTATTATTTTGTTATCTAAATTAAATTTTATATATTATTTATCCCTCCTATCAAATATGTAATGTTAAGAAGGACGTCAAAAACAAAAACGTATCGCTTTGACGTTAAGCCAATATAATAATATATACTATATTATACATACAAGAAACACTGTAACTATAAAATAAACAATCTAAAACTCAGATAAGCGTCTTTTTTGCTTGTCCTATTATAATTACGTAATAGTAAAATAGAGGGGGTCGATAAAAATCAAAAAACTCTTGAAGGGGTCGACGGTCAAAGAAGTTTGGCGATCCCTGGTCTATACTGACTGAACTACGCAGGCCCGGAGGGATATTTGCGATATAAAATTGCCAAGTTTGGAAAGAGCTGGCTTGATGATAATTCAGATTATATTCTTGCCGGTTTGCATGTTTATTCGGGATGAGAAAGCAGCGAAACAAATAACCCTATCTGCTATGAGATCTACTAATATAATACATCTTTTTTAGTTGGAACACCCTTATGAATACTATGGCAAGATTCGAATTAAGTTCTTGTCAACCAGGACACGTCTCTGCCACCATTCGTATTAGGTAGGTACGAGTTCGGTAGCTTACAAACCTTGACTATTAGCATGGAATAACTGGCACTGCACAAGTTAATTAACACGATCTCATTGACCTAATAACACTGTTTTCAAATTCAGTGATTCCCCTCGGCGGCCAGGAAGAAAACCAAGAATACCTGCAGTAGCTCACTGGAGATAATGTATATTTTATTTTAAAAAAAAAGACGTAAAATCGTCTGAAGATCTAAAAAATAAATTAATTCCTATAATGATTTTTCATTTCGAAAATCGAGAGGTAGCCGGATTCACCGCCAAGGCTGAGTGTCCCAAGCGTACTAGTTAAGAGGCTTTGTTAATTCTTCACCTTAAATGATATTTATTTGCATGTACTCCTTTGTATTATATGCTTGATTTTATTAAGAAATTAAAAAAACCCAGTTTCTTCCAAAAATAAATAAATTCCACTTGCCAAAGACCGGCAAACTCCAGAATCGGCTGGGGAGGGGAAAAAAAATTAGTCGCCGATTAGAATGACTATAAAATAATCTTTCTTCTGCAGCGGGCATAAGGAAAATTACCACGTGGCTAAGTTAAGGGAGCCTGCTAAGGTTCTTTCTTCAATAATCATGATTTTGCTCATTCCTGGACTTATTAACGAATAAACTTCTAAACATGAGCTATCGTAGTTATTTCTGATTTCTAACTTGATTTCGAAAGAGAACCAATGCATCTAAAACAGTCCTTGAGATCAACGGAACTTTTAATCAAAAGGCACTAACATGCAAATATACATAACTCTTCGAGGATGGCATCTTATAAGAAGTGCATGACAGACCGAGTTTTGCTTAGTCATCTATGTTGTATAAGATATCGATCGCTTTCAACCCCCCCCGAAGTTTCAAAGTAAATATTAGTTTGCTAGCTTGCAATAAAATATGATGCTTATAAAAAAATAAGGGTACATTATGCAAAAATATTTTATTCTTCCTTTGAGTACGCTTCAATACTGAGACGAAGCAAAACCCTAAGGTGCTTCCTTTAATATTTAATGTTTCACTGTTTATGGATAAGAATGAGTCAGCCATAAAGAAATAGCGACTCTCTTCTTCTTCCTTGGAATATTTTCCAAAGCAATATAGTAGAATTTCGCATAGATTACTTCCGACAGAAAAGTCTGATGCATTTTATCACCATTAAATAATACAGGGGGTTTCCGCGCAGAGGTAATGCACACAGAATTATTAATACAGACAGTTGGCGTTACGTTTTGACATCGGATTTTTCTTCAGAGGAAAAGAAATACTCCCAGTTACATAGAAAGCCAGTTGCTTTCCAGTGGCCCATGTTAAAAATCGGATGCGAATTTTTCTGGTTCTAATTTCATGAGACAGGAACTTCCAAAACATTCTTGGCATTATCCATTCAAGTAGTAAACGTGATATCTGATATTCCACATTCTTAGTCATCTGCCAAGATCGCACAGCCATTTTGTATTTAACGCAGTCAGTTGTGAATTTACATTTTAGTTCGTATTTCATTGAAAGATTTATTAAGTAAATATATACTGCAATCCCTTTTAAACCTGATTAGGGCGCGTGGATAGTTATGTTTCCAACTAAAAATCCGAGGGTTAGGAATAGGCTAACATGGGATTCGGGGTAGATAAATTCGTTCGCTTGGTATCAGAACACCACTTTGCTTACTGGAGGCTTGAAAAAGTATGTTTGGCTTAACTTCCAAAATGAGATATGAAAAAGCATGATAGGAATTTTTTTTTTTTTTTTTTTTTTTAGATTTTTACACGATTTTATGTTGATTTTGAAACTTATTTAAAGAAAGAATAAAATATACATTATCTAGCGAGCTACTGCAGGTATTCTTGGTTTTCTTCCCGGCCTCCGGAGAGAACCACTGAATTTGTAAACAGTGTTATTAAGTTCAATGAAATCGTCGCTCAAAAGCACTAATAAAAGAGGAATGTATTGATTTTATGAGATCGTGTTATTTAACTTGTGGAGTGTCAATTATTCCATGCTGAAGGACAAGCTTTGTAAGCTACCCAACTAGCATCTTCCTAATACAAGTGGTGGCGGATAGTTGACAAGACCTTCATTCGAATCTTGTCATAGTATCTAAAGAGTATTCACAAGGGCATTCCAACTAAAAAAAGGTATATTATGTTAGTAGATCTCACAGGATAGGGTTATTTGTTTCGCATTCTCCGATTTTTCATCCCGAATAACGTACAAACTGACAAGAATACAATCTGAATAATCATCAAGGCAGCTTTTTTCCAAACTCAGCAGCAAATTTTATATCGCAAATTCATTTAATGCTTTCCATGAACATATAAATATTTTGTACCTCCCCCCCCCCCTCATTTGTAGAAAGTAAAGTAAAACAATCTGATTAGCTATCCGGTCCACAGAGGCATTAAATGTAACATAGGTTCATAACCTTGGGGACATGAAGTTTACATAAAAAAAAATTGGGTCTGGTCTATAAGTTGGAATGATTTGGTCGTCATTATGGCAGACTGAACTAAGACTAGTGCCTGCGTAGCTGGGTGTGTTTCTACGAAGCCCCTTCAGTTACAAAGAACCAGGTTCGAATGCCGTCTAGGACGGGAGGAATTGTTCATGTTTTGAGAGATGAAAAATCCGAGTTTCCGGTAGAAACTCGGATTTTGTCCCTCAAAACATACAAACCAGCCTGTGAATACACAGATCTGTAGGCATAAGATACTATTGGACAAGGAAGGCATACGGAAAACTTCCTTCATATAGTAATTCCTAGTCAAGTAGCATTGCTACTCAACCAATAGGGTTGAGAAAAAATACGCGCAACTATAAGGCAAGTGTATAACATGTTTATTCCCTTGTGTCCTCTGGCTGGTTTGTCTGCGTTGTGAGTTAAAACCCTGCAGTCACCATCACCACTGTCTGAAAACTGGCTATCACCTTCAGATGGAAAATCCTTATAAAGATCCTTGCATCCTAGAAGGGATTCGAACCAAAGTCTTTCCAAACGAAGACAAACGTCACGAAGTCCTCATACTGTGGAAGCATCTTGTCTACAAGATAACTCCGAATCACAAACAGAGCTTAATAAGCTAAATTAATTTTAATCATAAAAATATTATACACCCATGTGTGCAATGTATGGGTAAAATTTGGGTCAACATCTCTCCAAAAGTAATTTTGGAGAGATACTGACAGAGAAATGAATATCAACTATCGTTCTCGACAAGTACATATAAACAGTTTACTTTGTACCTTCAACTATTCAAAAATAATATTAATAGATTTCTTTTCTCTCAATTCCTGCCCACAGACAACTAATGTGTTATTGGTTCCGAATCTTTTCTGGTAAGAGATTGATATAAGAAAAGAATAACAAAACTTGCTTTCTATGTTATTCTAAGTCAGTGGTTCTCAAACGTTTTGAAGTCGGGGCGCATTTAAAATACTACAAATAATTGTAGGCGCACTATATACAAATTTCTGAGAAATATGCTATAATATTTAAGTCAAATATTACGGAAAAAAAATAATGCGATAAAAAAATGAAACATACCTTAAGTTTATTCATTTTTGTGTTTATGAGAAACATGAGCCTGATGTGTCCTAGCGATTGCTTCAATGTTTGGGCATATATTTGAAAGGCAAACTCTCATTTCCTCGTCAATACATTGAAGAGTTCCTCTCTTTTTACACTTAATTGTGGTGAGGGTAGAAAATCATAATTCACATAAATATGATGTTGAAAATTGTAGTACAATGTTCAAAGCTTTTTTAGATATTGACACATATTCTTCTTTTATAGAAATCCAAAAGGCGTCAAGAGACAGTTCCTTATGTTTAATCATCAATCCACGATCAGTGGATATATATAGCTGCCAGTTCTTCTTCTTCTGTTAATGTTAAACCAAAATCACTCGAAGTTTCCATAAATAGGTTTCTAATCCAATTGTACTGTTCAGTGTTAAGTGATGGAAAATAAGAACTCAATTTTTCTTATAAACTTGTTAAATGTTCAACTATTATTGGAAGTGTTTCATTTATGCAAGTGTTACTTACCAATGGAAACATTTCCAAATTACCTTCAACAGCTTTTCTTTTCCAAATCAGTAATTTTCTCTGAAACACTTTCATTTTGTCAGTGGATGTGAGAATATTTTCTTCTTTCCCTTGCATGCTAGTATTCAAAATATTGAGCTGCTGAAATATATCGGCCAAATACTGTAACCTTGCAAACCAAAATTCGCACCGAAGGAGGTTACAAAAATGTAATTGTTTCATCTCTTCAAAAAAAAAAAAACGCAAGAAGTTCTTGTCGTAGCTCGTGTACACGGGTAAGTACTTTCCCCCTTGACAGCCACCTCACCTCAGTGTGTAAAAGCAGCCGTCTGTATTGTGAATCCATATCGATACAAAGCTTTTCGCATAAACGCGATTTGACAGGTCTTGTTTGAATCAAGTTTACCATTTGAACAACTTGATCTAAAACTTCTCCTAATTTTTCTCCCAATGTTTTTGCCATCAAGGCCTCCCTATGAAGAAAGCAGTGAGTTACGATAACATTCTCATTTTGTTTTTTTACAAAAGATGTAAGGCCCTTAACACAGCCTACCATGGAAGGGGCTCCATCTGTACAAATGCCTACACACGACTTCCATGTTAACTGCCATTTATCAAGATAGCTATTCAAAATGTTAAAAACGTCCTCACCTTTTGTAGACACACTTAATTCTTTGCAAAAAAGGAACTGATTTACTATTTGATCTTCATTAATAAAACGGACGAAAGCTAAGAGTTGCGCCTTGTTGGTAATGTCTGTTGACTCAACTTGCAATGCAAAATTTGAATACTGAAGTTTATTACTGCATGCATTTTTCTCGATATCAGAAGACATTTCTATAATACACCTGTGAACTGTATCGTTGGACATAGGAATCTTACTTATTTTCATTGCTGCTTCATTTCCTAGTATTGTCATGACCATTTTTTTGCATGCAGGCAAAATAAGTGACTCACCTAAAGTATGATCTTTCATATTTTTTGCTATCAGTTCTGAGACTTGATAAGAAGCGATTTGAGCTTTATCAGAAACAATCATTATACTTTTAAAAGAATTTGCCGCTTTTGTTTGCTGTTCAGACAATCTCTTGAAAAAACTTACAGATTTATCTTGTAAATTAGAGTGTATAGTTTTAAAATGTTTACTCAATTTACTAGGAAGCAATGATTCATTTGCCATTTTACATCCACATACTAAACATAGCTGCAAAGAATGATCTTCACTTCCGGTCCAAGTGAAACCAAAGCTTAAATAACTTTCATTATATTTGCGAGAGTAGGCCGCGATTTTGATTTCTTACTTGCACTTAACTTTTGCTCACTTCCAGAATCTGATTCTTCAATATCATTTTATTTGGGTGTATTTATCTGAAAATAAGTAAAATGCACACAACATCCACTTCCAACACTTTTAAAATAAGTAATATACACAACAAGAATAAACCATATTCTTGTTCTCTTTGCAAGAAAAACCGCTGCTAATTAACATAATAATGATGTGTTGACAAAAAGAGCGGTATATCCATAATGAAAAGGTATAATAGAGTAACTATATTTATTTTTATATCTGGACACACATTTCTCTGGAATACCACAGGGCGCAGCCTTTGAGAACCACTGTTCTAAGTTCACAATAACCGAAAATCTGTCACACTGACAAAGCTTGTAAAGTTATTCAACGTCGAGCAGTTCGCCAAGAGCAGTAGTTTAGCTCCAATACGGTTGTCACTGTGGTGCTCCGTAACTTAATCTTCCTCCACATTGATGGAGGTTCAGTTCGGCGAACGACGAGGTCTACTGTAACAGCAGCAGCATTTAAGTCTTGACGTGTTCCGACAGTGAAGTGTTCCGTAACCTGGAAGTACTCGCATTGCACTCCTAACAATCGAAAGAGGCGTTCTCCACGCAGGCTAATTGTTTACCTCCCAGAGAGGTACCCAAGATACGCGAGGAGCAATTATTTTGAGAGATATTGACCGAGACCGAAAGACGCGAAATTTCTTTCGGTCTTGTTCAGTATATCTGTAAGCGTATATAGATTCGAGCTTATTTTATAAACATTACCGAAAACAAATGGTTTAAAGAGTGGATAAATGAAGTAATGACTTAATAGAAATTAAACTACTGCAGAAAACAGAAGTGTCCACGATCCTTGCATCTTAGACATTTACAGTAAATTCAATCTAAAAATCTTTTTGGAAAACAGCGTTATACTGTAACTAAATATATTCGAGTTGAACTCTTCACATCGGATTATTCTGTATGGGTTTGTATATTGTAACACTATACATGGTTACGTCTCAGCAGTCGGTCACGCTATAAGGAGTCGCTAATAACCGACCTGAAAAAGAAGAGAAATTCCATCTGGGCAATGAAATCATTCCAATTATCATAACTGATTAAATGGACTCGCACACGACGAGTTTTAAATGTTTGCTGTGTAAGTCCTTTAATCCATTATAATAGTTGGAAGTAGCACTATTTTATATTTATACATAGCTTCATTTTTGCATCCTGTATGAATACATAATTCTTAATGCTGCAACAGAAAGAGGAGAAAAAATATATTTCCTGCAAGACGCCACGAAAAGAGAAACAACAATGAACCACGCGGACCAGAATTTTGTATTGCATACGAAATACATGAATAATACTGCGTTTTTTCGAAAGTATACACTTTATTTATTGTACTGAACTAGAAATAAGTTTGATAAGAATCTACGATCCACAACAAACACGAATAACAGGAAAGATAAGTTGAACTACACGTCAACTGATGGATTACCCAACTGATTATTTGCAAGTAAAAATGACATACATAGGATCGAAACATTCTTCTTTTTTTTTCTTTTCTTTTTTTTAAGATAATAAACTGCTCACAAATTATTTGTAAGTATTTTAACACTTCAGTGATTGAGTTGTATCCTCATGGCACGTTTCATTATGCTAAATGGAACATTTTATCGGTTCAATCTTTTTGGAATTTGTCATCAGCCCATATACCGAGCTAGTCGATCGCTGGTGCAAGAAGGCAGGGTGTTATTTCTGGAAAATTCGTATTTTTAAACCCAACTTAGAAAAGTCTACCGCAGAACTATTTCACACAATAATACCAATTAGGGTTAGGAACACAAAATGGCGACAGCTGGCTGCGTAATCTTGTCATCTGTAGTCTGAAAGCGTCGATAAGAGTGAATTCAATAATCGGTGATGATTAAGGGTAGAGATCGGCTCGATGCCAATCGATTTCCAAAAGTTAGGGCCTAAAAGAGTTCCGTTTATTCCCTTTGGGGAAGGAGGAGACTTTAACGCATTGATTTCACCATTTTCACCAGGGCATTCATAGCAGAATATCAGCACTGGTGAGTCAGCTAAATACCACTACAGAACTTCGCTTTGGATGAAGCCTGTCCAATTCGGTATCTAATAGGAACCAACAGTTTAAAATTACGTTCAGTATCGATATAACATTCAATAAAACGCATTAATAAAAACAATAAAAACAAACAAAAATGACTCGAGCCTAGTTCTATTTCAAGTATTCCAATATCAAAATAATTAATGGCCAGGGTACTTCGTAAACTCGCGATCATCTGAACCTTTCAATAAGCAAATACTATTGGCTGCATGTTGTAAACGTATTTCATTATACGTAACAAACGTATAATGAAATACGTTTGTTACAATTCGGGCATAAAAGGCTCCATTAAGATAATGCCAGGGAAAAGGAATTCACCTTACTTTAAAATCTTAAAGAAATCATCACCATGTGCGAAAAAAAAGAAAAAAAAGAAAGGTTTTATTATTTTATGAATGAGTAAGCTAGGCTTTATCTAACAGTTCTTAAGCTTAAGTTAGGGCTAAAGTTTAAGTTTATTCCTCACTTCTCTCATATCTATTCAACTTATCTGACAAGATGAAAAAAGCTGTTATAGTTATGAATGCATTAAATATTCATAATAACAACATAATGGCGCTCCTTGGTCATTATTTTGCTTTACGCTGCTTCCTTTAACAAGTCGGTACAGCTTCATGTTTCTCTACGTAATAAACAACTTTAATTTGAAAACAAAGACGATGCAACCTCATATTTAAGGCGCCCGCAGGTTCTGTATTTTAGCTCAGCTGAAAAATCCGTGTTATAACTTCCAAACGTTCTAAATTCAAATCCAATTTATCCCCAAATATTATTTTATAGGAACAGCAATTCTTTTCTGATCGAAAAATTTTAATGATATTTTATTTTTTTAAATCCCATCCAAGGAAGGTCATATAATTGCCTGAGTAGATTGAGAGCTAATATCAGAACCTTTCTCTAGAATCAAACAGGCCAGTAAATTTAGAACCACTAATAAAACTCTTCGTCTTTGTGTATATAAAGACGGAGAGTTTCTAGATGTCAAAAAATATCACAGCACTGTAAGGTAGAAGTAGCCATTTTTGCTCATTTCGCCATAGGGCTAATGGGAGCAATTGTTATAAATTTCTCCCATAAGCAATATCCCTATTTCCTCTACGTGTCATGACGCAGGTCTTTTAAGCTTACAATTATGCTAATACAAATGAACATAAAATCAACTCATCTGTCTCCACCGTTAGCATTTAATTTGACCTTTTTTGTAATACAATAACATCGCCCTTATAAAAGAATGACTTTCCAGACAAAAGCAAGAGCATGAGGAATGATCGTAGTCTCACACCCAGCGATGAAAATCACTGCCGGTGTGAGACACTAACATTCATGCCACTTGACCCCACAGTCTGTATGGTAGAGAGCGCAGACTAACAACAGTATTAAGGCTGCTGTTACTTATCTTTGTTTCTCTTTAAATGAAAAAGGCAGTTGTGTTCCATAGGGAATATGACACTTATCATAAATCCGCATACGGAGAGAACTGGTTTGAAGGTATATCTGAGTTGATTCAATCTCGGATAAGTGACTAACAGAATACTAACCTTCAGATCCCAACTATGAGTTGAGAACTAAGATGAGATGAAGAAAGGTGTATGAGAAATTGCAGATTAAGGGATTGCTCTCAAAGGTATTCTGGAGAAATGGTCGATAGCTAACTGGATAAAAAAACTAGAGTTTCAGTACTTTTGGAAAATATGGTGTATAATAAATGTCTTCATCACATTCATTTCAAATCATTTAACATTATCTAAATCGCTCACCATGCCGTACCAATTTATGAGTCATCCGTACGCGAATATTTTGTTGCTGGTTGCTTTCAGCAAGCAATATTCATTTACGCGATCAAATATCTCCATTCATATTCACTCAAAGAAATTTCTGTGATTTCATTTTTGGAAATATTGTACTATCTTGTAAAATTACTTTGTTGTCGATTTTAAATCAGGCGTCTAAAGGTATTTAAATCTTCCAAGAATATAAGTAGCTGCCGATGAACTTGATATTTTTTTATGAATTTTCTGAAATTACACTTATTATTGATTCGGTTTAGCTAGAAAGAGAAAACAAGTTACAAAGTCACTAAAAGTATAAAATAAGACCTCCCACTGATGATTGCATGCGATGCTAATATACACACTACGAGTTGTTTTGAACTTGCTAACAAATTATTCTCATGCGAATAACAAGAGAGAATCGTGTAAACAGTACAAATAATTTAGTAACGGAACAATGGTATTAAAATTTTAGATGGCAAATATAACGTTTGAAATGTCCAGTCAAGCTAACAGAATTGTTGAGTCCTTGAAGATCGCAAAATATGTCAAACTTTATACTAGTACTAATATCAGCCTAGGTTCGCATTGCGTCAGGAAGTTCTTCGTGGCTGATTTCCCACACGATTTAGTTCGTGCCTTAGGCATCACAGAAAATTCCTAGAGTCAGCCCTTAAAACGAGTTACTGGTTGTCATTTTACATATATGCACACGAATCACGTTCCCTTCGCGAGGTCGAAGCAGCTTGTAAATAAATATCTTCTCGAAGTATTTCGATACTAGTGGGAAGAAATAAACGATCGATTGTGTAATCGCTTGCATTCTATAATTACGGATGAAAGCTCCGGAGATAATGGGGGGAAAGGGTGAACATGATTGCACTGATCAATTGCGAAAATTCAAAACAGAAGCGATGTACAATGCCTCTGTTCAATTTTATTTTTTTTTTAACTTTCAGGAGAATACAGGCTCGCTTGGGAACACTGTTTTTTGGTGACTAGTAATTCTACATGAATACAGAATGAAACCCAAAAGACGAAAGTGAAGCACCAAATACAATTTCGTACCAGCCAATCAGCAGAATGCCACCTGAGAATACTTAATTTGGTTTTCAGAGTAAATGAATGAGGTTCACTTTCGGTAAAGAAAATAAAAATTGCCATCCACTGAAATCTTTTCCACTTATTCAGTGTGATTCGTCCATTATTTTCAAGTTATTCAGACAAGACTTTCTGCACTAATGCTCAGAAAGAGAGAGAGAGAACCTGATACGCTAGTTTATCAGATGTATTAACCTAATACATTAGAGAAACTAGGCTGATGAATGGACAGATGAAAAAAAAATCACGATACGATTACAAATATTACAAAATTCTTAAGCCATAAGTCAGTTGGAAAGCTAACAGGGTATACTTGTTAACAGAAGAACCGGTTAACAAAAGGTGGAGGTGTGTTAGAAGGATAGATACGCGAACGATTTGAGTAGGGTGTTGCTAATAGCACTTCGGTATTTCTTTCAGTCTAGTCAATGAAATTTAAGTCAATCTGAGTTGCGAATAATAATGTCTCCAAAGAAGACAACCTCGCCGTTGTGGCAGGTGGAAATGAATACGTCGGAATTGGATAAGGAAATTCTTCATTCAAAGAAGATCAAAAAGTTTATATTTGAATTTAAGAAACATCCTTTTGGTGGTTCTTAAATTCGACAGAAAAAAAAAAAAAATTGCCTGCTTTTCTAGTTTTAGTTGGCAAAAGCCCTGTTTGCTTAATGGAAAAGTTACGGATTCGATTCCGATGTAAGGTATGAGTGTTTGTAAACGCCTTTTCTTCACAAGCCTGTATAGCTCTTTGAATATAATTATAAGAGATTGTCATTTTAAAAAGAAAACTTCTAAAAATAACAGTTGTCTGAAGATGGATCTTCGCAACACTAGTTCAAAAGAATTGAATCCAAAACAACGGAATGAGTACTCAATTACTCATATTCCGTTTTCGCAACGAAAATTACACTTAATGGCGAGAAGCATTTCAAATATTACGGACAATAATTAGCGGAAGAATGAATGACATGTTACCTGCAGTAACTGATTCGCTGTCGTGTTGAGTACTGTCTGAGGCATCAATTTAGAGCATAGTATTCCTACGACTAGTTTAGGAAAGGGTTGATGATAAGTGACGTGTGCAGCTTTCCTGCATATACACTTCTGGGAATGCGCGTGCTCTAATCTAACGACGTTTCAGTAACGATAAGCCAGTATCACTAAAGTTGTTCGCATCGCAAATTCTAAATGGGCAATTCTCTCCAGATTACTGTACCGTCATTTAAAACAATGTATCCATATTTTACAATTATTACCTTTTCACTCTTTAAGGATTTAAACTTTGCACGGATATCATCATTAATAATAATGCGCTGCTTAGTAGAAATGAATGTCGCTTGTCGGCTTTGATTTCCAATAAAAATGCAGAATGGCACAATCGTAATTATAACTCGTAAACACATTATGCATTTCGTTACTGCTTGCCACAGGGGAGGCTCTTAACTATGTTGCGCGTCATTTATATTTGCTCCGTAACTCGAACATAGCTTAAATTTTGTTATAGGTATCACTCATGTTCAAGTTGTTTTTGATCCATTTCTTTATCACACATAAACAAGCAACTACCACTACAGAAAACACACGGCAGATGTCGCATTAGTAGATTATGCTTCATAAAAAAACTGCGGCACAAGTTGCCTTCGTAGCATCAGTGTTTCCGCTTGAGTCAAGGTCATGATGCATATGTATTATGCTTGGCAACTGCATGTATTCTACGATCAGTTTGACTGTTCTGCGATGAGTAAAACCGAGTTCCTCAGAGAAACTATCCTATCATCGCCGTTTGAAGAACGGTTAACTCGCCTTCAGTTGAATATCCCTTGTAAATGCTTCTCGCACACCCGAGATTTGAATTAGTGTTTTTACACCAAAGGATATATGATGTTTTTTTTTGTATTCGATGAGATGTTTCACTCCTAGTGAAAAGCGTTCATCTCACTCTAGTTCTCCATTTCACTATATTGACAAATTTATCTGCTTGTTAGCCACTCTCAGGTGGAGGAGAACATCCTCCTCACCTAACTGAAAACTTTGGCTTGCCGTCAGTGGATAATTGTCTTAAGTGAGAAATATTTCTTAACTAAATTTGAAAAAGTCATAAAACGTGGTAGAACAATCCATCTTGAATAAAACGTATACATTTCATAATATTAGCAATGCTACACACATAAGCATGTAAGAGAAAACGAAATTCTGTAAGCGACAATTTGGAATGTTATTATGTCGCAGCGGACATGTTCTTCATATAAATAAAAGCGCCAGTTATTTCCAAAGCATCGCCTAAAATAAATAATAGATTAAGAAATAGCTAATGGTGTGGTTAATGTTTTCGGTGTACAGATGCGTGAGAAAAATACATTTCGCTACACACAGAGTGTTGGATCTATTTTGATAATCATGAATAATTAAAGCAAAAGTTTCTCTTATTTACATTTCTTTTCTTTTCTTCCAAAAAAGATGTTATATCTAGTAAAATATTTAGTACATGTAACCTCAATGAATTTTAATGTTATAAATTTTTTCTTCGTTTTTAATATGCAGGTAAGCACGGAATGCAAACTGCCTAGTTTCCGCAATAATAATGAATTTTAAGTAGAATTTGTTACATAAAGGAAAGTAACCCTTTCGCCAATCATTTATGAAAATTACATGAATGATTGTAGAACTGACAGAAAAAGAGAAAACGTGCCACATAGATGTAAAATATCAAGGGTAAACAACGATTACCCTCTTATAGAAGTTTTCCTTCTGTCTTTAACACGCCATGATTTGACTTTCAAACAATTAATAACATCAAACAGATTAGGAAATTGGATTACCATTATCACGAATTCGAAACAGAGCCAGACGATTCATTACTTTAGCAGATAATCCCAATGAGATCTCGAGCAGAATGTCAATAAGAGGAAAAGTAAATGCTTTCCAACTAGTTGCAATATTTACATGACTTTTAGTAGAATATATCAGCGAGATGGTCTCTGCAGAAACCTATTCATGCAAGCAGTTAGCAACCTCTGAATACTACATATGTACTTAGCATGTAAGACACGCAAATGCCTTGAAAGACTTTGCTACTGAACAGTTAAATAGTTTCATTGTACAATACGTGACATGAATATTGCATGCAGTAGATTATAAGCTATGTTCTGTAATATGAACGACTTCTCCTGAGGGGGGTGTGCTAATATTCGTGATGAACGCCTAGAAACTAGACAGGCTTCGCTATTCATAGGCATGTTTGCAAATACGTGCTAACAACGATATATGCCCATCACTAGAATGTTTCAAATTGCTCTAATTTGACAGATATTACGCGCGTGGGCGAACACACACCAAGGGAATGAGTGATTCAATAACCTAAGAGTTCTCAACGTGTGCTAAGCGTACCCCTTGGGGGTACGTGGTAAAATTTTGGGGGGAGGGTACGCCGTGAGAGCTCAAAAGTCGCTAAGTTGGCAACACCGATTAATTTCTGAGAACTGAGTGACGAAGTGCAGCGCTGTAGTTCACGTCTATACACGTTTGTCAATCCTCCCTCCACTTCCCTGAGAGCCAAACCTATCCGAACAGCTGATCGCCCAGTCAAAACATCGATTCTAAGTGAGTGAGTGAATGTGCCTTCTTACTGCTTTATGTATTTGTTGTGATTAAAGTTATTGTTAGTCTTCAGTTTACTGTGAAGTTAAATGAACGTGTTTCTATAAGTGCCTTAAAACACGGATAAATGAATAATTAAAGAGAAAAGTAACGTGGAGCCGGAGCTGATTGCTTCTACATCTACGTCATCATTTATGAACTGTGCAAGAGTTAAATTGTTAATGTCACTCTTTGTGTTTTATCGATATATGTAATTTGTGAATAAAATTTAATGTGTATATATATGTTTTATTTTATTTCCATTGTTATACTATAACTATAGTTTTATCTATCCATATAACGGTACGCAGTTACATACGCATTTCCAGAGGATACGTGAAGCATAAAAGATTGAGAACCACTGCAATAATCGATTCCTCTAGAATCTTAGTATACAAAGTATGGAATGAGCACTGCACGCGTCTTTCGTTTTGCAGTTCATACGATCGCTGTGCTAGTTGTTTTGACACAAATGCCATCTTATTAAAAAAAAAAAAAAAACGCAAAAGGTGAGCAGGGAAGCAGTCGGTCTGCTAAACTCACTGCCGGCCTATTCGGCAGAGGGTAGCGCTTTCGATCTCCAACCAACAGACAGAGGGCTCGCTTCCCACTACAACTCACCACAATGTGACTTGTAGGAATACCTGTGGAGAAAGCGACCCTCTAAAGGTTCATCCCCCCCCCCCCGTTTCATTTTGGTCAGACTGGGCCGAAATAGCCACATTTTAAATTTGGTCAAAATCAAGTGAACGATACATCTTCCCCAATTCCCTTCACTGTAGTATGATTAGGCCCATGGACCTTCATTAATGTAAAAAAAGAACAATATTCAAAACTGGGTTGAAATCCACCGAACAATTCAATCTGTTGAGGTGTTAAAAGTGTAAGGGGGGGACGCTATTTTTTGGGTGTTTTTCACTATTTTCAAAGTTTTCTATTGTTCATTATTAATTGGATTGAATACTTCAAATTTGACAATGTTATATATTGAATATCTCTATCGAATAAAAGTTGATCGATAACATTCAATTTAGAACCAGAGTTACAATAGGTCGAGTGCTCTAGTTCAGCAGATAATTTTTATATACGAAATCAGTACAGCCGAATGTTCAACTTAAAAAAAAAAAAAAAAGATTTCTCAGCTGTTTGGAGATTTGCCTTTCTTTAAAAAATGCATTACAAAAAACATCCAATATTGTTATTTTTATAGAAAGGAATCACTTGGCAGAAAATAATGCTTGACAGCAGCAATATAGTTACTATGATAATAAATAGCTCCATGTCATAAAATCACAGAGGATCGGGAGATAATGCACAAATGCTGGTGGTTGGTAACACTAGTAGCAATTCAGAGAATTGGCATCGGGCCCGACAAATCCCCTCTTCGAGAAGCAGGTGGTTGGCAAGAGGCAGCAAGTAGGAAAGATTCATCTCTCCACCTGCCAACAACCCTCCTTAACATCTAATTTTAATTAAAATACACATAAAATTTGTTAAATAAAAAAGAAATTAACAAAATGAATGGGAACTTAAGCAGCAGACAAAAACATGAAAGATAAACAGCATCTCCAACCCATGATTCTTCGTGTGTGTCAATTCCACCCAAGAAAGACTGTTCACGTATTGTACTTGCTACTGTTGGATGGATAAAGGTTAATTTTTTCTTCTTCTTCTTTTATGCGACTCCCACCAAAAGGGGGAAACCGATAGTACATTAGTAACGCAAGAGGGTTTTTTTTTTTAAACATAATATTACTTACTCTAGAGACCAAATATGAAATTTTTGCAAGCCACTTCAGACCTCCAAAAAGGGGGAGGGAGTATCACATCGGGCGATGAAATTCATTTTGTTACCAAATATTCATACACACGTAGAATTTTCGGTAGCCTGATGATTTAGCACTTGGCCAAACAGTTCATTTGTAGAGACCAAACACAGAACTCTTTTAAGTCTCCGATTCCGAATTCCAATAAGCAGGGTGACCACGTCTCACAGCAGAATTTGAACTTAAGCTGCTGGTTGGAGATGCTATCCATTCGTACAACCAAGCGGGCAAAATGCATGTTCTTTCAAGTCACTGAAGCCACTACTTTTTTACCCATTCTATAGTCGAAAAAAAAAAAAAGCATACTATTTTATTATTGAGCTTCAAAGCGCCAGGAATAGTTCAAATGAACACTTCTTGAAGAAAACAACTTAACTTAATGCGAAATCCAATAATTTCACTTGCTTCAACGGTTACATGCATCCATCAACTGCACAGACGTGATCACGTCATTCCAATCACTGGTACCATGTTATCCACGTGAACCTTTCGCATATAAAAACAGGGGGAGACTTCCGAGCAACTGTAGTATCTATTTCGAAGATACAATAAACTGTAAAACTCACCTAACTCAATCATTTCATACATTACAGAAGCCAATTAATGAAATCAGAATTGTGATCATCTGAAATAGTATTTTTGAGGAGATTAACCATCCTCTATTTCATCTCACTTATATGCGGTAATTCTGTGGTATGGAAGTGCTTAACAAGCAATTCATTGCCAGGCTGGTAACGTCATTTAAGAAGAATTCTACATCTAAATTATCTTTTTTTTTTATAAGATAACGAATCGCTTTATCATTAATCCTTACGTAGCAGTTACCTAGGCGAATTAGAAAAGAGAATTTCCCTTTTCTGCACTGCAGATCTCACACTGAGTTGATACGTTAGCCAATTTTCACGATCATATGAGCAAGAAAAAAATCAATAGACAGATGACTGTTGTTATATGGAAGTTCATCGCATGCTTACGTCTATAGCTTACTTCTTTAATCTACTGAATATGTATGAGTTAAGAAGCAATTAAACTGCATATGTCGTAAAGTGCATCAAAACTAAGATTTAGATTTCCGATTTTAACTTAATGTGAAAAAAATTATTTTGTAAAAGCACTATCTTTCCTTTTCCTCTCATCTTTTTTTTACTCTATTTTGCTGTGCAATTTTGAGCTACAAAATTAAGTGCGCTCTTCACTTGGATGTTGGGGCTACATATGTTGAATGTGCAAATCAATCTCTAAGTATCGCTCAGTTTTTTTTATCATAGTTTTATCAGTTACTATATTACATATCATGAAGTGATTATCATACATAAGTTATTAAGACTAAGGTAGCAATATACAATTAAAACTGATCTTAAGATCTGCTAAATGGAGATCAATCAAAATACGCTCACCCACGAACTAAGCAGTAGCACATGTCCTGTGGCTATCAAGATAAGACAATTGGAAGGTAGACGCTAGAGCTGCGCCAGCATGATAAAACTTACATTCCCAAAAAATATACTTTCGAACTAGAGCTTTTCTAAGATTTCATCTAACGTGCTGATTTAGTTAAAAATTGCAATTATAAGCACATTTCTTAATAAGGGAATAAGTAAATGTAACATACCCGGACAATTAACAATATGACAAGTAGCGGCACGAAGGTTTATAATGAGTACTTCTGAATTACTATCTCGTGTTTCAATGAAATCGACAAAAAATTCAAAAAAATATGACTTTTAGTGAAGCCTTGAAAGTTAAAAATTTAATTTAACTAAGAATTACAGTCCAGTAGGAATTTTCACCCTCGGAATTTCTTCATCCAATATATTTCAATTTCGAGGTTCATCACATATTAATATAATTATATATAAATATAATATAATAATAAATATTGTTTTCATGATTAAAAATGATCCATTCGGGGTTCACAAAATTAAACACTATAAATTAAAAAAGATAGATTACAAAAATATTTTATTTATATTTTTTTAGATCCCCTCCTATGAAAGGTTGCACTTACAGTACTAATATTAGTAACGCGGATGATTTTTATTATTTTTTACCTTATCCGGAAACCCTGTTCTAGAGACGAAGCATGGAACTTTTTCAAGCCACTTCAGGTCTTCAATAAACGAGGCGGTGATTTCACACAGAGCAATGAAGTTCATCTCCTATCTGAAGGCATTCACAAATATCCATGCGAAGATGGCAATGGGTGTTTGTGAATATCGAACTCGCGGCGAGTTTGATTAGAGGCTATCTACTCGGCTAACCAGTCTACCGAAAATCGAGAAATTAAAACGACAAATTATAAAGCGCTAATGATAACATGTCAAGGTGATTGTTGACAGAATAATAATAAAATTTAAAAGGTCAACTTATTATTATAACGTGGTGCGATTTGAGTTATCTTACAGTAGGTTCTTACAGTCAAAGCAATCGTTTTATCTTGAGCGAAGTTTCAGTGAATGAATTACTTGAGGTGGGAGATGAATTTCAGCATACGTGTGAGGCCACCGTCCTTCTATATCTACCATTTATAAGTATACCATATTTACTCTCTAGAGCAGTTTCCGAATTGAAGAAAAATAAATAAAACATACAAGATAATATCTTACTCCACCCACAGTCCTAATCATTACAGGTTTACAACCTTTCATCAGTGGAAGTAATAAAAAAATAAAAATACAGAATCTAGATTTTTATTATATACACTCTTAAGTGACCTTTCTTATAGCCAGTGTTGTTTTGCTGTGTTCGTTGTAGACGCTGTTATAGTCTAACTCGTTCGAATATTATCGCTAATTTATAATGTATAAATATATTTTTCTACAAACTACTGACACCATAACGGAACACTCGTTATACCAATAAGTAAGCGCAGTGACCTCGTACAAGAGATACTGGGCATTTCTATATTGTTTATACTATCACATCAGAATTTCCCAAACATTCAAGATGAAATCTTTGCAGTGCATATTTATTATCTGCCTATTTTCGGTATTACAGAAATATTTTTGCAATTTATCCACATATGATACTTGACAGGATAAGTACACAATTTTGGTATAGAAAAACATATAGTAGTGTATATATATTGCAAACTTCTCTCACTACAGCACAAAATTGACGAATCTTAAAATAAATATTATCAATATTTAAGTATCTTAAACCCCTAGTTTGACCCTCGATTAAATCTCTATATTAAGTAAGATCCAAGGATTACAGGATCCTTAATTTTAATGCTCCACTGTCAACTTCGAAATCCAATTTACTTGAACTTGTGGTTTTATTTCTTGTGATAGGTAAAAAGTGAGGTCTGAGTATAAACTGAGGAGGAAGAAGCTAAAGTCGGAGATGGTAGCTTTTTTTTTTATGATGACTTTTTATTGCTGCGTGATGTTTCTGTTGCTACAACGTAACGTTCGATGTTGGAAAATAGCTGCTTTTAAAGTAAAAATTCTTCAGAATTTGGATAACATATTCATTTCATTTCAAACAAACAAACTGATGTCTGCACTAAAAAAAAAAAAAAAAAAAACCTCTTAAAAAGTTCCTGAAAGTGATGGTGCGATAGAGTACGAAGCTGCTAGGAGATTCTACTTGAGTATATTAGTTCGAGTTTATATACCTTTCAACATGATTTACTGCAATGATACTGAGTTTCTGCGAGATCTCTGAGGAGATGAAAGGAGTTCAAAACAACACTGCCAGGTTAGGTCCCTAAAAGGCGAAAACACGGAATCCTCGGAGTAGTCTATTAAGGCATGCGGAAATGTGCAAAGTCTATAAACCACCCTGTCATCACTTGCAGCCTTCTTCAGCATAAACATTAGTAGCAAGCTACAAGCATTTATACGAAATGTCCAATTTCCAGTTTTTCAAATGTTGAATGACACTGCAAATAACGTAGAAAGAGCAGCTAAATTAAGAAAGATGGTTAATTAGGGAGAGAGAATACCGTTGAAAGGATACATAATTTCACCGCACAAATGGAAGCTAAAAATCGAAAGAAGATTTCGAGATACGTAACTTAAATCGCGGACATCAGCAAAAACTACTGGAAGAATGAGTACACTTTTCCAATTTCCATCAAGCTGATTTTCATATTTCAATTTCCTAAAGCAATTTTACTGACTGCCTGACCGAACTTAATCCTTTATAAGATGTATTTTACCTTACTATCAACTTCACATTGGAGTACATCTTGTCTGCTAGTTGCACATAAAAATATGCTAAAAATTACCCCACCTGTTACAGAACAGGCATTGACTAAAGAATATAGGCAAATTAGCAAACTTAATATACTATCCTTGCTTCGGCAGTCTGTAATTCCAAGGATATGTTTTAAACTGTTTGTTAGATGTAGATACAAGAATAGTACAGAGGATCATTACTCAAATTTCGAGTAATGATCTAAATAAAGAGTTTAAACTCATTTTGCATGGAATGAAATTTGATAGCGCTCACACACACACACTGTAAATGAGAGTTTTAGGAAAGAATAAAATGTGTGTGGAATAAGAGTGAGGACGTTATATAAACAGACAGGATTGCTGATGGAAATAGAGGAAACACGTGGATTCTCTCACTCATTCCTTCAGAATTAAATGTGAAATTAAATCAGAATTAAATATGAAATTAAATCAGTGATCAAAATCCGAATACTAATTAAGCTCAAGAAGAAGGCAGATGTTTTGCTTATTTCAGTGTTAGGTACTAAAATAATCCGACGCAGATTTTTTTCCTCTTCTTTTTTTATGTGAGCCCCCATCAACAAAAGGCTGTTCTATCCTATAGCATATTAGTACTCTCTCTTTCTCTCCAATAGAAGGGTGGTAGTCTCACACAAGGACGATTAAATTCGCAACTAAAGACATCATTTACAAACAATCCATACCCAAGATGGCAGTCGAATCCAACCTGTTGAGTGGATACCCTAACTACTAAACAATTCAGAAATCTAGGCTTCAAATCAAAGTATATTATTTGCATTATGAATATTCGAATTAGATATTTACGACTTCCAAATAAGTTTAGATGTTTACACAAACGCAAAGCTCTTGGGAAATTAAAATGAAGCTACTCATGTATTCATTAAAAAAAAAAATCTTTATTTCAAAGACCGTCAAAATTAAGGGTATGCATATCTATACGCTACAGAAGAATTGAGCTACTTATGTTGATTGAGTTCTTGATATAAATTTTACAGTAAAATTAAACGCCTAGCGGAGGAGGAAAACCTAATTTACATATGCTATTTGTCTAATGGGTTATAAGCATAAATATATTCATGACTATCGCGAATGCATTAAATGCTTCTTTTTCCCAATCGTGAATGTCTTATTAAAATTCTGCATCGATTACAAAATACTGGGAATATTTACACGATTTCATAAAGAATCACAAATATGAAAGTTTACAAGGACCGAATGATAGTAAAAACAAATGTTGAAAAACAAGTAAGGTATGACATAAAAAAATTCAAAATTAATTAGAGCAGTAATTATGACAGCTATTTTGTTACTGCTCTTCCAATTATGATGCACCGAGGGAAATAAAAGACCCATGTGGCCTGTCCCTTAAGACAGAATTGTTAAATGTTAATTTGTAGCATCTTAAAACTGATAGCTCTAAGATCGCTGCCTATTTTTCGCGAGCCTTGATTCTCTATTTCAGGCTCACGTGTGTTTTCACGTTAAATTTTCATTAAATTCCAAATATAGTGATACTGCCAACATTCCACCCAAAATCGGTTTTAGCAGGATGGATGAGCGTTATTTAGTCAGATAAAGTGTAATTAAATATGTTTGTTAGCACTGATCTCAGTCAGTCACTCTCAGCCTTGGTATTCCGGATACTAACTGGTATTCGCAATGGGTATTCAGAAGCAGCAATATTTAATATAACTATAATACTAATATTTACTAAGCCTTTTCAATTCTTCCAATGTTTTTCAAAATTTATTTATTTTTACTGGCGTTCGCAAGTGTAATTAAATCCTCCCCCTTTCAAAAAAAAAAAAAAAAAAAAAAAAAAAAAAAACGCCGAATTTCGGATTCCGAAACATACCTGCTCTGTTTTCTTATAATTCGGTAGAATCGGAGATTATAATGGAAGTTTAAAAAAACTTGATCTAAGACCTCAATTTTTTTCCTTCTTCCTTCCTTTTTCGCTTTTGATTTTAGGGATTTCAGAGTAGCCAGACAACAGTACGGAAGCACTGGATATTGAATGGAATTACTGCTGAAGCAGTTAATGTAATTTATTTATTTAAAGAATTATATTAGGAAAACCAATTACCCCCCCCCCCCCCCGCTCTGATATCTTGACAACGAAAGAAAATATTATTCGTCTCTATTGGCAAACAGATATCATGGTACACGAAAGAGTTGGTAAATTACCCAAAGGAGTCGAAATGCTTCGAACCAAATATAAAATAGGAGGCATACAAGGTTTGCTGATGAAAGGTCTATAATGGTTTTCATGGACCTTCTATTAGCAACCTAAAAGCTATGTACAATGAAGTAACTATATTAGGATCAGGCAAGGTTGAAATATAGTCTTTTTATGATGTGGTAATGAAGTATTTGGCGGTGCTAGATTCAACAGGCTGTCCAGATATATGTGAAAAATGCATAAAGCGGGAGCAGATCAATTTACTATCGATGAAAACTTTGGGTCCATAGTGAAATGTAGATACCAGTGGCGGCTTGAACATAAGCACTGCGATACTGCGGCACCCCGAAGGAAAACACGAAAAAATTAAATTTTGTTTGTGTTTATAAATAATAACAACGCTTACAACATTATATAAATACAATGCAACACATTAAAGATTACAGCTTATGTTTCGACATTGATTGAATAGTTAATAATTTTAATTGTTCGATTAACGCTTTAGATTACGAAACAAATTCACTGCGATCTAACGCAGTGTCGGAATTATCACGTATGGTCGGTTCCGGCTAGACTCGCCGATATTCGTTTGCACTTGTCACTGCACGTAACAACTGAATCTGACACTGCTCGTTGAGCAGTGTCGCTACAGATAAATTGCATGCTTGCGCGCGTTATATCTGTGAAATACGAAACTTTTATTATTGGTGTGTGTTCGTGGTGAGGGTGAAATATTTTTGGTAAATCTTATTTTATGCTATTCAAATAACATATTATTTATTTATTATAAATAAAATGGTGAATTTGTAATGACTCTGCATCGCTTACAAAATACTCGGTATATTTAAACGATTTTATAAAGAATCACAAATATGAAGGTTTACAAGGACCGAAAGATATGACGAGTGTCACTGTTGAAAATATGAAGAGAATTATATTTTCTCAATTATCGTTACACGAAACAAATGTCGGAATGTCGAAACCGACATTGCTCGTTGAGCGGTGTCGCTACAGATATATTGCATGCTTGCGCGCGCTATTTCTTTGTACGAAACTTTTATTGGTGTGTTCCGGCTAGACTCGTAGTTCGTAGTGAGGGCGAAGTATTTTTAATTAAGCAATTTTTGTAATATGTAAATTTACTTATTAGGAAAAAATGAATTATTTGTTTCTTATTTTGTATATGCAGCAACCCAACTTAAAATTTTCACCGGCCGCCACTGGTAGATACACAAAGTTTAGCTCAGGTGGCTCCAAGAGTTAGCAAGATTAAGCAAAAAACCACCTTAAAGCGCATTCCACCCACCAAAAGTAATAACCTATCATATATAAGTACACCGTGGGTAGGATAATAGTTAAACAATCCAGAAACATCTCCTGCTCTAGAGAAGAACCGACAAAGAACTCTCTTTGAAGCCACTTCAGACCTCGATAAACGGAATGATCGATCTCACACTAGGAGATGAAAATTATTTTCCATCAAACGATGTTTACAAATATCCATGCCAGAGTGGGATTCGAACCCACAGCTTTCTATACGCAGGCGGGAGGAGGGATCAAAAGTTAACGTCGAAACATAGTCTACTATTATTCTCCAGTGAGCGGCATAAAATTTGGTGGTCATAGATGCAAATATGTATAGCTGAAACATTTACTTTTACATAAACGGTTGGTTGGGTTATTTGGAATTAGGAACTTAAGCAACTAAGTCTATGAGCAAGTATAAATTGTCAAGAAACCGTTTTTTACGCCAGCCTTCCTATTTTGAGGGATGAAAGAGGCTACATTAAGTGGAGGAAACCCCTTGCTACCCACTGTTTGAGACCAGCTAACTGACCTTCAGTGGAAAAGTCGTTATAAAGGTTTTTGGTGCCATGGACGGAGTTCAAATCCAAATCTTTCCATCCAAAGGGCATCAGAAGATGCTGTAAACTTTTCTTTGGCCATGTTATACCATTCGACGGATGCGCAAATAGCTATTCATTGATGCAACATATGTGAAAAACGATTTTGAAATCAGGATAAAAAAAAAGCCCTTTAAAATAAGTCAATATTTGTGTGACAAAAATAAACAAAAAACATTTTCTCTCTCAGGAGAGCTTGCTTGCCTGCGCCAGAGATCGATTATCTCGGCAAATGACTCAAAAAAAGCCTACGAAAAAGTTCTTTACACAATAAACATGCTTTTGCATCTCTTTTCAATTTAAGAAATACTCCTCACTTCATCTCTCATTAAAATCACAATGGAATTTTTTTTTCTCTTCCTTGATGTGTTTATTCGCTCATTTTCCGAAACTTCAAGGAGGATTAAATTCATTGCTGTAGGCAACAAGAAAAATATAGATGAGTAGAAACTAGTGCGTAGCCGCCATTAATGACTGGTTTTGCGTGCATACGTCACACCGTTCAACAAGATGCGATAGAAAGTACAACTAAAACAAAAATAAGCAATTAGACAAAGTAGGAGGCGTATTTAACACCGAACTTTTCAGTTCAAAATAAAACTGGATCTGTAAGAGGATATTTGGTGTAGAACAATGGCTATTAGCGAAAAAAAAAAGTTTAATATTGACGTGCTTTGATATTTATCTACTCATTTTCTTCCCATTAAATATTTACTCATTCACTGAAAACTCTCACAGAACATCAAGTTAAAGATAGGTTACTATCACCAGAAGTTTTCAGGAAAAGACTAATTAAGTCTACCGTACCCTTACGGATAACAGTTGCTGTCAACTGGAGAAGTTGGCTTGCTGCCAACGCACTAATTTACATGAAATCAAGTTCATAACTGAATAATTGATGAAACTGCTTTCCTTAAGATTCCTACCACGATTTTTTTTTAGTTCAAAACTTTCTCAGCTTACCAAGAATCCAAACTTCGCCTTCATTTGTAATCTTTACGAAAAGATAAACGACTTCAGATATTATCATTTGCTGCTGCTTGCCAGAAGAATGACTGACTGACCACAACGCTCTTTCTCGATAATATGATGGATGTTCGTTGACTGAAACAACAATACGGATTGGGATTTTGATGGCACTTTTATCTCTGTTGATTTATTATCGTGATTTTCCTGGATTAAAATATGATATTATAGCAAAGACTATCAAAGGTTTATTGAGTTTTTTTTTCCCACCTACTTTACGAGTTATCCTGTGGGAAGGGTTTACGATAGTAAACCCTTCCCACAGGATAACTTCAACACACTTTTTAAAGAAATTCAAAACAGATGAATCCAAACCGGTTAACGAAAGCACGAAATTCACAGACACAATTCGAATAAAGGTACTTCAGTTATCAAATAAAAATACCAAATACGCTTAATGGGATTTCTGTAATGTTCACAAAGTACCTAAAAAGAAAATAAAGCGAATAGTGCGATTTTTCGTTAAGGTAACTTCTTTTCACGATGCCAAAATATTACTTACTTTGTTCTTTGTTACTTATTTTTTTTTTAAATCAAATATATTTCTGGAAGATGGAATCGAATGTAGAAGTCATAAAATTAAGCGTTTATCTTTGTTTTGTAACTTGTCTGTTGGTGAGAAACTGACAAATTCACCATGCACGCAAGAACTTATCGTTGATATGGAAACTAAAAGGAAGCACACGTCACACTTCAGTTATTATATATTTCGCAATGTGTCTGTGAAATATCCACGAATATGAAATATCAAGAATGTGAAATATAAAAATCACAGCAGTCATTAAAAACATTTGTTATGTAAGGAAATTTTTATACAAAGAGAGGCAGTTTTCAGTCTGAAGCTTCTCTCATGAATAAAGAGGTCTCTATCTATATAGATATCACGGGTTTGGGGGATACGCTCAGGTATTGGTCCTTCTTAAATGTTTTTTCAAATTATATACCATCTAAACTCAATCAAGTCTTGTACCAAATATTATGTCGGCCTTACCTTCAAAAAATATACATGGGTATTTCGATCCTTCTTTAATATAATAAATCTCATTTAATTTAAACATTTTTTATAGCTTAAATCAGGAAGAAAGGTAGCTTTGCTTTTCTAGGTTAAAATAATTGATTATGATATAACATAAAAGAAATTTCTTATAGACGAAGCCCTTTGGTCGGAAACACCTGGGTTCGATTCCCGTCGGTGACATGAGGAACCTTTATGTGGTCTCTTTCGACGAAAGGTGAGTTAGTGGTCTCATACGGCGGTAGTTTTTTTTAACTCGGGTTTTTCCTCCTCCAGAACAGGCAAACCGTCTCCGTGAAAACACACACACACACACACACACACACACACACATGGATTACAGTCATGAATACGTTCAACCATATACCGGTCCAGAGCCCGGATAAAATTTTTTTTTTTTGGGGGGGGGAGAAGAAATGGTGAACTACCCTGTAAAAATCTCACCAGGAACGCTTTGTGGGCAATGCCTATATTCCAAGGCACTTTATTATTAAGAGTCAACAAAATAAATTTATGTCGACTAAGAGAGAAATTAGTGAAAACACTAAACTAGCTGTATACAATACACTATTGAATGTAATTTTAGCTTATGAGAGCTGGGTCAGCACACAGATATAAGAGTTCTGTGAAAAATTAGGGGATTGAAGATAGCATCAATGACAAAATCAATTAAAAAAGGAGATTTTAAGAAGAAACTTGACATTATCAGGATCCAGAACACAGCTAATCTCAGCTGGTATGGTCGGTATGATCACAGAATGGGGAAAGAAAGGTTGACAAAACAGGTATTTAATGCCAGGATGGAAAGGAAAAGACCCAGAGGAAGACCAAGATTTAGGCAGTTACAGACGTGTCTTAGAAGACCGAAATATAGGATCTGACGATACCGGAGTCCGAACACTTATATGAAGGAAAATTGTCGATAGGAAATTAGATATAACACAAACGTTTTATGTAGTAATATCACAGTATTCTATACACTTTTCCCGAGGATACATATCAGGAATTTGATGACAATGATATTATTAGGACCGGTACTTATTTTGTTTCATTAAATGATAAAATTAGAATGTGTTCAACCTGCATAGATTGGTTATTTCTTTGGATCATAAACAAGGAGGGGGGCAAAAATGGCTTAAATTTAAATAACTTCGACATGGAAATATCTTCAATTGAATTTAATATAGCCAATGTTATTAATTTGTTATGTAAACTTTTGAATTAAATAATTCATTTTGAAATAAAACAAATTTATATAAAAAAAAAAATCAGCTAACGCCTTTTATTCCTGTACAGAGAGTAGGCAAGGCCGTTTTAGCCCTACCTAACTTTTGGAGACTGAGTGGGCAGTTCAATCTCACTAGCAGCCAATCAGAGATAGCTGGCCCAAGGCTATCACTAATTAAGCGGCACGCAGTGAAAAGACGGCTAGCAAGTGCAGCCATCTCGTGGTTGCTAACCCTAACACAATATATTTTAATGTCTGAAAACAGTGTGGGTGCGACGATCGATTTTCTTGAGTTTACGGGACGAAAAACCCGCTTGTCCTTGCCAGAGATCGAAAAACTCTGGAACCGGTCGAAAAAAGGCTGAGAAAAAGTTCCTCTAGTTGGCGACTTCTAAAACATTAAAAATATTAATTCTTTTAACATTTTTCAGATTTCTGAAATGTGAGTGCTGTGCAAGATGTCACTAGATTGCTGGCTAATGAGAAATTTGAATTTTTGAAGTTCTCGTATTCTTAACTGTTAATATTCTATTACTACTGATTTGTTTTAATTGAACTAATAAACAAACAAATAGTCGAGCGTGTTTAGTATGTTTTATTTTTTATGCAGATTATATATATATATATAAAGTAAAATGTCCAGAAACAGGAACAGAAAAATAATAGTGTAGTCTGTCTTAACATCCACTGATTTTATAATTTTACATTCTGCATGAAATTGAAATTCACATTGCAATTATTAATTATACCTTTAAAGTTTACAAATATAATTTTAAGCAACGCTTATAAAATACCCAATTAAAATGCAATTTATAAATGCCACACTGCAAAAACTTCCTTCCCCCCTCTCTGAAAGCGACATATAATTAAATCAGGAAATAAAATGAGGTTTGCAGATGGCGCTGCACTTATACGATTTCTTTTAATGTAAACGTATTCTTAGAAATGCATGATGTTTGTTTTCCCAAAGTTATTCAATTTAATTTCCTTTTTGCAAGTGTGCATTTCTTATAGATATTTAAACTTTCTCAGTATGCAACATTTTCTCAAGAGATAAGTAAAGAAAATTTTAGATATGCATTTATTTATAATAGTTTTATGCACCATTTGTGTTTCTGCAGGGACAGATGCTACAAATCGACAAGATGAGCCGAAGGGGAAAAAACAGAATTTAAAATCGTTAGAATTCTGAATGGAAGATTATTGCAGTCATGAAAATAGAAAATCCATTAGTTATTTGCTAGTAACGAAAAAACGACGCAAGCCGTTTCTAACCATTAAGCAATCTAGAGTTTTTTTTTATTATTTTTATAAAAAGAACAAAAATATTTGAATGACATGTATATTTCGCTTCTATGAAAATAATATAAAATGATGGAGTGTAATCGGCAGGTCGTTGCTATTTGTTGTCTACTAAGACTGTGCTGCCACTCAAATATTTCATCTTTTGTCATGACTAAATAAATATATATATATACAGATTCTCTGTCTCTTTTTCTCTCTTTAAACTCGCATCTCAGCTTCCTGATATGTTTTTTTTTTTAAGTACGAAATACAATACATATTAAGAATGGAAGAAAAAATTATCTTCTATTCTTAATCTCTTCGCTCAACGATTTTTTTTTTTTTTTCGAAAATGTGACATTTACGATTTTTTCTTTCTTACAAACAAAACTACTTACTGGCAATTTTCAAAGGTATTGTCTGTGGTATAAGACGCCAGAAAATAGCACAATAATACAATGGATGATCACGTTAAGTACAGAATACCATGAAATGGGAGGAGTCGAAAATAGTGTTTTTCCAATAGAGAGAGAAGTGCCACGATGTTTAAAGCATAACAGCCTGAATAAACACGCACTGCACAACAGCTGCACGAACATTGCATCTTGCTCATTATATCAAAAAAAAAAAAAATGCGAATGGTACTGTACAAAGCATTTTCAATTTTTTTTTTTGCTTGTTTTTAATTCTTCGCCTTACAATACCCTAACGCTATGGAAATAACTGGCACACATCAACTGTCCACACATATAAGTGAGCATACAGTTATTGCATGCTTTTAGACATATATTTTGTAGCCTAACCAACACTTTCCGTAGGCATCCTGTTCGTCATTCGCTGATGCATCCTCCATGCAACTAATGTTCCTTGAAGGGCTCGGAGGGAAAGTATTTGGATGTCTTGAGCACTAAGACCTAACACCTGTGCATCCTTATGGGACTTTACATTCCACACTGTATTAGAGCTGGTTATAGCAAAAAAAAAAAAAAAAAAAAAAAATCCCCACTAAGACCTATAGTAGATGTCACTAACTCACCTTGCTACAAACTGTCAAAACAGCTGGCCAGAGAGCAATATTCTTCTAAACCAGTAATGGCGAACCTTTTTACCTAGGTGTGTCAAACTTTTTTATTTTATTTTAAATATTGACGTTGTTGATGTGCCACTTGCATACATGCCTTATAAATGTAACTACATAATCATAGACGGTGACTTATACATATCATATTAGGCTATTTATTTAATAGAACATTGATATAAAATCTATGAATTCATATTATACAATTAATTTAATAAACTGAAATTACAAACTTACATTACATTTAATGACTTTTCTGTTGCTGACTACTGGTACAAAGTTCTTTCAATGAACAAACCTACCTTCGCCTTAACTGAGAGCGATCTTACACGATTTATCGCAGTTTTTTCATCAGAATACCAATATTTTTCAACATCCAAGGTGTGTCACTTGAAACCCTCAAGTATGTCAGTGCTGACACGCGCGTCATAGGTTCGCCATCACTGTTCTAAACAATGTCTTTTAATACCCGGATTAGAAGCATAATAATCTATTTATCTTCATTTGAATAATCAAGGTCTTGGTTCGATCCACAGACTTGAATATCCAGGACGACAACACTACCTCCGTCCTGATAATGGGCTTCATAGTTTCTCTAAACCCGCACCCAGCTCTACATGTATCTATATTATGCTTACCGCGGCTATATGAGCATTGGTAGGAAAAGCATTTATCCTATTCTTGTTCCTTCACGGACCCAAAGATGTTGAGACGGAATCCTCTGAGAGGCTTCCCGTCTACTGCAAAATAAAAAAGTCTTTCCCATCTCTTCCTTTCAAGAGAGTTAAAAGGTCTAATAGTGTTTTTGTTACTTATTGTTGAATCAAAGCAGTTCTAAAGGCAGCTATGGCAAAAAGTGAAGATGCTGGAGTTTATTTAATCTTAGATATTTTAAGGAAGGAACCATCACCTCACTGCAGGAATTCCTAATCCACCAGATTTAACGGCTGCATGAAGATAAGCAACTGAAACATCATGTGGTAATCTCAACAGAGATCTAACTGCTTGATGCACTTGTTTAGTTTATTCGGGATAGTCGAAGTTGGTTTTCTTGATACTAAAGAATGGAATAATTTAGGTAACACAATTTGATGCGTTTCTGAGGCTTCAATGAAGATTTACGAAGATTACCCAGAAACGTTGAAAGATGACTCGACCGAGGTAGTCGTCCAGCAGCCGAAAACATTAATTCCAAGTACCACCAGTCGTCCAAAATACTGATAGGTTTAAAAGTGCGGTTGGAAATATTACAGATGTAAACCTGGACTTTCATTTTCCTGTCATGACCTTAAAAGACTAGCCTTCATTAATAGCAAGACTTCTGGGAGTAAATTTACTGAGCAGCATGGTCTAACAACTCCTGTGACCATCTTAGTTTCAGCAACAAGCATCAAATCATCTGCAAACGCAATACATTTATTTGGCATCTATTTAACTTAAAATCAATACATAGTGGCATAGATGAAAGAAAGCCATCAACAATAATATTAAAAATAAATGATAAGGGATCTACTTATCATTTATGAAAGAAATTTATGAAAGATGAAAGAAAGCCATCAACAATAATATTAAAAATAAATGATAAGGGATCTACTTGTCTAATGCCACGTATAGAAGGCATAGACGGTGTTTTATCTTCAATACTAATTTTAATCTACTGAGAAATCCTTAAAAGTGCTTTAAGAATAGTAGTTCAGAGGACAGTATCAAAAGCTTTCTGTAAATCCAGAGAAGCAATCATAAGTGGAATTCGCAATCGATGAGCTTCAGCAATTAAGGCGGTTAATATGATAATATTTTTCGAACATCCATCAGCAGGAATGAAGGCTTTTTGCTTAACATCGTGAGAAAATATCTTTTGTAAACGCTTTACCAATATTTTGTGGAATAGCCTAAGAAATATGGGAGCAATAGTAATAGGTCTGTATTGAGACGATTTATTTCTTAGAGAAGAAAATGGTCGCCTTGACTTTTTAAGCAATGGAGGAATATGATTAATAAACAAGAGAAGGTTCAACATATCCTGTAGGATTTTGAGGGAAATATTTTTCAACTTAACTGCAGTAAAGCCATCAGGACCAGGAGGAAAAGAATTTTTTTTTTCAGCTTTAATTTCTGATTGATTAATCATATTATAAAGACAATCTGAATGCGATAGAAAATGATCAAAGCTATTAGGTTGAAATACGGGTGGTGAAGAAGAGATTACTTGCCTCCAAAATGGGGCAAAATCTGAAAACTGATCAGAAGGCGATTAACTTCTCCTTCCAATATTAATCTTGCCAACACCCTTATTTCGCCTATACATATCCTGCATACTAGCATATTCTCCTTTCCTTTTTTAAGAGGACAACCTCAACGCTCTCCATAGGATTAACCCACCGAGTGCCTGCTGGAAAACCAAGCTGTTGACGAAAGATTTGTTTAATATAATTATTTACAAGAGGAACAACGAAATTCCGATTAAACAAACCTTTAGAAATAATACTTTTAAGTGACTGATGGTAACAGGAGTCTAATGGAGTTTATTGTATAGTACGGTAATATTTTTTCTCTCTCTCTCTCTCTCTCACACGCACAGTGAGAGATAGAGAGCAATCAATTTAAAGCACCGAAATATGAAAAATCCTCCAGACGCACATTTCCAGCTTACCTTTGATTTTCCTGATTAGAACTACATTCCAGATCAATGGTCTCGGATTTTATTTGCTTTACTACCGAAGCATGGACATTTGAAGATTCCGGACCTTCTTTCTGTTGCAAAACTGTATTATGTGATGTAGAAGCCAAACAGGTATACGAACCATCTTTACCAACTGTTGGTCCTTGATTACTTTGTGTCTTATAAGTAGATTTTGTACTACTTTCTTTGGATCGCGCAGAAGGTAAGAGAAGTGGGCGAGTAGCAGCAGAAGTATTGGGAAGTGAAAGATTGGAAGTTGGATCAGGAGAACCAATACCAGAAACTTTCTTTTGTTCAGAAGGCCTCTGAAAGTCATTGCTCTGCGATTTTATTTGTTGTGCAGCATCAGCAACTGAAGATTCTTCGTAGGTCAATAATCCCTTTTTTAACTGCGAAATTATAAAAGGCAGTTTAGAGTCCATATCATCTACAGTCATTCTTTTATTACTTTGACTCAGAGGGATCATTTTACCACGTTCTGTGGATTTGGAAAGGAATGTTCTTTTCTTGCTAATTGTATTATTTGAGCGTGTGGAAGGAGGAGGTGATGTAGTATCAGTAATCCATGGAATGGAATTTTGATCAAGCGAATTGCTAAGAAATTTCTCAACCTGCTCAGTACATTTAAGTTCTCCAATCTGAGAATCTGTATGCCCTGTGATTTCATCAGGACGTACACCTAAGGATTCTTGATAACTTGGAGCTTCTTTACTGAATGTCAATTTCCTATTCCTCCGAATTTGAGGAACATTTTTCTCATTTTGCTTGGATTTTGAAGGAGTTACCACGTTCTTCTTATCTGGGCTATTTAAACGAGTGGCAGGTTTATCAGCAAGTCTGGTGTTGGAGCTTCGGACATCGAGAGAAAGGCTAAGAACTTTCTCTTCTTTTTCTTCAGAACTGCATTTAAGTCCTCGGATTTGAGATTTTGTCTGTTCTGCAATGTCATCATGGCCATCTGAGAATTCTTGAGAACGTAAAGGATCTTCTTGTGTCAATCTACTCCTCCGGCTTTGTATTGCCTTTTCCTCATTTTGCACGGAAGAAGGAAGAACATTCTTTTTATTTGTGCTATTTGAGTGAGTGGAAGGTTCGTTGGAGCTTCGGACATCAGGAATAATGCTAAAAACTTCTTCTTGTTGTTCAGAATTGCATTTAAGTTCACCGATCTGAGATTTCGCTTGTTCTGTGACTTCATCGTGGCCAACTAAGGAATCCGGGTTACGTGGAGGACCTTCTTCGCTAAAAGTCAGTCTCTTACGAGGGATATTTTTTCTTCTATGCTTTGGTTTGGTAGAAGACAGGACGCTCTTTTTATTTGCGTTATTTGTGTCAATGGAAGTAGTACAAGTATGTGGAAATGAGGGACTAGAAATCTGTTCGCCGACTTCAGCTGCTGCCTCAACACTCGGCAAAAGCTGAAAGAAAAATCAGAAAAATAATTTTGATTTAGACTTGCAAGCAGCAACACTGATTATATTATTTCATTATATAGTATAATAAGTAGCAGCTCTGGTTTTGTGTTTTACCATCATATATGTGAGTAAATGATACAAATAAAGCATCAATTTACGTCACTTACGCAAATAAAAATTTTTAGAATACTTTCGCAAAGCTATTCTGAATAGCATAGCTTAAGAGAACACGCCGACTAATTTAGTCATCAATCTACACCATTAAGTTTTTCCTTAGGCAATAAGATTGTCACGTGTACAAATAAATGGTACACAGCTTTTGACTGTGTTTTTAACAACTATACCAAGCAGTAATGGAAAGTAAGTTACCATGAGGCCTATCTCAGTGTTCGATACATCGTTACTAAATTTAATAATTTTAATCTCAATATCTATTCTTCTTTTCCAACGAAAAGAAGAATGGGTTTACCATTCCTCTTTTCATTAGAAACAACAACACATGGTGTGTACCCATACTAATGTTATACATCAACATTGAATTTCTGAGTCAATTTAAGTTTACAGAAGTTATGCCCTAATTTAAGTAATAATTGTAATTGAAGCATTAATACGAAACAAAATAGTGCCGATGCTGAAAAGTTAGAATTCTGCTTGAACAAGAAAGAATGAGAATCGATGTGGACAAATCGGGGATTCATCTCTTCAAACACAACCTTAAGGACAATTTGATAAACAAAACTACCAAAATACGCATTTTCTTTTTCCTCACAAAGAGACATTTCGGTTATAAACAAGTTTACTTAATTGACGTCATCAAAAAGCACCTAAAAAGCAGTGAAACAATAATATTCCGGTCATTTGCAGAAAGGAAAATATAATCATGTCAAATCAGTCAAGTACGATAAGGTACAGCAAAACACATGCTTCTACAACGTGATTAGATGCGATACTCCACATATACTGTTACTCAGGTATCTCTCTCAGGGATGAAAAATTATTAAGAATATAATTACCACATAATCACAAATGGAATAACAATTACAACCGTTTTCAAAACTTGCAAATAAATTGAAAAACAACTCATTGTGAATTGAATTGAATGCACGAGTGTTTGAGCGAGGTTCTACTCTTGATCCATATAAAAAAAATTCATTCTTGTAGTTATAGCCTTTAGTGTCGTTTTCTGAATCCTTAGTGAATTTACAAATGCATGTGACACCAGTATCATATATATAATTTTCCAAAACTCCGTGTAGCAATATGGCAGATCTCGCATTAAATTGTATTCAACTACAACAAGGTCATACAACACATTTGATTCCCAAGACCACCGTCGCATTGCGAATGCCCGTATTTTTTATTTATTTATTTATTTTGTAGATTCATGTAATGGTTCAATAATTTTAAGCAGTCATATATGTATGCATAAGTGAAGTAAATAAAGCATTTATTTACGTCACTTATGGAAACACGCCAACCAGTTTTGTCATCAATCTACACCATTGCAAGTTTTCTCATTTAGGCAATAAAAATTGTCACGTTTACGATTACTGTAGTATTAACTGATGTAGTACTTTCCATTTCACTTCATTTAGAACTTTTATCTTTGTTTTTGACAACAGCAGTGCGAAGTAAGCTTAGCCTGCGGCCTTTCCCAGTATTCGAGACATCATTCTTACTAAGTCGAAGAATTTTAATCACAGCATCTAATGTAATACGTTTATGCGTCTTCTTTTCAGAGCAGCAGCATCCTTACAATGAATTTTATTGTCAACAACAATAAAATAAAATAATAGTTATAAGACAGTTTAATTCACAGCTAAACACCCAGAGAGATGTAGCTAGCAATGACGTCGTAACTGAGTTCGCGAATACTGCGCATTTGTTGATCCAATATAGCGTCATTCCGTTAAAACCGTCGTATGAGCGAATACAGGGTCGTATAGCAGATGGTCATAAAGCGAAACGTTGTTAGGCGGGGTATACTGTATTTCTTTTTTTACGCTGGAGAAAGTGCAGCCACGTTATGTTATCACGTCTTCGTATTTGCGCAGTTAAACGCATAACTAATAACCGACGGAAATGTGTGTGTGGGGGGGGGAGGAGAATAACTCGAAAACTATTGGAATGATGATTTTAAATAGCAACATAACTATCAAAACAAAATCCCGTAAGCCGGAGAGCAATATGTGTCGGGAACTTAGTCCACCCCATCCTCAAAAAAATAAAATAAATAAAGCAGCCGATTTTAAAGTCCTCAATGGGAACGACTAGTTCAAAAATCTGGCGTGGGAACAAATTATACCAGGTTTAGCATTTATATTAAAATATATACTGTAATGTGCTCTTTGATTTCTATACAGGTCGATACCGCTTGCTTAGTTTTAGAAAATGTATGCACTTTGTGAATTCTACTTTTTTGAATGGGAAAAGATTTTAAGGTTTCAATATCTGGAAGGAGAGAATCAGTTATTACAATTATCTGCCATCCTCATATGTTATATATTTTTGTCCTCTCTTTCACAATCCAATAGGCAGTAAAGTGGAAGAGGAGACGATAGCCTGTAAAAGTTACAAGTTTTTTAAGTTATAATATATATTAAAAGTTGAAATAGATAAATATTGAGAAAAATCCACATAAATTACATTAATAAACCATGAAAATCAGAACCAAATACTGTATTTGTCAGCCCCCCCCCCTCTCCCCAGCCGTTAAAATTATAGCCTGAATCAAGTCCATGCTGCTATCAGCATTTTACATTTCAATAAACTATCACAGTATACCAACACAACTGAAAATAAGTATTAATATCCTCTTAGAGAGAAATAGTTCTGCCTTTTATTCAGGGGCAAGAATGTAATCATAACACATTAGTAGCATGGGTGAGCTGAAACTGGACATCATCGGAACCTGCTCTGCAGAGCAAGCACGGAACTTTTTTTCGAGTTATTTCAGGTCTGTCTCACAGCCGGCAATTAACTTCATCTAATGCTGAACGACTTTCACAAACATCATTGCTACAGAATAAAACATCGACCAACCAGGCCAGATGTTATTTAGAATTGTTATTTGGAAATAATTACAAAGCAACTCGGGCTATGAGGCCTAGTATATCTATAAATGGTGTTATAAACGATATATTATATATATGATGTGTATATCTGTTTATACGATGAAAAACAATGCATTCAAATGATCTTATGTGCTGAAAGCGAGTGAAAGTGTGACCTTTAAGAGAACATCGCTTCTGAGAATTTTATTATGATCCGATGTCTACTTGCGTAAATGGTGTTATAAACGATATATTATATATATGATGTGTATATCTGTTTATAAGATGAAAAACCATGCATTCAAATGATCTTATGTGCTGAGAGCGAGTGAAAGTGTGACCTTTAAGAGAACATCGCTTCTGAGAATTTTATTATGATCCGATGTCTACTTGCGTAAGCTTAATTTCTCTGCACCGGATTTAAATACTAAATATTTCATTTCAATCTTAATTACAATACTAAGTAATATTACAAGTTCAAATCCCCATCAGGGTTGATTTCCGCCTCTCTCTTCAAACTACTTATTCCTAATGAGTATACTTTTATTAGCCGAAAGGAAATATGTAACACAAAATCAGTGTTTGTATCAGTGGGTAGCAAAAGCATACCTTCCGAAGCAGTTATTACAAAGCTGAATGTCAACTGGAAATTTCAGAGAATCCAGAGTCTAAAAATACTTTTGTTACCCTTCCATGGACAGCTGTAGTTAAGCGCTTGACTGAGCAAAATATGCCGTGATCACCTGTGACACCTAGCTGATTACGAGCTGTGGAAGGCTGAGCTCGTGATATGTTTGAGTACCGCGAAATCATTGCTTGCTTTAATTGGACTTTTCTTTCTCGTTTCCTTTAATAGTGGTCGCTGAAAATTGTGCGCAACCCCCCCCCCCTCGCCCGCCAAACACACAGAGGCTACAATTTTACGACAGTCGTCTAATCTCATACATTGCGCTACTCTTAGTTTTTAGGTGTGCTTCACAAGAGATGCACTATAGACAGTACTTTTTTTTTTTTTTTTTATCTGTGCACACATTTTGGACCACGGCTAGACGAATTTTAGTGAAATTCTTTATTTACAACGCTTACAAAAATTCGCAAAAGATATCTCAGTTTTGTTTCTACTGGACTATTTCCAACGGAGAAAAATAAAGTGAAAATTTTAACTCCGATCTGAGTAGATATAGATACTGAAATTTGACTTTTCAAATTACTGTTAAAATTTGTTGAGTCACTTCAGTTGGCCTATTTTAATATCAAATTAAGCAAAACAAAATATGTCTACGGTATAAGGATGAATCGTTGTGATAATGAATGATACTATTAGGAAACTTTTTTTTTTCATTGCTTGTAATTATTTCGTTATTCGTTAGTTTTTAAGCCCTTTGTTCCCCCAATCAAAAATATAAATTTTGATTATAAATTTGATAAATAAAATAAATTATATTACAATAGGTATTAAGACCCATCAGTATATTTTATCTACCAAATGTGTTCTTCGGCTTATTTACTTGTTTTGTGATTAAAAAAAAAAAAAACCTGTCACCTTCCTCACAAAATCTTTATAATAAGGAGTCTTTAGCTGACGGTGATTTAGCTGGTTCCTAACGTCCTATACAGGATTCGAATCTAGGTATTGCTTCCCACTGCGTTGGAGAAGCGCAGACTAAGAAGAAAACAGACAGGGAAATGGTAATTTAAAAGAAATCCAGTAACGCAAACTTTTTATAAAATGATCGACAATTTCACTATAAATATAATATTTAATTAGAAGTTCATGATCTTCTAATTAAATGTATAGCCTTCAGGTATCCACACAGTAACCCTTGAATTGAAGCATCTAATTCTAACCAAAGAAACATTTAATCAAATAAAACGGGACACTTCTTTACTTCTTAGCAGTTTATTCGATTCGTCAGGAGAAGACAAAGTTGTCTAAATGTCAAAATCAATCGACGCCAGAGGCGCCTTGCGACTCCAATTTCATTCCAGAATATCCTCCCAACTTTCTCGTCGCACAGCGAATCAATCTTTAAAATCACGTACTAACCTCTTACATCTGAATCGGTGTCTTCCATCATTACAAGTTACGTGACCTTGTTCTTAGTGAGTTAAAATGTCTCTCTATTCTTCATCTGAACGATAAATGCATCGCCTTCCAGCTTTAAAGGTTGAAATGTTCCTCTCTTTGAAGAGTACTGCTTGTTACGTGTAGAACAACGGAAGTTGTTGTACATTAAGTAACGGAAGTAAGCACAAGTAATGCAAGCATCGGAGAATGTCAAACTGACTACGATTCATCACCTGCACTACAAGTGTTATTTAATACATGCACTATGAACAATCTGCTTGTATTCTCTGTGTAATGATAGCATATTCCTAGGAGCTTGAGACTTGCATCGTTTTGGAATTAATGAAGAGGCAACTAAGGTCATAAAGATCGTTATATCTGTCCGTACGAGACTAACTGACACACCAGCATTACTAGGAGTTGAGCTGCAGCAGAACGGTCCGGGGTGTAGTATTCAACCGAGAAGGTGGGACAAACTTTCCCTTTTAAAAGTATCTTATATTTCCATCGCAATTTGAATTTGCGTAATTTTGACCTCAGCGATGTAATTTACCACAAGCAAATACGGGAGAGATACCTTGCATACGTTTCAAATGATGCAAACAGATAACAATTTTGTCGAGTTTTAAGTCGCAATTGACTTCATATTCTTCCAAGCCATGGATAAAACAGCATGGGGAAATGCAGTTCCAAAGAACAGATTGATAGATAGCTACGTTATATTGGAATTACAGCCGAAGAAGCTGGCGCCTCATCTGTTAAATGAGTGTTCTTCTGGCTGATTTACTATTAAGCTGCATGAAAAACCCTCCCATATCCCACATGCCTTTATAAAGGGTTAGGTTTGAGTTCTAACGGGATTCGAACCGGTCTTTTGAAATAAAGGAGTTCGTCAATACATGGAATGAAAGAAGAGAACAAGAAGTTAGCTCGATAAATCTGAAGTTGAAGTATGTATTAGATCTTGACTAGCAAGATCTAATACATACTTCAAAGTACCGGCGAAGCGGTACCATCCACTCCACCATTCTTGTCGATGATACTCTACTATAAACACTTCGAAACAGCAGTCGGGCCAGCGAAATTTTAATCTAGCAAAATGACGGATATACGGAGAGAATCTATTGTCTTTTAAGCAATGAGATTTTTCGTGTCGAAGGTTATTCTTCTCCTCTATTATTTGATGATGAACAGCCTATTTTTCTACCCACTGCAGGATGAAGGCTTCTCCCATTGAGGGAGGTTTTGGATCTACTACACCCATGGTGACCCAGTCCATATTGGGAGAGTGTATCTATACTTGGGTGAATGAATGTATGAAGGTGGAAGACAATCACAAACATCCATGTCTACGCGGGATTCGAGCCCGCAGTCTCTTAGGTGGAGAGCGGATACGCTAACCACTCGGCCAACCAGGCTGTCCCCCTATTATTTATTATTATTGCTATTTAGATGTAAAATATATATATATATATATAATCCTTCTTATTAAGAATGTTTACTAATAATTTGAGTCATTAAAGGGACTTACAGAAAAAAATATTTCAATCATTAGTGGAGATTAATCAGTTTAAGCCCTACAAAAACAACCACATTCTATCGAAACTTTTTAATAACAGATTAATATCCGCTAATAACTGGAATATTTCTTAAGATTAATTTTAGAATTAGTGGTGGTAAATACAAAAATAATGAAACCTATCAGTTTCGCCACTAATACTTATTCGCTTCTTCTAGGTTAAAAATACATTTTAAAAAAAAATGCAATAAAAGACAAACATGAACATTACTAAAAACAAACCATGTAATGTTATAGTTCATGTTGGACTTTATTTTTATGTTTTTTAATCCGGAAGAAGTCACAGTCACACGTATTAGTTGAAACTGGAGGGTTCATTATCTTTGTATTTACGACCAAATCAAAACCATTATTTTATAATTATAGTTATTTGTCGAAAATCTCCGTATATCCAATATGAGTAACGTTATGATTTGCTCCTCAAATAGAAATCATTCGTTGTTTCACTCTCAGCAAATACGTTTTGGTCTTTTTATTTCGGACTGATGATACTGGAAAAACGAAATCGTCTTCGTTATGCGAGAATGCAATCTACTATCTCCTGTCCAATGTACTGGGATGAACCAAGATGTCAGAACATCTGCAGAAGTTATTGTTGAATACATTTAAAAACTTTTAGCAATATCAAAGCAGAAAAGAAACAAAAACATATATTACACGGTACTTTAGATGACGTCTTTGATAAAGACGTCGACATTTCTAAAAAATGCATCACGGAAAAAAGGAGTTTTACAACAGAAAGCTCCAGAACCTCCTGCTATCATGTCCAAGAACAGTTGGACAGTTAAGCACTATGTTTCATCAGAAGCAATCTGGCCAAGTTGTAAATAAAACGCATGTAATTCTTTAGCAAACAGTAATAGGAGAAGGGGAAAGCCAATTGGTTCATCGCATCAATGTACGTCATCAGCTTTCCACTGACCGCAGATGTTTCCAGAACATTCGATTCATGCTACGTAGCTGCTATAAAATGAAATAAATAAAATGGCGTCTAATTATTATTATCTTTCTTTTTTTTACCCAGAAGAAAGGAAGCTTAATGCTGGCTGGCTCTAGCTAAGAAAAAATCCAATGGTTGTCCGATGTTCTTTTAAATCAAATGACATTTCTTTTCCTCTTACTGAGATGCTCGTGTTGCTTCTTGTTTTATAATTAAATTCAGTGTAAAAAATTCAAAATAAAAATGATTCTCAATGCAAAATTTTATGTCAATGCATTTCATAAATTTATTATTAAAGAGCTGTTTTTACAAAGAAACTGATGAAGTAAAAGAATAATACGCTCATCGCTATTATCAAATTAAATATGAAGAATGAAGAGTCAATTTAAATGGCACATTACGTCAACATATATATTTTTCCGAAACAAATTCTGACAGCCCGACAGAATAATTTCAGAAAGCTAAAAATGACAATGAAGCAGCTGTAAAAGCTACCTTCGAAGTGACACATTAGCCAGGTCAGGTAAGCATCTTACTGACAGAGAATTTATTAAATCTCATGTCACGAAGAATTCTCCGAAAATATGTCCTGATAAAATTGATTTATTCAAAATCCAATTATTTTGAATAAATCACTTTTAACAGGACATTTCAACAGGAACGAATTAAAATAATAAAAAGAACAAAACACAGTGATAATAATGTTTTCTCTTCGACTACATGCATGGGAAAAGTAACAAACACTCCATAATCAGGTAATCTTGATTTCAGGAATTTTAAGAGGTAGACAACATAGTTACTTCTTGCCACCAGAATTCTATATTAGTATTTTCAGATTTTAGTAAAATATGCATATATAATATAGAAGCTCAAACTTAAAAAGAATGATAACTTTTAAAATGCACTAATTAACCAAATGTTTTAATTATATAGCTTATTATATTAACATTATTACTAACGAACTCCGCTTGACGATGTCTGCGATTTCATAGCCTGATGTGTGAGCCAAAATGTTTGCAATTAGTATAATGCTGTTTCACGTGACTTCTAGGAAAATTTCTAATCCGAACTTTAATCTGGACTACTCTCTTTAATCTCGACCACTAATAACTACCACTTTACAAAGATCAAAATACATTTTTCATTCAGTTAGTGATAAAGATAGTCCAACCCCACTATGCAAGTGACACACGTACTGAAGTTAACCTCAATCATGAGCCCTTATTTTCTCAGTCTCAAGCGTCGTGAGAATAACACGTAATGGCGGCTCCTCTCACTTCATGACTGAAGCGGAAAACCGGAAGTACGCGTGCTGGTGTATGCGGGAGTGAAAAGAATACGGTAACCAGGAAAATAGCTGAGAGATATGAGAGGATTTTTGAAACGAGTTAATGGAAAGTTCCATTAGTAGTCTTTCATGGAGAAGGAAAGAAAGATGTTTAAAAGTTCTTAGTTGTTGAGTCGCAAAAGTAACAAGAATAACAGGTTTGAAAGAAATTAGGGAACTTATGGAACTGATATATGTAGTTTTTCATATAGAACGAGATGTTTATCAGATATTATATGTTCCGTTATTACGGCTGTTTTCGGAGAAGAGATATGACAAGTCAATTTTTAAATGGTTGGCCATTTTCCCATGGAAATAATCTTTCGTATAGGATGAGAAAAAAGAGAGTTATAAATCATGAAATAGATAGATAGCAGAAAGAAGGAATGATTTGCGTGACTAATTGAGAAAATCACCAATTAAAAACTAAGTGCTGTCTATTGTTTAAAGAGAAAAGCAGGGATCTTTTCGAAACCGAGGATTTTATAATCTTAGTCTGAAAAAAAAAAAAAAAAAGATAGTTTATTCTAAGATATTTGCTTAATCTTAAAAAACGAACATCTATCTTTTAACTGCATTTGCATTTCTAAATAAAGGTTGAATGTCAGCAGTTTCTTTAACTAAGGAAACAATTCAAGGTTTTTTTTTTTTTTTGCCTACACTTGATAAATGATTAAACTAAATTTATCATAGTCTAACCAAGTGGAAAATAAACTTCCAACATCTTTCTCTAAATCCAGACTAAATTAATAATAAGGTGATACACCTTTTGGCAACTCGTGTCAGTAAATATGACCTCTCCATTGCTTCTGCCTTAGTATTACCACTTCTGGAGCTGCCTCCCACTGACGACACCTCAACAAAAGTCGAAACCGGTCTGGGTAGTGGCCCTTCCCTTAATGCATAACATTATACATGTCCGCAAGGAGATTTGCTTTGCATTATGGGAGATACTGAGACAAGGAGTGATGAGAGCTTGGTCCACCTTTACTGCGAGTTGCCTCAGTCATGAAGATAATGCAGGCGCAAACTTTGTTTGCCTACACTTGGGTAAAGTATTAAACTAAATTTATTATAATTCAAGTATTCTTCAGAGCTAGAAGCAGTTCTTTATATTGCTGCGGCTTTCTTTAATAAAATGTACCAAAAGTTATCAATAAAATCCAAAAAGTTCTCATACCTGAAAGGTATAAAGCAGGGTAAAGAACTGTTTCTACTCGTGAACATCTTTTGATTAAATTTCATTTATTCATCAGTGGCTTTAACAAGCACTTAAGCGCCCACAGCCTTCCAAGTACATTTGGATTTCCCAACCGTAATACGAGGATAAAGCGGTTACCCCTATGCCTCTACGTATTCTTGTCTGTAAATTGCGTGTGTTCTACTGGTCGGATTGCCTGTTCTCAGAGACGAAAAACTCGAGTTTCCGGGAGAGACAAAAACCCTCTACCTCCGTATGGGGACTAACTCATCTTTAGTCTAAAGGAACTAGATAAAGGTTTCTCACGTCGATGACGGGAATCGAAATCAAATTGTTTTCGCCTAAAAAGTGAAGTTTGTTTTCCTCTAAAACAAGCAAAGTGGCCGGTGCAGTTGACAGACAACACGTAGCTCATGGTGTTAGCTTACGTTAATGTTAAATAAACTGTAGATTTGTTTCTGATTATTGGCAAGTGTGAAATTAATGATGGGATACTTATTAGAAATCATTAGATAGAATCATAATGGAAAGATGAGTATAACGTATGGTATAGGACCATCGACTCATGAAAATTTAATAAACTTATCAATTGAAATATGCGTCTTCCCCCCTCTCTCTTGTGGAGTTATACACCCTCTGTCCAAAAAGAAACCGAACTTTTCGAAAATAGAAGAAACTAGTGGCGCCACCTGTTGTATCTTTTTGTCGTCGAAAGCGGCAACCTTCATTAGTTGTGTCAACTGTTTATGACATTTGTTTCATTAGAAGCCGAGTTATAGTGCCAAGAGTGACAGTGTGTTTCGAGGAACGGTCGGTCGTCACGATATTTATGCCGTACACGACGAATTCTCGCTATCAATCGCTTCAAAACTTCGAGATAAAACTCACCATTGACCGTTTGGCCAGGCGGAACGAATTATTTGTGGATAATTCCCTTGGAATCGTAGAAACACATCAGCATCGTCTTTACTTTTGACATCTCCGAACGACTTTTTTTCGGATGCCCTTCTTCTGGTGGTCTCCACTCAGCACTCTGGCGCTTTGTTTCGGGCTCATACTCAAAACACCACGTTTCGTCACCAGCAACGATCGTTTCAAGGAAGTTTGAGTCCTTCGAGTGGTTTTAACGAGGTCCTTGCAGTGTTCAATTCGATACATTTTTTGGTCGTCGGTCAACTTGTGGGGAACAAATCGCGAATTCAATTTACGAAGCCCCAAACTCTCAGTCAAAGTGTTGTGCATAGTTGATTTTGGAATCCCCAATTCATCTTCAATCAATCAATCTCATGGACGATTTCTGGTTTTCTTTGATTTCATCAAAGAAAATGAACTTTTTGGATGTTAACTTCGCTCAGCCCAGTTTCTGGACGGCCCGGCTTTTCGTCGTCGTCAAGTGTCTCACGACCACTTTGAAATCGCTTAAACCACTCGTAAACTTGAGTACGGGATAAGCATTCATCAGTTTACCAAGTTGAACACAAAAGTCAATCGCAGCTCTGTTTAAAACTCATTTTCCGACAGTTCGTCAAAAACACTGTCACTCTTGGCACTATAACTCGGCTTCTAATGAAACAAATGTGATAAAAAGTTGACACCACACTAATGAAGGTTGCCGCTTTATACAACAAAAAGATACAACAGGTAGTGCCACTAGTTTCTTATACTGTATTTTCAAAAAGTTCGGTTTCTTTTTGGACAGGGGGTATAGATAGAAAGGCAAGGCATCATTAAATAGTATTGCCAGTTAGGTCTGCATTGTTTATCGGAATTATCATTATCAGAAACTCCTGGTGAAGACGATGAAACCTTGCAACGATTTCTTCGTAGTTAACACTGAAGCAGAAACTACATCGGTGTGTCATCTAATAATTCTTCTTTGTGTGATGCGAGAAATTGATCTACCGGCTTCCTGCATTTCGTGAAAGCAACTTCTTTGCCAAAATTAACAATCCAAAGTTTTCAGTCTGGTGATATGGCAAGGGAAAAACCAACACCTAAAAGTATTCACAAGCGTCTCGCAGTGAAACCACAGCCTCCTGATCAAGAAAAGACGATTTGTACTCGACCACCCGAATCCGCACAAGATTAGGCGGGAGTTAATGAACTGATGTTACAGCAGTTAAGGCAATAGGAAACTAGTCTGCTTGTATTCTTAGGCTAGTTATTTGCCTTATGTGGAGAATAAAAATCGCAATTTTCAAATAAAAAAAAAAATCACTTCTGTTTCAGATGGTTTACTAGTCACCACTAAAGAGATCCCGCAACTGAGAAAGCTTCTTGCGTCGTTGATCTGTTGGTACAGAACTTAACGTTAGTCATAACGAGTGGCGGCAGTAGAGACATTTCAAAAATAATGACTAGTAACCAACATTGCAAATGTCAGTTTGATTTAGCTCATATTTTAACATTATATTTTAAGCATTAATTTTCGCAAACAAATTAAAACATTATTCATCATCCATTATCGACTAAGTTCGTTAATTAAAATACCGAGACAGCCATTTTTCTAGATGGTTTGGAATAAATAAATAATTAACTACTAACTTCTAAAACAGTAAGCTTTCTTAACGATAACTAGGCGACTTTACAACGTACTTTTGGTTTTAGCAAACTGAATGATCTCTTAAGGCAAGAACTCTGAGTTTTCTAAAGAGAGCTTATTTGTCTTCTTTCTCAACATACAGACATATTGATTCATTTAAGTACGGTTTTGGGTATCGAGATCCTCAGCATAATCAAACATAAGTTCCAATAATGACATGAGGTCTAGAAGCACCGTATAAAAGACTATAAGAGTTCTGAAGAAGATGAACAGCGATTAGGATCACATGAAGGGCCAAGTGTTCTACAGATTTCAGACAATCATAATTCTGTCTTCCTGAATGCAATTTTTCACTTCATGGAACATCGCATTTAAGAATACAAAATATCATACGAATATAGACGGGATTCGAGCCCAACTGTTTCCAATCGAAGGGCATCAAACAACGACAGCTAAGGAGGCTCCATCGAGGATAGGACGACACTATATTGGTATAGAACGATCCCGTCTGCGAGAGGTCACTCAGTTGCCAAATGACCGCTCATCTGAAGATAAATCATTCAAATGTTTATTATAATTATTACGTGGAAATTAAAAATATATATATACACACACTATGTTGAAATAAGTACTAGGAACAGGCTCTTGGTTTAGAATGAAATATGGTGCAACGGATTTACTTGGCTATATGGCATTATTAAATAAATTTAATAACGAGAATCCGAGAGATATCAAAATACTATGACATCCAGAACACTTTCAAATGTCAGCAATATGTTTGCAAGTTAATTTACAGCTGTTATTTCTCTTGTAATGTATATTTTTATATTTATCTTTTCATGTTATGTACCCGATGAAATTTTCTAAGCAGACGAAACTAGTTGTGTGCTCAAATAATAGTTTTTTCTACAGGATAATCAAAAGTTAAGTATCCCTGTTTAAGGCCGTATGTTGAGTCATCTAGTGATCCAAATGCTACGAAAGTTTGCAGGAATATATTGTGCGTCATGCGGAAGTGATATCTGAGAGGAAGAAAAAAAAAAACGGTTCCAAAATTCACGACCAGAGGGCGCTGTAAGGTGTATCGAATGTAGATGTAGTAATTTTTCTGTGTGTGTGTGTGTGAGAGAGAGAGAGAGGAGAAAAGCGACACAAGCATAAAGAACACATTTTTATTCACTCCATTATGCATTCACGGGCGATAACTGTTCAATGTGTGGCCATTCCCGCATGTCACAAACTGCAACCTTTCCCAGTGTGTTCAACAGCAGAACTCACATGCTGGGTTTATGCGGCGCTGGCAAGTTATCAGGATGATCCCGATAAACCTCGTCTTTTTGAAATCGCCAGAGAAGTCACGGGGGGGGGGAGATCAGATGAACTAGGTGGCCATGCAGTGGGAAACGCACGGCTGATCACTCTGGCTTCCGTGAAATGTTCTCGAAGAACCTCCTGTGTACGGATCGACCGATGTGCAGTGGGGTCCCATCCTACATGAAAATAACGAATCCGTGCACAGGCGCTACTGTGACTGTGGTACAACATAATGTGCTACCTCTCGGCAGTAACTGAGCAGGTCACAGGATCTGACTGGCGAATTTCCTTCAAGAATGGTCCAATGATAAACGAAGTTGTAAACTGTCAGACAGTAACTTTGGGTGAATGCAAAGAAATTTGTTATATTACATGCGGATTTTGTGTAGTCCATACCCAGCAATTGCGGATATTCACAGCTCCGTTCAGGTGAAAGTGAGCCTCATCTCCCCACAAAATCATCCACGGCCACGCAGAGTCTAATTCCATTCCAGCAAGTAATGTTAAGGCGAATGTCAGTCGACTTTCAAAGTCATGCGGACGCAACTCTTGTGTCAGGGTTATCTTGAATGGGTAGCAATGCAGAATCTTCATAAAATTTTCCAGACAGTTGTAAGAAACAGCCACGTGTCTTGATACAGCACATGTACTGCAACGATGAACCAACGCTGTTATTCATGGCCTGCTCCACAACGCCAGTAGCAATTTCATTAGCTTGCGACCTCTACCAGATCTAACTCCCAACGATCCCGTTTCTTCAAAACGACTAATCATTCATCACAGACCACTGAGATAGTGGACCTCGTCGACATTTGTTCAGACAACGAAATTCGCGAAGTGCAGCAACAGCATTGCAATTATTTAGGTAATAAACTTCACCAGCACAGCACTTTGGGATAAGGTCAGTGCCACCACTGTGGACGGTATTAACTAGAATGAAGGGAAAAATCTCGAGTCCATCTTTTTAAACCCGCCTGGCACCTGCCGAATTGCGTGATATGTAAATTCCATGCATATGGTGTTTACAACATCCCTGGTGGTGAATTTTGGAAGTACCTTTTTTATTTTCTCAGATATCGCTTTCGTATGACTCAATATATTCTTGCAAAGTTTCGCAGCATTTGGATGACTGTAGCGGTTGTTTGAACCTGCCAATTAGTAGCGGAAGGGTATGGAAACTGTTAAACAAGGTAGTACAAGTGTAATAATAATTGGCACAAGTCAAATATGAATTCGTTTACATATTAGGTTATTTTGAATTGTCACCAAGCTGAGAGCAGCTAAGCTGTAGTAATTACTCACTAGTAGAAAGAGTTGCATCTGCCATGATGAAAGTCGGAAGATATCAGCTTCCAGAAATCTGATCGGATTAAAACCCTACCAGGTTTGGTTGCAGAGGAGTAATGATCGCAAGTTGTTTATTCAGATATGAGTCCAAAAACGGTACATGAAGGTGCTCATGCATTGAAGGAAGAATGATTCAAAATATCTGCAACGAATATCTGGAAATTTATCTTAAATACCCCCATCCAAGTACTTATGTCAATATAGTTATAATCCATTTGAGTTTACAACGCTATTCACTCAATGAATTATTCTATTCCTATTAAAGTAAACGTAAAAACTGGAGCTGCTTGTTTTTGAGAGAGAAAAAAAAATGAAGAATTCAGCAGAAAATTAAAACCCATCGCTGTATTAAAAAAAGTAACAAGTGAGCCATATACTGTCGCAACAGTGTGATATCTGAGAAATCGATATACGTAACACGAGATGCTCTCCATTTTGCAATCACGCATACATTTGGTTGCGCACATCATCCTTTTCTCCTTTTCACTTTTAATTTATTTTCAAATGTACACGACATACAATACCCAGATATTCAACAATGTTAATTACATATCCTTCATCTAATTATCTTAACTACCACTATTTCGATTGATTGTAATTGTCAAAAATCAATCACAATAATTAGCAATGATAAAATATTTTCAACAATAATGACTGCATACTTGTCATCTTCATTTGTTTCTTTATTTTATATTAACTGCTACTAAAAATAAACAAAGATAACCATCTACAGCTAATTTACTCAGCTGTTATTAACGTCTCATATATTGGTTTTCTTTCAAAATTTACAATAACGATCCCTAATCACCAATTCGCTAATTACATATATTATGATCCTTGGTCACAGCATTTATTACCATTAAGAATATTTGAAATTTCTGAATAATATACCTAATTAATCTTCAGTATGTCACCCGAGAATTAATTAAAATTCATTTTAAGAATGAATACTAAAGATATTGAGTTGTGGACGCATCTACAGCTCTTTGTTAAAAACCCTGTTCACATATTATCGAAGTTGACTGTAAAAAAATTAACAGAAACCATTCAGCTTTTCATTATTCATGAAGAATGAACAATACAAATCACAATATAATAAGGAGAGCGTCATAAATGCCATAATGCTGAAGATGTAATAATATAGCGAAGGCCTCACCAGGACTGACCATACATCCTGATGTGTAGTCAGTCCTGGATAGTAAGAAGATTGCATTCTACTTTATTGTAAACGGATTGTGGGTTCGAATCGCACTCATTCCGTGGTATACTGGAAGGGTATATATGACAGTCTATTTACTTTTTTTTATTAATTATTAAATGACTAAGCAAGATACTGCGAATGAAGATTGTGGGACATTTCTGCCATAAATTGGAGTAAAGTATACTATTATGTACTATACTGCAGGGAAAACAGCTTATGAACATATTAAAAATATGTCACTTTCTGAATTCCTCTTTGTCAATATTTCTGAAAATGTATAAGAAAAACCAACTTTTACAAGCGGAATGTTACATGATACTTTCTTAAATACATTCAACAAGCTGCTTGAAAGCATTCAACACAGGTTAAGAACAATAACAACAACAACAACAAAAAGTCAGTCAAGAAAAAAAAAGCGAAAAATTCTATTATCGTAAGTAAATAAAATTCCAAAAAAAAAAAAAAAAAAAGGAAGCACATATTCCTTTAGATGTTGGATGGTGACGGCTTGTAATAAAAAATTCAAATGTATCTTTGCATGTCGCATTACATTAGACAGCTCTGATGGAAATGCAAGTGCAAAAATGAAAATACACTTGCGAGGGAATAGCTAATATGGCAGCAAAGAAGTACAGCTAATGGAAGCGTATCCTTTGTTAAATCCGTCTGCCTGAGTCTTCGTTGAATTTTAGGAATATTCAGGCATCACGGTTTGTCATATCTCAAGAGGAAATTCAGATGAAGCAATGTTTATTTAATTCATTGTAAGATGCGGCGTCATGTCACGCCGCATTAGTCTCAAGGTGTGTTAATCGCCCATTTCTTATGACGATGTTGTCGTTAATGGTATGCGAACTTGCGTCATTTGTAAATGTTATGTAAAACAACTAGAATATCTATAGACATTTCAAATGATTGTTAGGACAGCTATAAACAAGTAAGAGAGCAAACGATGAAATCCTTTATCAGAAAATATAGTAACAGAAAACTTGCAACAAATCATGAAAATAAAACTGACTTATGCTTGCTCAACCATAGCTATTTTATGGTTTCGGAATAACAATCACTGACAAGTTTAGATGCATCAATTGTTGACCCAACATTCACATGCCACGATGCGGATTTATTTTCCATTATTCACGTGTAAAATGATTAATGTTCAGTTTTTTCCCTTACTTTACTGTCAATATTCATTTCAGTAATTTGCAGAGGGACTACACGAAAGCAAAATCCATATATCATGTTTAGCACAGTGTTGTGAAAACGGACGGACAGAGAGCGGAAGCCTTCGACTTGCAAAAATATCTTCATTCTTCTAAGTCAGAACACAAAGAAAGTATCATGAACAAATGAATAATAATGTATCGGAATGGAAAAAGGAATCGATCTCCTCATCGGCAACTCAGTCAAAATAGTGGTAGTTCCTCATAAATAAAGGACAATGGAAGGAGAAAAAAGTAGACGTAGCACAAAGGCAAAAAGGCTTATTGAAACAGATGAACAGAATTTCTACAGAAAATAAATTACTTTGGGTGATACATCCAAGGAATAGGTGTAAATATACTTGGAATTATTTTTATAGCACAATGCGTACAAAAGGAACGTTAAAAGGAATAATGTGGCTTCTGCCGAAATATTAACGTTACTACTGTTAGTAACTTCAATATTTCGGCAGAAGCCACATTACACATAAGCGAAATCATCTGGATTGTACTTAATTAATAAGAATAGTGCATCGATTTCATTCTTTAACAAAGACACACTCAAAAAATGTAAACCCCATGTATGAAATAATCGGTTTCTATTGTTTTCAATCAAATTTTGTAGTAAATAAATTGCACAATATACATGTAAGAACACAAACAATCATGAATAATAATACACTGGTCTGGAAAACAAGGAATCAGTCTCCTCAATGATTCGAGTGTCTGTATTGGTTGAAAAGACTCAGGTTCAAATCTCGTCTACAACGTGAGGAACCTTTATCAGGACCGTTTCAATCAAATGATGAGTTAGATGGTCATACGGAGGTAGAGGATTTTTTCGTCCTTCAGAACAGGCAACCGGCCTCGTGAAACACAGTTCTACAGACATGAAATATTTATCCTTAGAAGGATGTAGCAGAGGAGTAGCAAGCCGGTTGCATTAAACTGCCCAAAATCCCTAATCGGGGGACTCAATCCATCTTCGACGGATGAGAAATGGAAGAGGAGAAATAACATCAGTAATCACAGTTTATTAATACGGCATCTCATTAGTATAAAGTATGGTGCCTTAGCGTCTATCAACGTTTTCTGATACTATAACTAAGAAATGATATGCGGAAGAAAGATCGTCACAGGTTCGATTTTAGTCGCATCCTAGATGCTCTCGAGTTCCAGACTTAGTTGATGTCCAGGAGAGGACAAAAATCTATAACTAAGTAGGATATTTTTCTTCTCCTAGAAATCCCGCATCACAGGAACATCGACCACGTCTTTATTTCAGACAACAGAGTTTAGGATCACGAGATGGCGAACACTTCTTTACCATACTCTCCTCCGATGCGTTTTGGAAATCAGGAACATCATCATCGAAAGTTGAGCCTAATTATCGATGATGGAAAATACATGCATGGATTCATTATTTTTAAAGTATAAAATATGGTAAACTTAATTTCTAAGCTATTATAATTAAATAACTGCATAATTATTTCTCTGGAATGGATACTGGTTATGAATAAGAACAGCGTATCGTATTCATAAATTTGGCACATTTCTTCATTATTTAAATTTTTTTGTTAAATGCATATCACTTTATAATAATACAAAAATATTTAAAGAGCCGAATCTTCCTAGGAATATTTAGCATAAGCCAAATATAGCAAAAACGAAACGATTTCGAGTAGAAAGTGGATACACATTCAAAATTTAGAAACGTGGAAAGGTCACGCATCCAACAGGATAAAAGGCAAAATACTGCGCTAAGCGAATTGTGTTTGAAGGAGGCTCTTTTCGTCAAGGAATAAAGTTGCAAAGGATTTCTTGTAATGTCACAAAGCGATCATCTAGATGATTTCACGCGGAAAGAATTATTGGGAAGCTTGAAGAAAGTCGCAGAATTACTGATATTGCCAGAGAGTTTGGAATACCACGTAGCGTTTCAAACCAATTAAACGTGTTCCAGATGTTTACTAAGAGATCGTCCTCGTTCTACCAAGGAACATGAAGACAGATTTTGGGCTATAACAGCAAAAAGTAATCGACGCATCACGGCAGGCCAGCTTGCAAGTTGGCTCCATTCAAGCATGGGTACGTGGATATCTCGACATATTGTTGCAAGACGTCTGTGACAAGTAGGACTATACGCCTGTAGCTTGCATCCCTTTATCCACAGCTCGTCGTGGAGCACGTTTTTAGTGATGCTGTATTCATAAAATTGGACAAGACACCAATGGGCTAAATGCACTCTTTACAGATGAGAGTCGTTTTAATCTTTTCTGCGATTCTAGACGACACTTGATCTGGCGTGAAAGTGGTACTGCTTACCATCGTGAGAATGTTCTTGAAAGGGATAGATACAACAGTGCTGGGATCATGGTGTGGGAAGGCATTATGCTTAATAGACGTACTGAGCTACAAATGCTGGAGAAAGGGACTATGACCGATGATGAAACAAGTTCTTGCAAGGGAGAGGTTCTCCAATGTCATGTTCGATTGTTCTGTGGTACTGTAGATGAAGAATTCATTTTTTATGGATGACAATGCCACACCACCTTGTACACGAACAGTGGAGATATGATACTACCGGCAGACTGGAGAGCATAGACTATTTGTTCAACTACTGATGACTGCTTAAAGATAAAAGAATTACTGAAGCAGAATCATGTGGAACGTTGCATGTATATATATATATATATATATATATATATATGGACGTTGTGAGTTTTTTTTTGCACGCGAGCCGTTAAATGGAGCATTGTTTGGCACACAACACTGTAGTGCACAGGTAATTACTAATGTGAACGTATGTAATCCAGGTGTTAAATGTTTTTGCAACCTGTCTTACATCCGACAAGCCCCTATCCATTTTTATTTTTGATATTAATACTCACCGAAGATGGCAAAGAATGAATCACTGAATATTCAAAGCAATAATATTTCCTGTTCAGTAAAAATTTCTTTTAGTGTTAAAGATAACGCTTAGAATAAAAGCAATGCCTCTTAAAGATATTGTAGCGTAGCATATCACCTTTTTGAACGAACGGGCTTATTTCATGTATGCACTTTAAAGTATAAATCTATTAAAATATCTTTGAAGGTTTCCATCTTTCGTTTAGAAAGTATCCTTATTTAGCTTATTTATGATCGACATGAAGTCACAGAACACTCATAAGGTTTAGAGAGGAATGCTGAAAGTCATACAGATAATACGTTCCATGTTAATAACGTAAGTCTGCACAGGAATTTCAAGAATCAGACACTGCATTGGTGTTTATTTAACTGGAGTTTTCCGCGTTTCTTACGTTTTTTTTTTTTTTTCTTCCCGATATGTGCTACGTTCTTTTCAATTTCGAAACAAATAAAATAAAGTAAAAATCTCCGTCAAGCAGTGCACACACTGTTAATGCCCTTCCCGTAGGATACACATGTGGAAAGTCAGTTTACGTGCGCAGCATATCAAACACTCGTCGCTCATTGACCTTAGGTCCCAGCATACTATTTACTTTTCTAGGTTATTTTTCTCAATGCCTTCAGACCAAAAAGTTGTTTCAATAAACATTCATAGCAGCATAGTGCAATAAGATGCGTACGTTGTTTGATTTGCCATTCCTCTACGAATGGAGAAGAAATAAGAGATTTTTATTTTGTTTGTTTTTGTTACCAATGGCAAAAAAAAAAAAAAAAAAAGATTACAATATGAACTACTATTGTACTTTTCTCTAGATGTGTCTCGTATACTTTTCATAAAAAGCACTTAATAATCAGCAGTGATTAGAAAATACAGACATTTTTCTTTTCCGAAAGTAAAATCAGCACTTAGGAAAAGTAAGCACATATTAAAAATAAAAAAAAAACCAAATCCGATAAAAATATATAATTTAAAATCAAACATGCACTTCTAGGCGTGAATGTTTTTTTTTTTTTAAAACAAAATACGGGATGAAATATCTGATATGCATATGCCTGTCATTATACTTAGCCTATAGAGGTATAGGCTAAGTATAATGACAATGGTAAATAATGACAATGTTATTATAGGATCTCATATATGACAATGGTAAAAGTTTGCATCAACAAAATCGGTTGCATGAACAATATTAGTTGCTTTTGGTATTAAGGCTTTTGACAGAATCCAGCATGGCAGACTGCATGCATAAATTGAAGAAAATGAGTTTGGGTTATAGAATATTAGAATGGATAAGAGGATGGCTGACTGACAGATATCAAAAGATGGTATACGGGGGATGCGAGTCTGCAAGATTTAAGGTAACTAATGTGTACCACAAGAATTACTTATTGGTCAACTGCTATTCAATCTGTACATTAATGATATTGGGAAGGATTTCACAAGCGACATACAGCTATTTGCTAATGATGCAAAGATAGATAGGGTAACCAGGAATGCTGCTGATATGCAGTACTTGCAGAATGATTTGAATTAGGCTGGAATTGTGGGCATGAGAAAATGGGTGTCAGTTCAATGTCAGTAAATGTAAGTCATTCACTTTGCCGTGATTAGATATCTAATGTCGTATTATATTGGTGGGATTAGGCTAGAAGAAACTGATGAGGCTAGGGATCTTGGAGTTTTAATAGATAGGAAGTTGAAGTTCAGGGCCATGTGGCAAAGATTGCAAATACAACTCAAAAGAAATTGCAATGCTGAAATGAACGTTCGCCTGTAAAGATAAGGATGTTATTTTGCCTCTTTACAAGGCCTTGATAGACCTCACTTGTACTATTCTGCGCAGGTCTGGTTTCCGTTGTGATTCTGATATATTGGAAAGAGTACAATGGAGTGTTAAAAATGATATCAGGATTGCGGAATACTGATTATGAAGACAGATTGAGAATTTGTAGACTGCAGAGACTAGGCAAATAGGAGAAAGAGGTGAGATATGATTGAGACTTACAAACTTCTGAAAGGGTGATACATAATTTCAATTGATGGAATTTTTCAATTTATGGAGGGTGGGGAAAGGAGAGAGGGCATGCTTGGAAGCTGAGAATGAAGGCAACTAAGAAGAGGACGAGGACTAGATTTTTCTCTCAGAGGGTGGTGCGTGATTGGAATGGACTGCCATTGGATGTTGCGAGTGTAAGCAGTGTGAATGAATTTAAGTATGATAGCTGGTGTGCATAGTATGTGGCCTCCCTCGATGAGTCTCTGACTCCCTGGAGGTCTCTCTTAATAATAATTTAGTTCTGTCTGTTCATAATTATATAGATATATAAATCATATCTATATATTTCATGCAGCTTATTCAGTACAGATTTTCATCGGGTGAATTAGAAAAGGACGATCGACAATCAATCTTAACCTATACAATTGCTGCTTTATATAGACACTATGGATGGACAACCATGACGGTACAGAATTTTTAAAATTCCTGTGCGACTCGTGTCTCATAACTGGAACTCACAATAACGCTGTCTTTCCAAACTGTATGATGTTTTAGTATCAATTAACCAAGTTAGTAACCAGATCAGTTAATTGACACAATTAGTATCAATAACTGATCTTTGCATTAACCAAGGCAGAACAAAATTTAAAACTGTAGTTAACTAGAATTCTGCTCCTTTTAGAGGAGAATAGTTTCATCGTAGTTACACGTCTCTGAATCTTCGGAGTGTCTTTTAGTGATTCACACAGATATTAATAGAAATATCAAAAACGAGCATTTCATAAACTAACGGTTGAGTTTAGAATCATAGACAATTTGTGATAGGCAAAGAGATTTTATATTTAAAAAATGAACAAAACGTCAAAAAAAAAAGATGGGGGGTTAGAAAGCAATGCCATTCCTCATATTACATGTCGATAGTGGTTGGCTTTTATGACTAAAAGTTAATGCGAATTTTATGTTCGGACTACATTTTTGACGTATATTACTTTTCATCATAATATTTGGTCGACTAGGTTTGCTGGCCTTGAACTAGTGAGCGGATACGAACAAAAAAGGCTATTGGTTCGAATGCTCATCGTGGCATGGGTCGTCAAGGCAGCTTCGTCAACCTGTGTGAGAACACCCTGCTTACTGAACAAGTTTCATATTTGATCTCTACAGTAAGGATAACGAACTATATAACCGTTAGACAATTAATAATAATAAAAAAGAGCAGAATCAGGGATCAAAATAATATCATCAGAGAATAGTCATTATACAATTTAAACTATTGTAAAAGATGATCATGTCTACAGTAGATTCTGTTAAATATTAGAAATTTTTGGTAATCTTTTATCATGCATAAAAAGGGAGATATCTTCGCATACGGATCTAGCATGGCAAACTGCACATAGAAGTCTACTCAGTATATATGACATCATGCAACACCGAGAGGGTTGGAATGAAGTTTCTGCAGTTTTTACTCCAGAGTTATTGAAAGTTTTTTTTTTTTTTTTTAGTTGTGTGCTTTAGAAGTACTGGAATCAGGGGATGTCGCAGCACGAGGTGCTCTAATCTCCTGTTTCATTCTCAACTAGAAGAATCAGCTTATCTTTGTCATGAATATCACATAGCGAAATCTATAGAACAAATTCTATGGTCCAATGAGTTGCACTGTAACATATCCAGTGGTGAGCTATAAGGGGCTCGCGCGAGCCCTTTGTTAAATTTTTCTCAAATTTGCGAGCCCCTTATTCTTTTTGTTTACTTTTTTATTTTTTCAAAAAAAATTCTTTTTTGAAACATATTACTCATACGGTAATTAACAAAAATTAGTCTATTCAGCAGTGTATAGATTATTTGGAATTATTGTTTCAACTCCTCTATAACGAATGCGCCCAAGTTTGAAAATAAAATAAGTGCATGCGCTATCATTACCCTTCTGCTTTCTGGTAGCCAATCGTATGGTAAAACCAGTAGCCAATTAAATGTTTTATAAAAGATTATATTTTTATATTTTGATAGTTAAAAAATGTTTTTCTTATGTAAGATAAATTAACACTGTTGATTGCGTGCAAATATTTAATTTTTAGATCATGAAATATTTGTTTAAAAATGATAGCCTTTAGAAGTTGATTGTCCTCTCATACTTTTTGATTGGAATTTGTACACAAGCTGTATTAATAAAAGTTTTGGTGTGAAATACAGCTTTTTTTTCTTCATTTTTTTTGCTCGACGATGGGAGCCCTTTGTTAAAATTTCCACAGCTCACCACTGAAGCTATCCATTAATTAAACGTTTGCTCACTACGTCATTTCTCTGCCATTGAAACAGGCTAGAAGAAGGTTCAGAAATGGAGTGTTTGGTAGAATTGTCAATCATCAACCGACAGGTTTTATTGTGCTTGTTTAAATCTATGGTGGTTTGCGAAAGAATGTGACACGTGGTTTGGCCTTTCGGAAACGCTTGTCTGGTTACCAGAGCACAGTTACCAGTCTTAAAGTGATATATGCTTTTAAAATTCCTTGTCACGAAACTTTACGTTTATCCAAAAAATTAAGAAGCTATCTACCAACGCAATGGTTTTTAGCATAACATACGTCTAATATAACACATCCATAGTTCGCCATCTTTCTGAGCAAACCCTCACCAGCTTGTGAGAGTACAGAGCACCACAGCTGAAAAACAACACGATCCGGCTCATGAGTAGATGATTCATGGAACTCAACTGCAGATGTAATTAGGTTCAATATCCTCTGGTTAATTACAACCATTCTGCGTTCATTTCAAAAAAGAATATTACATGATGCTGCTCGTTAATGTTTTATTATTTTTTTTTTCCGTACACGATTTCTTGTTTAAGATATCTCATACTTTTTCATTTCTACTAGTATTAAATTGATACTGATAATACATATAACTAACTCACTGGGCATACGGGTAAAAGTAATATACGGAACACAGATAGTCTCCATACTTAACTATATAATATCTGTATATACAATGGGTAATGCTGCTGGAATGTCTTCAAACTAAAACACAGTTATCAAGTCATAAGGAATGATAAATGACTTGGAACGTTCGTATGATGAGAGATACACTGTATGTTTGCAACACCTCTAAAAGAGTTAACAAAGGACGAAGTGAGCGGATTCGTAAGTTCAAAAGCACAATAGGCAAATTTCTGATGAATTTGTATAGAGGGATAATGAAGTATAAAAAATAATTGGAATTGAATAATTTTTTTTCTAAATGTTAATCTCATTGTGATCTAAATGTTAATCATTTTATTTTTATAAATTTGAGATCCCCTGGAACTGAGGATTGTGCCCACTGGCATTGCTTCCTCGATTTACGGTAAATCCTTCTTTCAATCAACAATCCTATAAGAAAGCACTCACTGCTACTCCAATGGACACATTTAGTTTGATTACCATAGAAGCACTTATGTATTACCATAAGTGTACTATACCCCCAAACGTACTCGAATCCCACAAGGCTTGCAGAGATGTAAACTATATTAACTAAACTGTACTTATAGAAATTTATATATACGTATATCCTCCCCTCCCGCCCCCCCCCAAAAAAAAAGTACAAAAATACTTATACTATACTTCAGAAGATTCCTTAAAATCATTCAAATCGTAAGCGAGGTTATGGAATTCATATCGCTGGCTTGCAATGATGTTCAAATCACAAAAGCAACCGAAGAGCTGGAAAAAGAAATATATATACCGGAACAACAACAAAAAATATATCATCCCTTCCTTACAAAAAAAAAAAAAAAAATAAATAAATAAATAAATAAATAAATAAAATACATCCAGATAGGTTTTTAATACTCATTTAATATACAAAAAAGTTAATTAGTTGGAATTTAATTTTAGACTTAGGTTGAAACGCAAGAGCAGCTCTATTACCATAAAAGCATTGCTACTTTTTTTTTTTTTTTTTTTTTTTAACGAAATCAACTCAATTAGAAAATGTCTGAAGGTAGAATTCTTTATTAGAATGAAAGTTCGGGGCGGAATAGCTATTTCGTTTCTTGACTAATTCCAATGTTAGCAGCTATTTTAATGGATAGTTCTTTAATTTTTTTACGCAGTTACTTCAATGTTTTATTTATCTTCTAAAAACTATCATACGTAAAAAAAAGTAACCCAATTACTGTGAAAGCAACAGAGAGATTGGATGTAATAGAAGCAATAACTACTTTGATGAAATTATTTTATTGGTTTTACTAGTAGCACTGTTGTTTCCACTGGAATTTCAGATAGGAATTTACGTTCTCGACAATTAAAGAACAATATCTGACAAGTAATATCTTCTAAATTACAGTCGACTCCACTTTTTTTACGTATGAAATAACACTTATTTTTTTAAAGTGAAGAAAATAAATTAGGCAACGAACTGCTAGTGAAAATCGGTTGAACAATGTTGGTCTGATAAGATGTCTAAGGTATTTTACTTTCTCTCTCTCGCAACACACACACACGCAATTCACCCCATCTACTTTTGCTTCTTCTATGTCGCAATGTTCAAGGGACCTAAGAAACTATTTTTATTTATCTGTTTCTGTCTTCATTAGATATCCCGCTGATACCGATCTGAAGGCATTACTGACGTCAAACATCCACGTTTCAATTACAAGACAATACTTCCAGCGATGGTTTCATCTACTTGGCAGATTTAGCAAAAATAATTATATTGTCAACTTACGTTTTCGCACACAGAATTATTCTTTCTCGTCCTATGATTGTAGAGCGCGTTCGATCTAAATGAAAATGTGAATACATGCGCTCTAGCATCTTAGAGATAATGCTACATATTTTTTGTTTAGTAATATTTCCCGCTTGTTTTTTTTTTCTTTATTTTGTTTTACCTATTATTTCTCCAAATATATAGTTGTTTCAGTATTTATTACTACGAATTCGTGTGCTGTCTTCTCTACTTCACGAAAAAAGTTCACCTTTATTCCTCTCCTACAGGAATCAGTCGTTTCCTAAGAAATCAAATGCAATGAATATTTTGTGCATTTGAAAGTGCTCATTTAAATAAAGCTCAAGGCAGCCTGGTTTAAAATATTGCAGGATTTGTATTTTTAATTCTGAGTTCTTGAACTGGTTTTCAGTGTAGAATATGAAACAGTTGTAGGGAATAGAGAATAAGATATTTAGCAAGTAAAAATTTTTATAAGAGAAAATAAAAATCACAAATGAAAGCACTAATCTCATTTAAATTTAATTGTCTATGGAGAAGGGGAATACTTTTTCTTTAGTTTTAAAAAAGGAATACGAAAATTACTGAATTATCTATTAAAACAGCGGATACTCATACATAAGATTGAGAGATTTTTAAGCAATCCAAAAACCCAAGTGTGAGTTAAGCAGTTATGCGATGTTCATCAGCCGGTCTAAAACTTCAGTTTCTCGGTGGTAAAACCTACGGTCATATTCGACAAGCGAACTCGTATTCACAGCACTTGCATACCACTTGTCAATGCCGAACACCTTCGGAAGTGAGTTACTAGCACAGAGTATAACTCCGAATAACTTTGCATAGTATAGAACAGCGTTTCCCAAACTTTTCTTACGACAGAACACTTCACAAATCCTGAAATTTTCACGGAACACATTGGTTATTTTGTAATGTATTAATAATTGATTAATTATTAATTAAACATCAATTAAGCATAAACATCATTAAATTAATTTGTACTGATTTTCATTGACATATTCCATTCTGATCACCAAATTTTTATAATATTATTATAAGTACTTACGAGTGAATGCAGACTTTTTCTCCTATGTGCTGGTAGTTTTCCCCTCCTTTTGTATACATCCTGGAGATCGCTTTGTAGGCTGGAGGTGGATGAATCACTATCTGTTTTGTCACAAACATCTTCAATAAGAGATTTCTTAACACCAAAATTAAACAAAGTCCCGTGTCTCTTATTCGTATTAAAATTTAAATCTATAGGCCTATTACTTTTAAAAAATCACGGCACTACGGTTTCGAAACAAGCACTTTCACACCCTACAATACGAACTTGTGAAGAAAGTATTCAGTATTAATAGATCTGAGAACCGGATACAGACTACCTTGATCATCAATTTCAGTGGAAAAATTTTCTTATACTTACTTGCTGATTGGTCACTAACATTTGCAACACAGATGTTATTTCCTTCAGTTTTGAGAACAGAGGATACGCCGCCCATTGTTGTAATCGGCTTGCAGGCAATTTTTATAACCGGTCATAAACAGCGGTATTCCCTTTCCCAAATGTTGAAAGGTTTCGATGTGTGAAAATTAACGATAATTCATGAATACTTCCACGTTTAAAAATACACGGCTTGGTCACTAACATTTGCTACACAGATGTTATTAGGCGTTCTGGGTCTGAGCTTTTCGACATATTCACGAATATTATTCTCCTCAGAATATTTCCACTATAAAATATTTATTCATGAAAAATGCTTAGAAAACTAAAATGACAAATTCCAGGAGAACTTCTCGAGGAACACTTATTCACCTTCCGCGGAACACAGTTTGGGAAACCCTGATCTAGAGGATGCATGAGAATCGTAATAATGCAGGCGAGAAAGTCCACTATACTGTCATCAGAAGGACACAGATATATAAATCTTGTCACACAAGTAGCGTCAATTTACGTATGAATTACATTAGTATCTGAAAGGGTATCTTTCAGATATCAGTGTAATCCATACGTAAATTGACGCGACTTCTGTGACAAGATTTATATATCTGTGTCCTTCTGATGACAGTATAGTGGACGTTCTCGATACTCTTTCTCGGACTTTCAGATACTAATGTAATCCGTGCCAAGTAGATTTCAAGTTAGCCTTAAAGGAGGGCGATGTCCTAAGATACTGAAGTGAAAGAGTAAATCCTACATGCTTTGGATGATGAGAAATCTACGAATATTAATGTTTACACCACAGATTTCCTGACTTTTGTTCAACGGGCGCTCCTCTTGAAACTGTCTTAAATTTCAAGTTTCTCTTTAGTAATATACTTAAAGGGTAATTATAAGTACGTCTATAATTAAATATATAAAATATTTCAAAAATAATAAAACCTCTTAAATATGTTGAGATGACAAAAGAATTCAAGTTTATTTGTAATTTTCGAACTGTTTGGTAAGACGGTGAAGTTTTATTTCATACCAAGCGTTCTTCCTCAGTAATCACCAAACGAGCAAAACCAAATCATAAATATAATCATCGTTATTTCGGTCTATCTGTTCCTGTACTAAAACGCAAATTTTCAGCTTTTTCAATTCTATTAAATTTTATCCATTGCTTTTTTTTTTTGTTAAAAATCTTTTAATGATTGTGGTTGCTTTATTTATTTTTTATAAACTTTATAAGGTTCTACGCGTTCGAGACGAGATTCGAACACCTTTCCAACGAAAACTAATGAAAATCCTACTATGAATACATACCGCAGATGGAAAAGTTAAATATAAAGCGGACCAAACATGAACTTTCTTTGACTACAGAATTCCTATCTTATAGGTATATACTATGCCTCTTGACCTAGCACCATAGGAAAGATGGATTCGAATCTCATCAAGGAAGCGAAGACTCCCACCCTCTCAAGGATTTTTTCCCTACTAAGAGTATCTCGTTCAGGAGTGGCGAGGTTTTTGTTGCTCTTCCAGGGTTCACCTGCCCTGTAATTAATGTGGTTTAAATCAGAGTTAATTGACATAGTACAGAGGCTCAATCTAACACATTAAGAACGACAAGATAATCTTCGCTTCGACATTCGTTTTTGTAGAGTGAATTCACTCTACAAAAACACTCACCAAACAATGCGTTGTTGTATTTAAGAAACGAAAAGAACAACGAAATATGAACGGGGGGGATGAAAAAATTTCTGATGAAACAACTTTTCAGCATACCCTCATACATTATAATAGTTCATGTGGTTTCGGAAGTTTATTTTGCACTTGGTTAGACTATAATAAATTTAGTTTAATCCTTTATCCAAGTGTAAGCAAACAAAGTTTGCGCCTTTTTATATTATAGATAACGTCAATTATAGATAACGCTTTGACAGACGAGGAGCCATTTAACGGAGATGATGATAGTGAAATTGATTTAGAATTAGTCGGTAATCACGAGTCTGATATAGAACAAGACTGTGAGAAAGAATCCACTAATATTTATTAAAAAATATATGAATTTCTATAATACATTACATTATTTGGGTGGGTCTGTGGGACCCCACCTTACCACTTTTGTTACATTTTCCCACCTCACCAGCGCCGGGTTAAACAATTCCAGATATTGTTATAGTCTCTTATAGTACTTTCTTTCAAAGCACTTTCTCTGAATACTGGTCACCACTGGTTTAGATTCTATCAAATTCCACCGTCCAGTTCGACTTTTCCTGGATGGATGACATTTTAATGCTGTCACGAGCCAAGGGATAAATATAATCCCACTATCGGCAGAATTTAGCTCTTCCATCAAAACTTTGAAAGCCTTAAGGAAAAGCTATTCATTATTATTATTCAAACTTCTCGATGTTTACTAGGTCGATAACGAAATCTTAATCCTTTGTAGGATTCTCTTAGGCTTTAACTATCCTCAAATGAATTCAACTAAAATAAACTCGGTTCTAGCGCAATAACAACAGAATCCAAGTTTTCCAATAACAGTTCCCACTTCATTTACTCTGGTTTCCCTATACTGAATGTTAAGTTTCATTTTCGGCGGGACATACTTCTGTATGCTTTATCTATTTACACGTGATAAAAACGTTCGGTCAAGAAGTTGCGAATTTAGTGGCGAGATTTTTTTAAAATATTTATAAATGATTCAACTTTTTAAACAAACACAAACAAAATTAACATTTAACGGGTTGTACTACAAGAAATGAGTCGAACTAACACTCAGAAGAATCATATTTATTTCCTGATACTAATTATACAACATCAACAGGATTTGAATCTACTGAATTACAGCTAACACCATAAATGTATTGCAATTACAATAATGTTAACTCAACACAAAAGCTGAACTATCTACATACATTTAAACGCTAAATACAATTTGCATACCATGCAAACAAAGCCGATGAAAAACGAATCCTCGCAGTGTAGTGTACACATCTATTCAACATCAATCCCACAACTCAGTATTTCAACTCATACTTTATAGAGCAATAAAACTATTTCCAAATTTACAGTAATAATACTCCCTGAACAGATGGCATTTATTAATTTCAAATATTGAGCAAAGAGAAAACAAGAGCAATCGTGGCTTATGAAATGTTAGAGAATAATATATTTTCTTTCAAATACAAATGTCCTCACAGCCAATTTGCAATCTTATCAACAACTATTCGACAATGAACAGGTAAAGTTATATTTTATTTTAAACATTCCAGTCTGTAATGATCGCAATCCAGTCATTCGTCTTAGCCGAAGGGATATTTCACAGGGAGATACCAAGAGGGAATTAACTGAATCAAGATATTGCACGTGTTAATGCTTAAAGTAATTTATACTTTCAGTTGATAACAGCTATATAGTAGTCAAACGTTATCACTCAACAAACAAAACGGATAAAAAGGGAGAAACTGATGAATCAGATAAGACAGCGGCTTAGACAACTAATGAATAAATGGCGAATTCATAGGAGCTGTATAGAATTATAGGTACAGTTGTACTAAGACTAATGAAACTATTAAAGCAGAATTGCGAGGACGTCTTAACTAGGAATACTAAAGAATTTCTATGCCTAAATAATTAAAAAAAAGAGTAAATTGTATTCGTCCGAAGAATACCGTAGTGAATATTATTGACAAACCATATATGATAAATATTGATTTAATACATATTTGATTTAATTGCCAAATAAAATCAAATGATGATAATAATAATCTAGCGCACTGATCATAATTTTCCTCTTGTTTTGAGGTAGCAATGATAAGTTATTTATATATTTTTTTTCCCTGATGAAGATATACCGGGGGAGAGAGAGAGAGATTTCGATCTAGAAAAACGGAAAACTGGTACAAATGACCAATAATAAATATATGGTCGAACATCCAATTGAACAAGAACTTACTGAGACCCCATTAATGTCGTTTTGCACTTTTACTGCTCTTGGAATTTTAAAGCTAAGAGACCAAAAATTCATGCATTACCAACATACCCGCCCCTGGAAAGACAATATCCAAACTTCGAAAACTTTTCCAATATAGCAAATCCCATTCAGAACTGAATGGGATTTAATTTTTTCCAACACTAGGTATTAGAACACATCTTTTGCGATTGTGATTCTTCACTAACGGTTGGGTGCATTGACAATATAATGGAATTAAGTGCTCATGTCATTAAGGAAGGAAAAAGTTTAGACCAGATTACAAGAGGTTACTTTCATTTCACGAAAATAAAATATTCTGCACTTATTGTGTACTGTTGGAGCTCTTTGAGTCACCTAAAACTTGAGCAGTGTTAACAAAAGGGACGACTTCATTAGATTCCAATTTCCAGTCCGTCAAAACAAGTGGAAAAGTGAAGCAGGCTGTGTGTTTAATATAGATAGAGAAACCATTGAATTTTTGTCTTAAAGCAAACAGGTATCTAGAAGATAATGAAATTATTGACGAACTGCAAGATAGATTTGTTAAAGTCAAGTTCTGTTTAACAAGATTTAGTTATTATACTGTCACAAAGGAATCTGGCACTTCTATGGAAATGCTTTCATACAAATTGGAGGGAGGTGGTATTAAGAACAAGGTACTTGACCCACGTCGGCGCGGTTAGCCTAGTGGCTTTGCGCTACGCAACCATATGCCTGGGGAAGGAGTGTCCTAGGTTCGATTCCCGTCGACGACGTTAGGAGCTCAAGGATCTTCCTCAGTTATAGCCAAGTTAGCCGCTCTTTGGCGTGGACAGCAGGGTTTTTTCCGCCAGTTTATCTGGCGATTTTCATCTCGCAAGCACGCAAACCGGACCCGTGAACACACAGGCTACAGTCATAAAAATACGGCAAGGAAGGCAACGGGAAACCACCTTGCGTCACTATCTCCCTAGTAATCAACTGCAACCCTCTCAAAGAGAGGAAGCCACAGGATCAGATCAGACTTGACCCCCACACACACGGCATTATCGTGTCATAGATCTTGGGACCTTGCGTGTGTAGGGATGATACAGAAAAAACAAAACAAAACTGCACTGGATCATGGAATGGACAAAGGAAAGGTTCCAAAGAGGTAAGTGTTCGTGATTGTCAATGATAGTGACCCCAAAATTAAAGTAAAATCAGCAGATGACAGTAAAGCAGAAAGAGTGGTGATCAAGGATTGTTGTTTCAAGTGGATGTGAACAAGACAGGGACACCCAATGAGAAATGACAGTTACAATTTAAACTAAGATTTCATTCTCTAAAAATTAGCTACGATCGTGCGTTTCGTAAAATGAAGAAACCTATAAGTCATCTTGTCTTTTATATATGATTCTTATGAAAGGTTGTAAGCCTAAAGTACATTAGTACAGTGAGTGTACTAAGTTTTTTTTTCTTCTACTTTTTATTAATTATATTTTTGTATATTTCAGAATAATTACAAAATTTGTCAAGCCATTCCAATTTTCGTTCCAATCGGACCTTGCAGAGCCAAAATGTGCAGAAATTATACATTGTAATAACTCTGCTCTGGCTAAAGGATGAAATTAAATAAAATTTGGGATTCAGTACACAAGAAGGTTTTCGAGCAGCTCAACTTTAGTTTCAATAGATGCATTTGCATTTATATCAACAAATGATTGGAAAAGAATTCCGCACACGCCTTTCAAAATGGAATTCAATGAAATTTAATGGTATTTAGGATAGGATAAGTATTAAAATTTGTCGACTTGGTTAAACCGTACCATTCGTTGTTTTGCGAAATAAAATTGTCCATAGTCCATAAAAATAATAAAACAACCGCCCTAAAATATCATCACTTTTGACGCCCTCTTCCGATTTTTTTTTTTATAAAATACCACACTCGATAGAGTTTTCTGAATAACGTAATTATGTCACAGACATCATGAGAGTTCTCGCGAAAACGAAGGAAATATCAACAACAGAAAATTCTACTCTAATACAGGGTGGCCCATAAGTCACGCAGAGTTTAACATTTATTTATTTATTGTTTATATTTTTTTTTTGTTATAATGAAATAAAGAACCTGAGATTTTTTTTTATTAGTTATGAGTTATTTACATTTTAAACCCCCTCGTGCCTTATGAGCCACCTCGTATAATACTACTGTATTTATACAGGTATATTATAGACAATAATGGAAATGTTAGCCCTGAACATAACGGGGTGGGGTGAGTAATTTTGGGTTGAAGACTACTTGAAATTTTCTCTAAGGCAGTTCAGCTAAAATTTCTACGTTCAGCTGTTGCGATAACCAGTGATGTCGATTATTGTCCACAGCTAAGGCCTTTTAGACTATTAATTGAATATATGAAAATAGATTTCTTTGAACAAAAGCTATGAATATCAAGTACAAACAAATAAGAGAAGTCGCTTTCCGCGGACGGTGATCACTCAGGGGATAGTTATTTTCATCGCAGAAATATTACTATTATTATCTGACACCTACAAGGACTCATCGTGGGAGGCACACTACTCACTACAAAACTCACTATCTACCCTACTTAATCCAATTGCACAACGACACTACTACCATGAACACACGTCATCTATCGCCCACCACCAAGTATTTTTATCTGTAAATTGCGCGTGTTCTCACGGCCAATTTGCCTGTATGCGGGAAGAAAAACCCCAAATCCTGCTATCTCTGAAGGTGAGATCGGCTTACTCAAATTCAGATTCCTCTCGTCAAGACGAGAATAATGGAACTCGGGTATTTTGTAGTGCAAGGACACAATATTAAATTCCTTTGGACGAAAAACTGGTCCTTAAGGAATAGACTGTCTTCAACATACTGTTTTGTATGAACATTTTTTCAGTTGTTTTATTATCTAGAGAAAACACTACTTCACACACACACACACACACGGAGAAGTAGTATCTTCTCTCTGGCTATGAAGGAAAAAGCGGAGCTATCAAATTGTTAGTATTTGCTGGTCTGGTTGGCCGAGTGCATAGCGTCTCTAACGAACAGGCTGTGGATTCGAATTCTACTATAGCATGAATACTTGAGAACGGCTCTAGATGGTAGGTGATTGACCGCCCGGTGTAAAACTACCACTCTGCTTACTGGAAGCAATGAAGTGGCTTGAAAAAGTACCGTTGGTCTTTAGCGTAAAGTTTTCAGACGATCTAACTCTTGCTCCATGCATTGTACTAATGTGACAATCTTTCGTGGGTAAGATTTAGGCGTATAAAAATATTTTATTAGTACTCAACGAAACCCTTATCGAAAATATGTCGAATTACATAAAGGCTATTGTGTGCGAGGCATCCCGTCTGTACAAGTGCCCCTCTAGATAGTACTACATTTCGTGTGTGTGTGTGTGTGTGTGTGTATATATACAAAGTTGTTACTATGGTTATACTTAATTGGTTTGCTTCGTATTATTTATTGTGAGATGTATCATTACGTGCTTTGATTGCAAAAACCAAGGAATTAATGTCATTTGCCAACCTGGTTGGCAGAGTGGTTAGTGCATCTGCTCTTTCCAATAAACAGGCTGCGAGTTCGAATCCTGTAGTGGACATGGGTGTTTGTGATTGTCTTTAGGTAGCAAAAGAATTTGATAAGTATGAAAAGTGTGTCACTTACTGGAGGCTTGAAAGAGTTCTATTGTTTGGGCTCTAGAGGGGATTTTCGGATGATGTAAATAAATAAATAAAAATAATATTAACAATTAACAATAGAAAAATTCTTAGCCAACCCGAGGTGCTAAAGCTACTATTTGCATATAAAAATTAAATTATTCTTGCTGGATAATGATTTTTATTCATTTATTATTATTAACCAAAAAATGTTGAGGCGGGTTCCTGTTCATTTCAACTATTGACTTTCCCTTGAAGTTTAGGAAAAGGGGGGAGGGGATCATGGGTTCATGTCAGGTGAGTAGGAGATTGTTTCTCAGAGAGGACACCCCTGTAGTCATCAGTGGTAAAAATGTGTAGTACATTTAAATGAGTATGAAGAAGTGCGAGTTGTCACGATTTTAATAACACTGCTTCAAGAAATTCTTCATTTGAATGGTTCATTGTGTTATTACTAATTAATGCTATCTCAGTAATCTCATGTGCTTTGATTGCTACCAAGTTTTATCAAAATGTAATTTAGCATATATCTTGCTATTCTTATCTCTGCAGCTTAGTCGGTAACGCCTTTTGGTCGAGTTCCATCTCGAACGCGAAGAACCTTTAAAACGGTTTTTAACCCATGGCGAGTTAACAGGGTTTCCCTTACGAAAACTTGTTTTCCATCCTATAAGACAGACAAATAAGCCCACACAAAATTAACAGATATGGCAAGACTATGATGCATATGACACTGACCGCCCTGTAATAGAATTAATTAGGTTTCTCTAAAGTCAAATCGCCCTGGCTGTGAAGGCCATTGAGCCTAATACGTTAAGGGGAAGATGAGGATATGATAATACAGATTCTCAAGAAACGTGAAATAAGGGATAAGTTAACACACGGCAACATAATGTTAGCTTTCCATGCGATGGAGTAACAGAATGAGGCACACTTTTTTTCTACAGAACGAGAAGAGAGTTACATGCATTACTTCAGTATTTAATTGTGGACGGACTTTGTGAAATGCGCCATCTTTGGCACATTTCACAAAGGGCTGTAAAAATGGTATATGAGACTGAAAATAATTTAATAAATATTAAATTAAATTTTCATACGGGTTTTTAGAAAATAATCTCTTTATTCTTCTCTTGCACCGGCGAGTATCATGATATTGCTTTGAAAATCATTTAGAAAGTTAGTAAACGTATTAAAACCGAACATATATGTTTTATCCCTGCACTTATCTAATTACTAAGAAATGCTGGTGCCAATTACCGTAGTGACAGACAGATGTGATAATCTTTGCAGACTTCTAATGAATAAGGAGCACTTATTGTAAGCAGTTATGCAAATATATAATTCGCAAGCGGAGTATTTGAAGCACTGAAATATTTATTCTTACTAAAAAACGAGACTCTCATAAAAATTCACCTTGGATACTAAATATTAAAGAGAAATGATCTACTGCACAAACAACATATCATTCCAGATTAAAATATAAACAGGTATTTTATGGTCATATAAATGATTTATCACCATGAAAAAACGTGAGAAAGAATAATCTCAGCGAGGTGGAGTGATGTTAAGAAACTGCGAGAGTGAATTATGATCCACGATAAAAGATTTAACGACGTCGCACGTGTACGCAGCCTTTGAACCACGAAATGTTAATTAGCTTTACTCCAACTACATTGATTTGACAAGATTTATGAGACCAGAAAAGTCATGCAGATTACAAATTTAACCATTTTCTTCGCAGGTAAAAATAAATCAATTCCACTGGATGACTTAGTTTGGAGTAAAAGCTTCCGATGGATAAAAGTCAAACGAAACCGTTCTAATTCGAAACAGCATCTGGCGCTGCAGTAATCATGACTAGTATGATACTTAAGCTTGGCATAGAAGAAAACACTAAACATAAGAGAAATTGCAAGTCGAATTTGTCATAACAGCATATGAGTTCGCTCTTATAAACTAATAGGGTGATATTCCTTTATGCTAATAGAGGACGTACACATCTGCCAGGACATCCACTGTTGCTGAAATTGCTTATTTCAATAATTACATCGTTGACAAATATCAATGCCATTTTAGGTGGTGAAAACACTACTGTGCTTATTGGAAGCCTGAAGTGGTTTCAAGAAATACCATATTTGGTCCGTAGATTAGAAGACGCGGACTCTCTAACTCATCCAATGGTATTAAAACATATAAAATGTTTATTTTTCAGGGATTCATATACAGGATTTAAATATAAGCTTGGACTGTAAGATATTAAAACCATAAGTTTAATGCTAAAATAAATAAGTATATTTCTTTTATTCACCGTTTTTTGTGAAAAAAATATTAGAGCATAAAAGCAAGTTACTTTTGTTTGTCACAAATGCCATCAAAGCAGTGGAGGGCATGAAGCATGAATGACATTATGTAAATAACATCAGAACTGCACAGCAATATGGCATGAGAACAAGCACGGTGTGTATGTTCTCAGGCCAATTTATCTATTTTACAGAAAGGAAAATAGATCGAGATCAATCTAGAACTTTTCACACCTGGAATGATATGGCTTAGCTTTGACTGAAAAACTTGAGAAACATTCCTTGCGTTACAAAGTGGAAGTCATGCGATACAAACAGCAATTAAGAGCGAGTCAGCTAATTAGGACTGTCAATGATTGATTGAGATCACGATATTGAGGCTATATAAAGCGTTTTGTCTTCATTAAACTTTAGTTAAATAAAAGACAATTCACTGGATAAAATCTCCTTCTTTAGAGAACAGGCAGGTTCATCCAGTAAATACCTACTAGGTACTCATGCTTAAGAGAAGATATTAACTGTCGAAGTACACGTAAAGACTAAATACTTCTTTGAGAGTAAGTAAATCTCTCCTTTTAAGGGCAATGCTGGCCAAGGCCGTCTAATAACTATACGGTAGTAAAGTAATTCGAAGCCCAGTGCTCGAGAATGAAGTTTAGATCAAGAAACAGCAAGCTGAAGTCTGTTATATGCTTATGCGACGCTGTTTTCACGTAATATTATAGAAGCCTAATTTTGAGAGAGACCTGAAAAAAAAAAAACTATTTATCTTATCTCCAATCAAATTATTTTGAATGAGGTTAAACCTTTATTTATCACTTTCAATGCGAATCTCACTCATATAACAAATTAGTACTAATAAATGAGCTAAAGGTTAAACAATCCGGTATGGATTCATCTATAACCCACGAATAACAAAAACATAAAATCAGAATTAAAATATAACGCAGACCTAGTTAGCCAAGTGGATAAGGGTATCCGCCCGCTCTCTAATCACAAGGCTATGGGTTTGCATATCATTGTGGGAATGAATGTGTGTCTTTATGTAGTATACATAAATTTCATAGCCTGGCGTGACATACTACCTCAATTAGCCCACCCATGGTATTAATACTAATGTAATATTCTTCTGTCTTTCGCAGGTTGGATTTACATAGAGAGAGAGGCAGGATAGAAGAAAGTCTGACTTGCTATTTGAACCAAGGTGAGGAATTGAAAGTCATTTTTTGGATGAGCTTCTTGGAGGTGGAAAAAAAGCAAGAAGAAGATTTTCTTATATAAACAATAAAAATAAAAGACAAATGTATTTGCATTTTTAAATAATTATTTTAAAATAAATGTATTTATAAATAAAATGTGTAAGTATTATATATATCTTATAAATATACAATTATAATAAAAGACAAAGGATAATAGATATAAAAAGTGAGGATTAATCTAATGAATTCATAAAAGAAAAAGAAAAAAAAGGGCTGTATACTAGGAATAGCCATGAAAAAAAGCGTTAAGTATGGCAATTAAGATAAGAAACGTTTATAGCTAAGGATATCATACAGTTGAACTAACCATAGCATAGTATTTTGCAATTGATGAAACGTTCTCATAAAACATTCAATAAAGAAACTTAAGAGAACAAGTGAAAATTAAAGTGGAATAATAAATAGTTGATCAAGGCAAATGTAAAACTATTATTCCCTTTCTGACTGACGCTTCTCGTCACTTGACCAAGCGAATGATGTTCTAGTTCGATTATACCTTTCTGGTTAAGTTCTGTTATTAGGAATGGAAGGATGCGGATCGGATCGGATCGTTTAGATTACGCTAAAGCAACACCAGTTATGAATAGAGTGCATTACGTCTATGACTTGTGTATGTTCTCTAAGCAGTAAGTACGTTATATGATATAAAACATTCGCAATTCCAGGATCAAACCACTGCCTCTCTGTATGAGACCGATTCACCCACCTTTAACACAAAAAGCCTTCATAAATGTTCCTCTCGAACTATGATGGGAAAATTTCAGATCTTTCCAACAAAGGGACATTGTTACTGTTCTGGAAATTTGAAGTTATCACCGAAGCTATGAGGACAGTGTATCAAGTCTGTTAATTGCGTGTATTCTTCTGGCCGGCTTGCCTGTTTTATAAGATGAAAAAAAAAAAAAAACGAGCTTCCAGGGTAAATTAATCTCTACTTCCGCCGTAGAAGATCAGCTAACATCTTTCACTTTCAGATGAAGAGCCCATATAAAGGTTCTTCATCCTAGACCGAATTCGAACCCAGGTCTTTCCAAACAAAGGGATCGTTGATGATTTGATAACATCCAATCTAAGTGATATGGCAAGCTCAAATATATTTTCAGGAAAATTTTAAAACTGATTGTGTGAGGGGATACGAAAGATTTAAGGTCACTGTTTTTAATGTAATAAAATAATTATTTATTCGAGTAAAATATTTTAAGTTATTTTATTAAAATAACAAGCACTAATTATTAATAAGTTAGCATTACTGACTAAAATACATATGAAAATAAAATATCATAAGCAATAATACTAAATTAATGATTCTGTTAATTTAATTTATTTCAAATTAAATCTGCTATTTAATTTGTTCATTAATGATATAGGAAAGGATCTGAGAGGAACTTTTCATTGCTGATGATGCAAAGTTGGGTGGAGCAATAGTGAATACACATAATGTAAAAATTTTGCAGGATGATTTTGGAGAGATTGGCAGACTGGGCAAAGGAGAATGGATGTCAGCTTAATGGGGCAAAGTGTAAGGTTATGCATTTACGGGTGAAAAGATTACCAGATGTATACAACATAGGTGGAACTGTACTCCAGGAAATTGACGAAGCCAGAGATTTGGGAGTGTTGGTGGATAGTGAGTTGAAGTTTAGGAAGCACATAGCAAAAGTGGCTAAATCAGCTCATCAGATCACTTGGTTACTGAAGAATACTTTGACGAGCAGAGACAAGCAGGTCATTGTTCCTCTTTATCGAGCATTGATAAGACCCCCATCTTGACTACTGTGCGCAGATCTGGGCGCCAGGGTTCCTTGGTGATGGGGAGGAGATAGAGAGGATTCAGAGGCGAGTGACCAAGATGGTAGCTGGTCTATGGAATAAACCTTACGAGAACAGTGGGTTACAGAAATTAGTTGATAGGCGGAAAAGGGGTGATATGATTGAGACATTCAAATTACTGAGGGGTTTTTACAAGATTAATTCAGAGTTAATTTTTCAGAACAGGTCTGGTGGCGAGAGAACTAGAGGCCATCCATGGAAACTGAGCAAGAGTGTAGCTAGGAAGGGTGCTAAAACTAGGTTTTTTACTTAGAGAGTGGTGAATGAGTGGAATAAGTTGCCAGAGTTTGTTGTGGGTGTCATGACTGTGCATGAGTTCAAAGCAAAGTATGATGGATACTGTGTGAATGCTGAATAGTTCTTGACACGATGTTTAAAGCCTTCTTCGATGAGTCTAAGGACTCCTTGGAGTTGCCCGTAATAATAATAATAATTTTATTAAATTTATTTTGATAACTTCATTATAATCAAAATAACTTATTCTCCAACATAAAAGATTTTCAATATTAAGATTATGACTGTACAGCAAGGAAACGATGAGCCGACTTTAGATTCAAACCCATTTAATAACCATCTAATCATTAACTGTTCGTCAAAAGAAAGTTGCACCCTCTCCCCTCTTGATGCAATCGCACATCAGTATCGGTTCTGTAGGTAGTTACTTTCAAGTGAAACATGATTCAATGTGAAATCTGATAAAATACTTGTCTATATATAATGCTATGAGTAAAGTGACTATTCGTCTGGTGTCCGAAATATACCAGTTTTTCCATGTAAAATTAAAAAAAAAAAAGTACAGGTAGGTCTCGATTAATGCGGATAATGAATCCCACGAAGTGTTCGCACTTTTTGAAGTGATTCCAGTTTGACGGAAATAGGCAATACAATTTTTTAAACATAAATTTGATATGTTTATTAAAGAAATACTGCAGTAAAGGGTAAAAAAATAATATACTTATAATTTAAATTTATTGTTAACAAAGTCACAGAGTCGTTATAAGAGGAAAATAAAATTTAAAAAAATCTAAATATCATTCCTGAAGGTTACACTTACAGCTTTATTGTCTTTCGAAATATTTTAGCAGCGTAGACTGGGCTGTTTTTTTTCTTTTCTAGAATAAACCGGTTTCACCCACGTGTTGATCAGTGTATCCATCATTTTCGATTATTATTTATTTATCATTCTAAATCAGAATATTTAGATGCCGCATTCTCATTTGTACTGGCGGGCTCACCGGTAATTTTAATATTATTCATCTGAACTCGATTTTTAAAATGATCAAACTAACCAACGCTTGTATTAAACGTTTCTTCTACTTCATTATTTTTTTTTCTTACAATCTCTTAAACAAATTTAAAGCCTTTGTCTGAATGGCTGCTCTCCTAAGGAGAATGCGTTTTTGATTGTCCTCAAATCCACACATTTAAAAGGCGCTTTATATTCTATTATTGTAACACGTCTTTGTAGATGTATGCAACTTAACCTTTTCCTTTTATTTCGCGTGCATGTTTTCAAATATTCTGTATCGTAGATTCAGGCATTCCGACATCTGATCCTATTTTCGAGTTGCTATGACCATGTTCATGTCGTTCAATGACATCAATTTTTTTAATAACGAGACCTTTTTTTTTGCGCTCGTAGTGCTTTTATCTGGAGGAGTCTTCCTTTTGTCAAGGGTACTTCTTAAAAACGATTAAAACAAATCACAAAAAACTAACGTGCAGTCTGGAGCAGCAGCGTCTAAACCCCTAACGGTAACCTGAACTGTGCATGCATTAGCCTGGTACTAAGTGAATTTTTGGTTCGCATTAAATGCGACCTGGTATCGTCATACAATTCGCACTAAATCGAATATGGCATTATTCGAACTCGCATTAATCGCAACCTAGCTCTACTGTCTTCTTGAATACTATTATTAAAATGTATCAAACACAAAATAAATAATAAAAAGTAAAATAGTAACGCTTTCATATCACTCTCGTACAAGTCACAGAAATATCCGTTTATTTACTTTAGTAAAAGGCGCAGTTCGTGACTTACAGAAGGAATTTAGTTTTATTAAGAAAATAAAATCAGACAATGTACATGACTGTCAGATTTTATTTTCGCAGCAAAAATTTCTGTGTCTCATGGCGGGAATCTCAAATCGACTACCATTTTGTCCCGGTTTATCTTTCTAAAAATTTGACCACCTTAGCCATGAGTACGTTGACCATATCCTTTATTTCACTGCTCTGTACTTTAGATTTTTTTTTCTTTCTAAAATGGTCATTTTATCCTTTATTTTGTGAATTGAAATAGTAAATTGAATATTGGCGCGCAGCACACGGCCCATAGAAACACGAAACTCATTTCACCGGCACTCGCTAGCGGCGCGGAATATATGGTTGCGTACTCCTACCATAGCTTCTACACTACACACACACACACACACAGTGTGTGTAGTGTAGAAGATGTGGTAGGAGTAAGTGGATGTACACGTATCTTTTAAAAACATTTTAAAAATTGTTGAATTATGCTTATGTCTCCGTGGATCTAATGCCCCCACTGAACGAGTATTTTCATTAGTGAACAATATGTGGACCAGTGAAAAAATCCAATTAAAAATTGAAACATTGCAAGTATGCATTTATGCCGAATGCAACTTTGACGTGAATTGTATAGTTTTATGAATTTTTAAAACATAAACCTGATTCATTAAAAAAAGTTCATTCTTGTGAAAAGTATCAAAATTAATTTTTTAAGTACTAATATGATTGTTTAAAATGCTTATATTTTATGATAAATGTTATAAAGTTTTTTAAGTTTTATTGAAACAAATAAACGCAACCTGCTTTTTTTTATTATGAAACAATTTCTGATTTGTCCTTTATTTTCTCCAAAAAAATATGGTCACTCCATGAGAGAGATCAGTATCATAACGATTCGCTTTGAGTGAGTGGAAAGGTCTGGGTTCTAATTGTATTTAGGAATTAAGAATATAAATGTAATTCGAAAAATATTTATAAGGCCTTTTCAAGTGAAGGTGTGTTAGTCAGTCACATGGAGGGTGGCAGAATTTCCATCAAGGAAACCAGCCAGAAGATATTGGACTCGCAGCTTTACTAGCTTCGGATGTAATTCTATGTGGATTTTAATATTCAGGACACTTATTTATCCAACAGGGAACATTCTTTAATTGGTCCTACTTGATCAATTAAGAAATATCTAGTGATATCCCACTTTCTCAAGAAACTTGACAGACCTCAGTAAAGTACTTTTACAGAGTGTAAGACACGGAAACTCATTTCCAGTATCAACGTATGTTTGCATAATCTTTTCTTGAGAAAGTACAAAATATTAAATTGCCCTGGCAAAAGCAACACTGAACGCGTTTTCATATACTAAATCTTAAACACTCACGGCTACAAAGGTTCACAAAGCAGAATCAGTCCCAAGCACCCCCCCCTTTTTTTTTTACTGATAGAACATCAGCAAATTAACGATAAAAATATATGCCCCATAGCCTTCAGCTGGCTAATTTTAAACTTAACCTAACCTTTTGCTTTTCATCCAGTTCTAGTAATAATTCATCAGATGTGATGCATCGTACTGCATTGAACAGTCGTCTAGAATTGTGGCATCTTGAGTGTTTCCAACAAATTATTATTTGAAATTCATAAATATATTCATTTCAATCAGACTATTTTAATTTGAAAAATCCGAAATATTTTCAAAATAACAAACTGTAGCTGAAACATACTTGTTCGTGGCCAATAAAGTGTAAAATTTCAGATATATTTGAAACTATATATATATATAGTAGAGGGATCGCCCCCCCCCCCCTCTAGCGCCTACAGCGCCCAATCCCCCGAGTTCCGGGCTGGTAAGCCGGTAAGACAAAAAACGTTTCAAATTTCGGCTTATCTTTATATATATAGAGTTTTAAATATATCTGAAATTTTACACTTTATAGGAAATATATATCCCCCCCCCCAACATGTATTTAGATAGCTGTAAACCGGCAAACATATTTTCAAATTGATTAAATAACACGATTAACTCTTAATATTTACAATCTCAAGAAAAATGCTGTTGAAGATTTAATTATACATTCTTCGGTACACTTCCTTCCGGTTCTTCTAAATTCGAGTTTTAACTTGCACTATATCTTTTAGCAGCGGGTGAAGGTGGGAGGAGTTTGATCCATTATTGTCGCAATTTTCAGTTCCGTTATTCCTTTGGCAGTGATATTATAATTTTTGTCGACATGTCTCATACTTTTTTCTAATACTATTTCTTTTTTTTCCTACTAAATACAATTTGGATGCTTTGAAAGTTATGTCCTTTACTATATGCCTCTCCATCTACTAGTGGTTGATGGATGATCGTGAAATATAGAATTTGAACAAAAATTTAATAATAAATTTTATCTGCTTGTATCTCTCCAATATGAGAGATACAAGCAGCATTTCACATATCATTCAGTATTCACGCAGTTATTCAATTAAAAGTAATTTATTTATAAACAAATTATATTTTTAAGTGACTTGCAAATTAATTTTTCCCCTTATTCTGGAAAAAAAAAATAATTCGAAGGCAAAGATTCTTCGTATAACCTATGGTTGGCTCAAAGTGCGCGCGCGCGCACGCGCACACACAATATGTTGCATAATTTATGTTCTTGTCCATTTCATTTTTATGTAGGCTGTTGGTAGATCACAATCGCAGTGAGCGCTCTTCATCTCTGAATAAATAATCATACTTCATTAATGATACAAGTCTTTCGAAGTAAATGGTACTTACTTTGTTTCGAAAGAGCGGTACATCAAAAGAATCAATAAAATTTACCTGAATCAAATATGGTTTAAGGAAGCTTTTATTGATTCCTCTTTAGTACTGTGTTGATATTTACTACATGTCGTATTTCTTATTTTTATTCTATTTCGGGTATCTATTTCTTTCTCATTTAAAACAGCTCTATTTTAAATCTAATGGCTATTTGTAGTAATTATCAATCTTAAAAGGAAGTCGGTAATAAATTTAAACCCATTCATAACATTTTTTTCAGCAACTTATCGTAAGAATGTATAGTTTTTATTTCCGAATGCAGGGGATATATAATCCAACAGAAATATCTTGACTAATAAAAGCTTTAGTTCCTCATGCCGTTATCTCCAGCAAAATCCATTTAATACTTGATAGCATAAAAGACGGAAAAACACCCACGTAGTGCTGTGTGAAATTTCAATTATAATTAATTTATACAAACAATAATTGTTAAACTAAACCTACACTTGCGCGACAAACGTGCATAACGAATTGCTTTGTATAACAAGAGTAATTATATCCGACAAGTATATATCGCAAACATCATAGTAACAAATCGCCATTCGCTTCTAACCATGACAACCAAGCACAATTAATAAGTTCTGAAGAACATACAGGCGCCAGCAGCAAATGAGCTCTACATTAATTGTGGTGGATGCGATTAATAAATCATCCCACTGACAAAACAATATGTGTAAATTTTTAATAATGGGTTCTTGTGTTAAAGGACATTCCTACCCTTTTGGGAAATTGGTGAACAACTTGAAACATAATGCATATTATTCAGGTGTATTTTTATACGTAATAGCAGGTGTGGCCAAGGCTGAGTCCAGTTTTACTGAACGGCTCACATGCATAAGTATGGGTGATGTGTGTATGGAGACATATGTTTCGGCTTATACCAAAATATGGATATTTATTTTATAGTGAAGATGCACATTTTACAATACGAGCTGTAAAATAGATAGATTTTACTGTTACAGTACTAGTCAAAGTATTTTAGAATAATGATTATGTTTTGCGTAAGGCTTTTGCTGTGTTATTATTGTTGAGCCAACGAGGATCAACAGTAACTGCATTAAGTTTCAAGTAGGCGAAAGATACCAAAAAGAAAATCGATCAATAACTTACACGAAAGAACAATGGCAATTGCTAAGCGCAGTTAAATTGATCCGTCCATATAGACATTTAGCTGTTATGATTAATACGTAAAATTCGGATAAAGAAACTAACTCATTTTCGTTTGAAAATTTGCGCAGGAGGACGACGTGCCAGTTCACAGTCCCTTAACTCTTTACTCTTTTGGCAAGAGAAGTATTTTTTATAGTACTCGCTTATTTCCCAGAGATATCTCAAAACTTCGGGCTTTTACCAAAACTGGAACGTTCTAACAAAACAAAAATTTCGTAGCAGCACTAAAAATTTCACAATATAGCTTTTATTTGATGTGGGTGAGTCAGACTTCGAAAACAATTACGAAAAAAAAAATAAATAAAAGAGTCCAAATAAATATTTTAAATGAGCAATATCGATGAATCATATAGATAGTTTACTTACCATTTTGAAGAAAACAAAAGTCAATTAAATGTATAATTCAAAGTATGCGAATAGTAAAGTTTATTATTTTATAGCAATTCTTCGATTAAAGAAATTTCATTGAAGGAAGATGAAAAAGCTATTTGTATACTAATACTGCAGTTGTAACAAGACTTCTTCAACAACCTGGCATAAGAATTCTTCTCTCCCACTCTTTTCCTTCCAAGGTGGAATTTCGGGTACTTCTGATAATTTTTCCTTATTATTATTACACTGATGCAAATTCAGATTTAAAAAAAAAAATCTTCAATTCTGCAGCCATTGATAATAAGTAGCACGAAACAGAACATTTGCCATGTAGTTCACTTATAATATCTAATGGGAATAATGGGAATAGAAGAGGGTCCCTGAATTTTTTTTAATATCACTCCCCCCCGGCACGCACACACACACACACACAAGTGGTCACAAGGCTAATAGCAAATAAATACCAAGTGTAGGAGTGAGTGAAGAGAAACATAATCTGTCGATATTCTTAAAGAACTGGAGGTTGTCCTTAGGATATACAGTACACTTCATGGGGAAGACTGTTCCACAGAACTGAGGTAAACAAACGGACTGGTCGCAGATCGTAATTTTCTTTTTTAGACTATGCGACACCCCTTATCTTCAACTTGTTCCAAAAGGATGATTTTTAATTGCTGCGGTCCATTTTTAGTAAAGATACTTGTAAATTAAGGAAAGAAATAAGAACATATTTGTACTGTTGTGTAAATCCATATAAATTACGATTTTATGCATTTTAATATTAAAATGCATAAAAGAGAAACAAAAGACTTCTATTTCTTAATGAAAGAACCTTAAACACAACCTCCAATACTTAGTTCATTTCGAAATGTAACACAGTGTTAGTATAAATGAGGCTCACATGCTTCGAATTTGCACAAGTATTCAATAAGGGTTACAAAATTATGTTCATAAGATAATCCACTAGCTGTTGGCACATCTTTTACAGTATTTGTACAAATATGAGATATATGTGACTGTGTTCAGATTTGAAATATCTACTGCTAGATGTGGAACGTACACGTGCTTTTTAACATAGCCTACCACAAGTAACACTTGCTTTTCATCCGTATCCTCCTCCTCAAGTATATACAAACAGAAGCTTACACAAAATTATATGCAGGAATATTCAGTACTTTTTATATATTAAGGATATTATGAAAGTATAATTTTAAGCGCAATACATTTGAAATAGTCGAAAAACGACTATCTCACATGCATTTTGACTTATTTATCATTTTATTTCTTATTTTACGAGGATAGTTGTAATGGTTGGGTTGGTTGGGATCACAGAAAAGGGAACTAAGGCTATGAAGGCAGTGTATAATGCCAGTTATTCGCGCATGTTCTTCGTTCGGCAGGTTTATTTTGTGGAATAAAAAAAATCGGAGTTTTACTTGTAGTTTGTATAACCATCTAGATTTATGCATGGCGTACATAACATGCTCCTGAGTTGAACAAAATATGAGATGAGGTTTCCATAACGTCGAAAGTTCACCTTGTCCGTATACAAAAGACCTTATTATGAATATAATTTCATGCGCGTATTTCTGCTTATGACTGGGTATAATGTGGATGAAAATAGGAACAGAAGATATGATTATAAAAATATAAGACTGTGTGATAAACATTGCTACTGTTCATGTCTGAATATGTTATTGCTTGTGTTGACAAAAACTATGCAATGTGTGTGCGTGTGTTCATTATATTGTGCAAAAAATCTCTCTCTAAGACGACACTTAAAGCGTACATACGAGCGCAATAGCATGCCGTGATAATATGGCTGGCAAAAGGCTTCAGTAATTCCCCCAAGTTAAAGCGACGAATATCATCAACGGCCGTAGTGTGCAATTTCGTGAGAGATGACAGAAGATTGACGACTGTGAAATCACATCAATTGCAATTCGGCGAAAACGATCGCAGAAAGGACATTAGTGCATGGAAATTTTGACAACTCACTTCTGAACACTCACTTGTGTGACTGCTTTTCTTTCCTTACATTCATAAACCATGAACGGCAAAATATTAGCCCCTATACATTTAAAGAAAAATGCGTTGGAAAGAGTAGCAATATCGATGACTGTGGTTGAAAAATGATTCCAGCAGAATAAGAGCATTTATTGCAGAAGGCATGTTAACCATTTCAATATATTCGGATTTTCTAATTTCATTCTTGATACCTAACTTGTATTAAACTTCGCATAATTTCAATATACTATAATGTATTATTCAATTAGAAAGAAATTGAACAATATTAGGTAAGAGAAACCTGAGACCCCACATCTTTATTTTTCCTCTATTGAGTATAACCGAGCTTTCAGTTTATTTTTGATTTATTAAGTAGAAACTTGTTTCATAAAATGTAATGAAAATACCGTTTCTATTGAATTTTGAGGCGACAGCTATACGAAGTTATCAAAATTAGAAATTAAAATCACGTTGTTTCTAATAGTAACCACTTCTTTCGCCACACCCATCCATTTATCTGTCTACATTCTCTATTAATAACACTGGCATTTATCACACGTCAGTTAAAAAAGGCAGGACTAAAATATGCCATCGACTCTTAGAACCCAAAGTGACTTGCAAATTATGCACGTACTGGATGAATTAATAATTAGCTGATTTTTATCCATTCATTGATAAATAAGTTTCATTGAAATTACTTTTCTTTGGACATTCCACAGTTTGGACAATATTTTAAAATTTGTGTCAGTTTGCAAGAATGCGTAAGCGACCTATCAAAAAACTCCGCGAAATTATTAATAAATAAATATATTTGTTTATTTATTTATCTAAAAAAAAACACGAAACTAATGAACAAATTTTCAAGGCTACTTTTTTTGGAACCTTTCTGAAAATGAATACCCCTTGATGAATTAAGATTATTTTTGAAACGATGTATTAAGTCATGCTGTTTAAGGATAATAGTGAATTAACGGGGGAAGCAGCGAAGACAATAAAATGAGTGGGTCTGTCTTCATGAACCATTCCGCATTGTAGAAATAAAAGACAACTGCTGCAGTCTCTAACCGAAATTCAGAGGGGAAAGATCTAGAATGATCCGAATCTTCCGTGTGAAACGTCCATCAGTAATACTTATTCATGGCTGCTCGATCATACCTCAGAATGCATCACTTATCCAAGTTTTATGTTGGATGTTAGAGATGTGAAAGTATTTCCCGTCATGATCCGACTTAAAGGACAGAATGCCCGTGTTAACATGTTCATGACATTCCATTCGTGATTTCTCAAGTTGAACATAAATATCTGCATTCACTAACAGTCGATATTTCATTATAAAAAGCTACAATAATTTTTTTTCCCATAAACATAATGCTTCAAAACAACTTGATTATATTATCGTTTAAACTAGAAAGAAAGTCTTGATCCTTTTTGATATTTCCATTTATAAGTTATTAGGGGGCTCTTCCCCCTGATGCCTACGGCGCCCCCCTCCGAGTTCCGAACTGGTAGGCCGATTCTCCTTGAATGCTGACTCGAATTTTGAAGACTCGACACTCAGGGTAGCCCCTGAGTTTCAAAATGTTTCAAATAACTTGACAAAAAACGTTACAAAAAAAAAAAAGGCTTATCATTTTATATTATAGAGTAGATTACAAAGCAGCCTCCCAAAATATTCACAATTAAATATAAATGATATTAAATTAATCGTGTGTTTTTTTTTCTTTTTGTTCTGGCTGGAAGTTTTTTCATCTCATATTACTTCCTTATCTTCAAAATTTGCGACTGAAACGTTGTTTTCAAAAAGTGATTAGTATTAATTAAAAAGTTCGACACCACGTTTCATTGCATAACATAAGTATTCATATGCATATATTTGGCTTTCATCCACAAACGGTTGTAATCGTGGATGGGGGGGGGGGTTGAATACTCCGAGAATGCTGCTCTAGAGACCAAACATGGAACTTTTTTCAAGCCACTTGAGACTTCCAAATAAGCAAGGTGATGGTCTTACATTGGATGATGAGTTTCATCTATCGCCTAAAATTTACCATCGTCTGTAAATTACTCAAGAATAACACTGCAGGGATATGCGGGATCGACTGTTCACAATATCTTAATGTTAATCGCACAGCAGATAATCATAGCAAATAATTTTAATGCAGTGATCACATATTTGCGGTTAAGTTCACAAAATTATCGAATCCTACTTCTGAAATTTTGTCCGTTTTGATTTATCCTGTATAATATTCCAAAACGAACTCTAACCACTACTCCAGAAATGCAATGGAGTTATCATACGTTCTTAAATCTCTTTTGGAATTCTCTAGACACAAAGCACTTCATACAAGTATTAGAGTTTTCAGTTCAATAGCATATTCCCTCACAACTCTTAGTAATATTAAGACTACTTAATATTCCGGATAAATGAAAAGCTTTATAAATGTTCACCTCGTTCTAGATAGAATTTGACCACAGGTTTTTCTAGCCAAAGGGCATCGTCGGTATTGACTGAACTACAGAAGCTGACGTATTTAACTGAGTATAGTGAAAAATTATATGAGTATAAAGAAGAGTGGTCAGTGCAGTAATGAAAAAAGAAATCAGAATATGACAGAGAAATATTAACTAAATATTTCTCTGTCAGCCAGCAAAAGGTCACAAGAGGACAGCGACAGTAATAAAAAGACAGATCACACAGAATTATTTAATGATTATCTCACCAAAGCACGCCATAGTGATTTCATTCCTAGATGGGAGAGGAATTCAAAATGAAAGATGTGTCTGAAATATTAAACAGTCTGATAGGGATAAGAAATTGAGATGGGCTTGATTCCATTACGCACTATGAGAAAATACGCTAAGAATCGAAAACTCCTCCGCTGGTTTCATGCAATGAAAAGATTCTACCATTGCATACGGGTAGAGAGCCCAAGAAAAAGCAATAAATTAGAAACTAGTTTGCATTTCAGAAGTGTTCGAAGTTTATTTAGGAATATGATACAGGAGATAGATCTTAGTAAACTTGTAGATATAAGCTTTATCTGTATATCTTATATCTCGGCTTACAAAGAGTATAACATCTGAAAACTGCGTTTCCATTTTTATCGGTTTTGAGAGAAGAAAACTACTGTCATTTCTGTATGAAACTGACCAACTCGCCTTCATATGAAATGCTCTTAAAATGTACCCGGAAGGGATTCGAACTCAAGTCTTTCAGACCAAGGGAGAACATGTTCTTTCGAGTGCGCTGTAGGGAGCAACATAATAACAAGAGGCAGTCCTATCATTATCTTGTTATAATAATCTAGTTACCCTTTTATAATCAAATGGCAAATAGTAGTGGATAAATCATACAGTGATAGTTCCAGATTTTGTAAAAAACATTTATAGATTACTACAAGAAAATTCAGTATTTAAATTGTGGTAAGCAGGATTACATAATTTATAGGTCAGCGGATTGGAAAAGAGAATCTCTGATGATAAGCAAATGCCTGCTCTACAAAGCGAAGCTATGTCATAGACGAGGTTCAATAATAGGACTCCACCTATTCTTGAGCCACTGTGTTTAATCTATATGTTAATGATGCTGTGGACAGTTCGACCATCTTCCTTCGAATATGATACACAGCGTACTCTGGAGGGAAGATATTCAAATATTGGCAGCATAAGATAATGTTACCGAGAAATTATTAGGCAAATGCTGATACAGTGATTCTTAGTGAGGGATAAAGTTCAACGCAAGGTTTTGCACTTCAGAATTCAGAAAAATGTAAGGATATGTACTACGTAGTGATACTGCAGGAATATATTCCTTTAATTGAGAATGGAAGGTAGTGTCATAAATACAGAGAGCGAATGAGTAAGAAATTTCAAGTAAAAAGAAATATGGATCTACAACAATGATCAGATCTCTCTTTTCCGGCTAACTTACACCTATCCTTTCTTGTCTCAAACTAAAAACAGTTCATGAAATTAGCGTACGTGTGGAATCTGAATATTTCAAGGTTTCACAAGTACGCTGTTTCCAAACCTAGCTCTCAGGTTTGGAAACAGCGTACTCATAGAGCATTCAAATATACTTTCTTTAGCTCATGTTTGAATGAAAGGAGGCAACAAAGCCCGCCAATATTCGTATGTGCTGCATTCTTACTTTAATGGAAAACTTTTGACATCTCTAAAAACATCCGAATTGTAGGAATATTTACAAAGATACCGAGAGAAAAATCTAAACTTTCTTAAATATCTAAGTAATATGCATGCTATAACTGTATATAAGGAACCCATAATGACGAGCAACAGGAGGGAACCGAGTTCTTTAAATACAAATTAAAACGAGCGATATATTGTCTTCGATATTCTATTCAAATATTTTTGTTAAGTATCATTAAATTTATTAATGAAATGGAATCTAAAATAAAGAAAGTAATTAACGTGAGGAACAGTTTAGGATATTAAGAGAATCTGCCATGAAAAACATAAAAGTACTGATTAACTACGATGGTATTTGCTTAAGTGGTTTAAGTTTTTATTACATGTGCAAAGAACTAGTTCCTTCTCGTGATCTAAAATGCTGCTAAAACAGAGGTTCGATAAAGCCGAAGGATACTGTAATTGATACAATCACTTGAGTGAAAAACTGGACAACGAAATATCCATGGGATTCTAACTACTGCTGATGAGCTCAGCTAAATAGGGGGATTCCTTTTTTTTTATGACTTTCATGTATTTATTTGGTTCAAATGCACAACTTAAATCTAACAAACAAACTTATATAATTTTATGTGCATTAAGCAATAACTCATCATTTCTTTAAAAAAAAAAGAAAAAGAAACTTTTACAAGATTTTTGAGATAAAAACCTTCTCCCTTCTGGAATGCTCAAAAGTACTTCTATAGTCTCGAGTTATAAACCACTGCAGAAAATATTATTAGCTGTAGACAAATGCCAAGGTTATAATTTACCATATAAAATTTTTATTAAGAAAAGCAAATAACTCTTTGCTATATTTATTATGCATAAAGAAATGAGTTTATTTATACAATCACTCAACAAACTTTCCTGGAAGACATTAAATAAGTTAATACAAGGTCATCCAGACAATGCAAATTTGTTTTCGTTTATTAGGTAAAAGTGCACACAAGGTGTTGATCTTTAATATAACTAAATTACGCAAGAAGAATGGGGGTCTATGAAGTGTTTCACGGCAGACTTAAATTTATCATTCATGTTTGCTCAGTGACAAACGAAAGCCAACGCCTAAGATGGGGAAAGGTGAACATGTTCGTTAATAACACTCATTTTATCACTGTGATTAAAATGACCCCATTACTCTGAACACATTATTCTCATAACGATGTTTATTCATCTTGTCTATGGCACAAGGTGAGTTAACACCGGACGAACCACGTGTCGCAAGATATTTATCTCCCAGACGTCTTTGGTGCAGCTTAGTAGCATTAGAATGAATAATAAAGAGCTTGAAGAATCGGATATACAAACAGCTCGTAACAATTTTAATGTCCTAACGGTAAAACTCAAGCGAATACAGAAAGCTGTGTAGGAGTCGTATAAGCTGCCATAATACGATATTTATGGGAGCGATGTAGGGAAAAGACTATACTTTAGTGGATGGTTTAGGCTGACAAGAAGTCATTAGATATACTGGGATAAATAATATTTTCACCATGATGTAAGAAAAAATAGGAAAGGAAAAGTACATCACTTTGATAATTAAGAATTGATCATATCAGCACTGCTCTTATCTCATCGAAAGCTAATATGCAACCTGATGCGTATTGTTTGAATATTTTAACTTTAAGGGTCAATTTTCGTCTGTTTTGATATAAAATCTATCTTTGTTTAAATTATATTAAGCAGAGCCGATTTAACTTATATCTTCAATTCAATCACTAAAAGGATGGCACGAGGCGTTATGAAATGTCTTGGATTTCTAGTTGCTGTCTCACACAAAAGTGAGTTTCCCTTCCTGGAAAATGGGGTTTTTCATTCCGAGTAAAAATAGTAGACTGGCCAGAATACGCAGCAATTAACAGACATAATATCCAAACCCTAGTCTGTTTTAAGACAACCCAGCACTCTTGGATTCACAATCGATATCTTATTTGTCTGAATACAATAAAACATCATGCAATTATTAGCAACTGCATATTTCTTAAATATATTATTATTATAGCGATCAGTATTCCGTTTTTTACCAACTTTAGTTATCTATAACAAGCGGACAGTAATGCGATAAACGAGGTTCGCTAACCACATTTCTTTTTCTTTAACTCATCCGTCCCTTAGGATTGGTAGAGTGCCCTGATTAAGGAACTCGACCCATCCTAAGGGGATCACGACGAATTAATGCAGCCGGCATGCAACTCCTCTGCTGAATCGAGTAAGGGCAAGTATTTTTGGCTGTAGATTTGTGTGCACGGTTTGCCTATTCCGAGAGACGAAAAACCCTCTACCCCCGTATGAGACAGTTTAACTCACAATTTGACTGTGACCCGATAAAGGTTCCTCATGTTAAAGACAGGATTCTAATCTGGGTTTTTCCAACCAAAGGGCTGGTCTATACAAACTGAGCTACGGAGGCTCTGAACCACATTTTATTTCGTCTCAAAACTTAGCAAAACTTGTTCAGAACGGCTTAAATGGCCTAATCCTTTGTTTAGGCAATTTACACTAGTGTATAAATAATCGTTTCCACACTGCAAGTATTTGCTTTTGAAAAAATAAAATAAAAATGATAAAAATAAAAGATAGTGAATCGTGTTACTGATGGTCATTGTTGAGATACAATGAACAGCTGGCTTCTAAAATTTACATTTTAGAAGCCAGCATTTTAGAACATTTTAGAACACATCAATTAAATTTTAAATTAATTTAAAAATTTTAAATTTTTAGATGAAAAGTTCTGTTAAAGTTTCCTCTCGTCATACTAGGAATCTAAGACATTTTCGGCCAAGAAATGCTGTCGTTACTAACTGCGAGTGGAAAACATACTCCTAAAATGGAAAATGCTCAATTATAGAATTTTTTTTTCTCACTTGTTACAAAGTGAATTAGACTTGTCAAGAAATTATATTCTTGTTTAATCTTTCATCCAAGTGTAATCAAATAAAGTCTGCAGGTAAAACATCTTCACAGCAAGGCTACTTATATATAGAGGATGATGGCTTCACATCAATTGCCTTAGCATCCCATAATGTAAAACACGCTTCTTTTTCGATGAGATGCTATGCATTAAGGTAGGGTCGCTACCCAGACATGTTTCGACCTTGATTGAGTAATCATCAGTAGAAGCGAGACCCGGAAATAGACCGAGGTTGCATTAAAGGTTGCTATCAAATATTTCTCCTCTATAAAAATACTGAAATTAGTGGAAAGTGGTTAGCCAGATTTCCTATGGAATCATTTGTCCGTTCACCAGTAGTACTTACAAGCTTTTACAACCTATGAAGTATCTTGGCTTTCTAACTTTAATTTTATTGGAATATGGTTTAATCAATGGACATCCTCCCCAATGAGTAAGGTGCATTATGCCATGTAACGAGTCACGTGTTTCATAATATCAATTAAAAAACTTTAATTGATACTTCCTTTATTTCAATAATGTTATACTACCATCTTCAGGGAATATAAAAAGAATGATATGTGTACGCAGGCACTAACACTGAATAAACATGGCTGAAGTCGGTCCTAGAGTCCTAAAAGGTGCCACGCTTCCAATCTAGTGAGCTAAATTGGGTAGTAGTCTGTCATTGGGCTGATGTTCTAAGAATGCAAGCTTCCCATATTTGGGGCAATCTCATGCATCCAAATTTGTTGAGGTTTGGGCAGTTTTTTTAGAGCTGAGGCTGATTCCAGGAATAATCTCTCATATTTATAATTGGTGTGGTGTAGTAACGTGGCTTTCTTCCAGCGTATTTTGTGGCGGCTGTCCAAAACATGGTCTGCAAGTCCTAAGTGGCTGTATTGGTGGAAACGGGGATATAATCTTTTTGTTCATATATCCCGATATTACCTGTCCTGCCTGTTTGGCCATAGTAAGACGGTTTACAACTGCAAGGAAACCTAGTATACTCCAGGTAGGTCTAGGCGAAGTGGCTGGTCCTTGGGGGAGCAGATAAGAGATTTTTTTATATAGTTTATAACAAGTTGTCAAGTCATTTTTTTAGTATTTTTGTTAGCTTTTCAGAAGTACCCCAAATATAAGGAATGGTGATAGATTTAGAGTAGTCCCTGTTATGGAGTGGGGGGGGGGGGGTTGAGGTTAATTGGTTTTAATATTTTTTGGATTTTATGGGGATTGTAGCCATTGGCTATAAAGTTAAGAATATGGTTAAGTTCAGTAGTAAGGGCATTGTTATCTGAACTGATTAATTTTGCCCTGTTATATAAGGTTTTTATAATCCCATATTGTTGGGGGGGATGATTGTTAGTGAATATATCTACCTGTATGTGTAGGTTTTCTATAAACAGAGAAAGCCAGAGATCCATCAGGCTGGCATGTAATCAGAGTGTCTAAGAAAGGAAGATTGTTATTGTTTTCTTTTTCCAAGTTAAACTGGATCCTGGGGTGTTGATTGTTTAAGTGTAATAAGAAGTTGTGTAGTGTGTTCAAGCCATGCGGCCAAATAGCGAACACATCGTCTACATAGCGTAGCCAAACAGTAGGTTTAAGTGGAGCCGAGTTTAAGGCTTTTAATTCAAAGGTCTCCATAACGAGGTTGGCCAGAGGTGGAGAACCCATGGCTGTCCCCTTCATTGTTTATAGAATTTTCCCTGCCAAACGAAATAGCCTGAGTTCATGGTGAACTGAAAGAGGGCTGAGATATCGGGAGGAAATTTGGCTTGGATAAGGTCCAAAGTATCTTTGAGTGGGACATTGGTGAATAAGGAGGAGACATCAAAACTGATCATTATGTCAGTGTTTTCTATACTGGCTTTAAAGTGGGCTGAATTTTTTGTGTGTGAAGGTGTGTTGCCAGTATACTGTGTGAGCATTTTGACTAAATGTTCAGCTAATTTGTATGTGGGGGGAATCAATGCCATCCAAAATGGCACATTCTGTTTATGGATTTTTGGAAGTCCATATATTCTGGGGAGGGGCTAGAGTTAAAAGATTTTAGTTTGTTCACTTACACAGGCCAAGAAGTAACCTTCTTAAGGAGCCTATGGAGTGTTCTGATTTGGGAGCTGGTGGTATTATATTCTATAGGGAGGTAAGTAGTATGGTAGGAGCTTTAAACAAGATCAAGATAAGATAAGGAATCGTGATGTGATTGGTTGTTGAGATGATGACGTCAGTGTGTGTGTGTGTGTGTGATCTCATGGGCTTGGAATTTCCCTAGGGGCATGTGTCAATGGCTTCAGTTCTTGCGTTTTATTCGCGTATGGAATTGTGGGTGATGTTAGAGATAAGGATTCGTGTCGTGATTGGTGGGGCACTTTAACAAGATCAAGATAAGATAAAAAATCGTGACTTGAATGTTTGTTATTATCAGATGTAGATAAGTGACGTTATTGTTTTGAATGGAAAAGGAAAATATTATTAGTGGATAAGGATTCGTGTATTGATTGGTGGTATACTATGAACAAAATAGAGGCAGGGTTAATTTTTGGGGGAAACGACGTCAGTGTCTTGGATGTGTATTGTTATGAGTTGTAGATAAGTAAATGGTTTGCATATGGCATTATGGGTGATGGATAATGATAAGATACATTTTGGAATTTCGTTGGGCCCCCTTCTGTAGGGACATCACGTGGTGTGTTTGGTTCGCGTATAGCATTGTGGGGTAAATTTTGGGGATAAGCAATCGTGACGTTATGTGTTGGGAAATTTCTGGAGAACACGTCTCTCTCTGTGATATCACATGGAGTTTTGGTTTGCCTATGGAATTGTGGGCGATTATGGAGATAAGATATCTTGGAATTTTCCCAGGGTGACACATCCGTCATTGTCATGTTTAGTCTTTGGTTGTCCATAAATGGCAGTACTAATTTTCCAATACATTTTGGGGTTTCTTTCCTGTTAAAGGGCGGAATTCTTAGAGTAGAGTAGAGTCGTGATGGCGGCAGTGATTAGGCTTTTCTGAATAATTTAATTATATGCTGGTGTCCCTCAAACAAACACACACATTAGACATGAAAACTCGCTAATGTATCCATGTTGATACTCTAATATATACCCTATGATTATTCTTATGGAAAAAAAAATATTCAGTATTAGAATTATGCTTACTAAAACATACGAGCAGTGATTATTGAAATTACAATTATTATTTGTTATGTTCAAGTTAAAAAAATTAACTTACATTTCTTTCCAGAATGGGAACATCTTTGTACTATCTAGGTTTTCTGAATATTGCAAATTGTTGATTTTTAACATATATTCACAGCACAGAACAATGCAGTTGACTTTTTCATTATAAGTTACTGGGACTAACATATATTCACAGCACAAAAACACACAAAACATAGGGGTTGAAAGATATTTCTGTAAATAACCACAAAATATAGTTGACACATCATTTAGATTACCACCCGTTTGGTTCTGTTCGTTTTCTTGGAGATGACTCATTAATTTCTGGTCTGTTTTCGGTTCTCTTTTCAGACTATGGAACTATGGTTACTTATTTTGTATACAACTAATCACATCCTGTATTAGATGACGTTCAAAAAGTATAATTTCCCACGCTTCTAGAGCTTCTCTGATTACCGACATCATGGAAGAAACGTAAACTCAGTGTTTGCCTTTATGTTAATCTCATTTATTTCCAGTATTAGTCTGTAGTTTAGTCTGTTTGTATTAATCACATCCTGTAATATATGAGTTGCAGTATTGTTCAAAAGGTATCATTTTCCCAACAGTTGGATGTTTCTCAAACACTTACATATGACTAAGTGATTAGCATTCACGTGCTTGTGATGACACATATCCTAAAATTATTCATTCCTGATTAAGGATTTTATACACTTATTGTTTTCAAGTAGATGGCTTGTTTGTTTACATTTTGTGTAGCTAGGAAACTGGAATTTATTTCAAATGAATATTAGCTATGTAATATATACTTTGTTAATTTCTGTTATCTTTTATTTGACTGTAATATTATTAACAAATTGTATTTACTGAATATAACATATAGAAATTAAATAAAGTGAAAAAGACAGTATTTTTTTTCTTATACTTCTGATTTAACATTTGCGCTGATGTTCATAGTGTATGATTTCCCACTGGTGCTTACGTATAATTCACATGATTTTTCTCCATGTGACATTTCAAAGCAAGTTGAACTATGGTTTTTACATAGTTCAACTAGGCAAAACTATTTGCATTAGTCCCAATTGACTGTTGTCCTCTCAGCCCGTAACTGCAAAGACACTTGACTCATTTGTTTTATCTTATAGTACTGTTTACCTGACCCTTAACTCTGACCGGTCATTCCAAAATGAAACTTTCGCACAGATGATTCACAGACATGTTTCTACATGCTGTTGGATATGATGTTGATGTGAGATTATCTTACTTTGAGACATCATAGGACAAATCTTATCTGTGGCTCGAAGGGTATTCTATATTATTTGTCTTTATGTTAAGTATTTTATCCTCAAAAAGTGTTTTCGATGTTAGACCATGTGACTAGTTCTCTTGCTCATATGTCCGAAATTGTTGGGATGGAAAAAAAAATAGCATTAGGTGGTGGAAGTGAAGCTTCAGAAGCGCAGGGGAAAAAAGTGGGAAATTATACTTTTTGAACGTTATCTAGTACAGGATGTGATTAGTTGTATACAAAATAAGTAACTATAGTTCCATAGTCTGAAAAGAGAACCGAAAACTAAGACCAGGAATTAATGAGTCACCTCCAAGAAAACGAACAGAACCAAACGGGTGGTATCTAAACAATGTGTCAACTATATTCTCTGGTTATTTACAGAAATATCTTTCAACTGCTACGTTTTGTGTATTTTTGTGCTGTGAATATATGTTAGCACAATAACTTATAATGAAAAAGTCAACTGCATTTTCAAACTTGTGTTTGTGTTCTGTTGTGAATATATGTTAAAAATCAACAATTTGGAATATTCAGAAAACCTAGCTAGTCCCAAGATATTCCCATTCTGGAAAGAAATGCAAGTTAATTTTTTTTTAACTTAAACATAACTTTGTACTCTACGGTGCTTGACCACACAAAGAAAGCATTTGGTGGTTCAAATCTAGTCGCTGACTAGAGGAAATTTTTCTAAGCCTTTTTTTTGGCCGGCTCTCGAGTTACTCAATCTCTGGCACAGGTTAGCGTGTTTTTTCTCCCATAAACTCAAGAAAATTAACTGTCGAACTCGCACTATTTTCAGACATTAAAAATACTATGTTAGGGTTAGAGACCACGAGATGGCGGTACTAGCTTGCTACCTTCTTCACTGCATACCGATGAATCAGTGATAGCCATGGGCCAGTATCTCTCTGATTGGCTACCAGTGGAGATTGAACTGCCCACTCAGTCTCCAAAAGTTAGATAGGGTAAACGGTCCCACCTACTATCTATGCGGGAACAACATAGACGTTAGCTGATTTTTTTAAACTTAAACATAACAATTGACAATTGTAATTTCAATAATCACTGCTCGTATGTTTGGTAAGCGTAATTCTAATACTGAATAGCGTTTTTTTGATAAGAATAATCATAGGGTACATATTAGTATCAACATGGATACATTAGCAAGTTTTCATGTCTAATGTGTGCATTTATTTGAGGGACACCAGCATATAATTAAATTATTCAGAAAAGCCTAATCACGACTCAACTCTAAGAATTCCCACCCTTTAACAGGAAAGAAATACCCCAAAATGTATTGGAAAATAAGTACTGCCATCTACAGACAACCAAAGACAAAACGTTATGACAATGACGGATGTGTGTCACCCTGGGAAAATTCCAAGATATCTTATCTCAAAAACATCGCCCACAATTCCATAGGCAAACCAAAACACCATGTGATATCGCAGAGAGATATATGTTCCCGAGAAATTTCCAAACACATAACGTCACGATTGCTTATCTCTAAATATCACCCACAAGGCTATATGGGAACGAAACACACCACATGATGTCCCTGGCAGAAGGGGATCCCTAACGAAATTCCAAACATTCCAAAATTTATCTTATCACTATCCATCACCCATAATGCAAACCATTTACTTATCTACAACTCATAACAATACACATCCAAGACACTGACGTCGCTTCCCCCACATTCACCCTACCCCTATTTTGTTCATAGTATCCCACCAATCACGACACGAATCCTTATCCACTAATAGCTTCCTTTTCCATTTAAAACAATAACGTCATTTATTTACAACTAACAAATTATGTCTTATCTGCATCTGATAATAAACATTCACACCACGATTCCTTATCTCATCTTGATCTGGTTAAAAGTGTCCCACCAATTACGATACGAATCCTTATCCACTAATATATCTTCCTTTTCCATTCAATACAATAACGCCACTTATTTACAACTAACAAATGACGTCACTTATCTACATCTGATAACAACGCATACTCACGACACAATTCCTTAACTTATCTTGTTCAAAGTGCCCCACCAATCACGACACGAATCCTTATCTCTAACATTACCCATAATTGCATACGCGAACAAAACACAAGAACTGAAGCCATTGACACATATGCCCCCAGGGAAATTCCAAACCCATGACGTCGTCATCTCAACAACCAATCAAGTCACGATTCCTTATCTTGATCTTGTTTACAGCTCCTACCATACTTCTGAGGTAAGTAGACCGATCTAATAGTAAAGCTTACCTGTGTAGTCAGTTTTGTTGAGAACTACAGTGGCATTTTCCTTATCTGCTTTAGTAATTATTATTTTACTGTTATTTTTATTTCCTGTAGAGCTTTGAATTCTTCGTTAGATAGATTGCGTTTTGGAGGTTTAGCTTGGGTAAGAACACCGGCCACATCGTCTGATATTGTTGGAAATATGGTTGGGAAGGTTACGGATACCACATTCTACCTGAATCATTTCTTCTGACGGGATTTTTTTCGGTGGTACAGCGAAGTTGTGGCCTAGTGTGAGTGCGCCGATTGCTTCAGGCTTAGTAGCATGGGGGTCACTTCTAACAAGATCAAGATAAGATAAGGAATCGTGACGTGATTGGTTGATGACGTCATTGTGTGCATGGCTTCATGGGTGTGGAATGTTTGGAATTTCCGTGTGGGCAAGTGTGTCACTGGCTTCAGCTCTTGTGTTTTAGTTCGCGTATGGGATTATGGGTGATGGTAGAGATAAGGATTCGTGTTGTGATTGGTGGTGCCATTCTGACAAGATGAAGATCAACATAAGATAAGGAATGGTGACGTGGGTGTGTGTTGTTTTCAGATGTAGATAACTGACGTCATTTGTTATTTGTAAATAAGTGACGTTGTTGTTTTGAATGGAAAGGATGATATTAGTGGCTAAGAAATCGTGTCGTGATTGGTGCTCACTTCTGACCAGATCAAGATAAGATAAGGAATCGTGATGCGAATGTTTGTTGTTATTGAGTTTGGAATTTCGCTGGGCCCCTTCTGTCAGAAATATCATGTGGTGTGATGGGTGATATTTAGAGATAAGAATCGCTTACCAAACAACATGCGATCAGTTATGTTTAAATTAAAAAAGTATTTACACCTTTCCAGATGAATCTTCGAAATTCGATTATTCCAAAATAGTTCAATTTTATATCCACAACACAACACAAACACAAAAACCACAAAGAATGAAATTTCTGTAAATACTGTAACCTGAACTAGTTACTTCGTCCTTTAGATTACGGAGCGTAGATGGTGAGGTTTCGTCATTGCAATATCCCCCAACGAGCGCTTTTCTTCAAAGGGGATGACATGAGTCACATCCGTAAATTGGGAATTTATTTTCCAACACTGAATATTTCTCATTAAGTCTTTTACAGTAGGTTTTCTGAATATTCCAATTGTTGATTAACATGTATTCACAGAACACAAACACAAATCTGAAAAGAACATTTCACTTTTTCATTATAGCTTACTGTGGCTAACATATATTCACACCACAAAACACACAAAACATAGGAGTTGATAGATATTTCTGTAAATAACCAGAAAAGCTAGTGGACTACTTAATTTACTTTAGTATCCGTTTGGTTCTCTGTATTAATCTTTCCCACGGTCGGTAGGAAGCTCTATGCACTGTTTTGTTTAGGGTAAGTGTTATTTCCGGTTTCGAATTCCGCTTGCTGTTAGAGTATGGAATTCAGACAAGTGAAATTTTTATTTATTTATTTTTTTTTTTCAAATTGATTGGTTATTTTCTGTATTTTACTTTTACAGGTCATATTCTAACAGAATAACTGAGCAGAATTAACAAATATATAAAGTATATGAGAATTTATTTTCCAACACTGTATATTTCTCATTAAGCCTTATCCGGTCGCCTTTTGTTGTACGTAGGTGAGAAAGCGTGTGTTTTGTTTCGAACTATTGGTTTCCGCTGGGAAATTACCAATATAACTATTAATTTACCTTCGATTCCTTGTGCTCTTAACCTATTTCTGTAAGTAGAATTTAAAAAAAAAAAAAATCAGCTAACGCCTTTTTATTCCCGTATATACGGGAGTAGGCGAGGCCATTTAGCCCTAACTTTTTGGAGACTGAGTGGGCAGTTCAATCTCCACTGGTACTCAATCAGAGACAGATGGCCCAAGGCTATCACTAATTAAGCGGTACGCAGTGAAGAGAGACGGCTCAAATGTGCCGCCATCTCGTGGTCTCTAACCCTAACACAATATATTTAATGTCTGAAATAATGTGGGTTCTACGGTCGATTTTCTTGAGTTTACAGGACGAAAAACCCGAGTTTCCGGGAGGAAAAACCTGCTTGCCCGTGCCAGAGATCGACTAACTCGGGAACCGGTCGAAAAAAGGCTTAGAAAAATTTCCTCTAGTCGCCGACTAGACTCGAAACCAAGACTTCCTTCGTGCGGCCAAGCGCGGTGGTGTGCAAACGCCACATCCACTGAGCTACACAGATTTATTTATGAATTATTTTCCCACACTGTTAGTTTTCATTCATTAATCTTGTTTGTAGATAACGAACAAATAAGACTTTTATACTGATTTTAATTGATACTGATAACTTTTTTGGGGAAAAAAAAATATAAAACTGGTTTTTTATGATAACTTTTTAGGAAAAAACGCATTTTTTATGAAAACTTTTTTGGAAAAAAAATAAAAAAACGCGTTTTTTTATTTTTTTTCCAAAAAAGTTATCAGTATCAATTGGAGGTGACATCACTAAAAGATATCCGCAAATGATGAGCTCACTCATCTCCACTAGGCTGAGCAGACATTTTCTGGAGGAGAGGGGATGGTGAGAGACTAGGGTGATGGGGTTAGGTTGGGGGAGCATTGCAGGGATGACATCTGTCACCCTCTGTGATATCACAGTATGAGAGACATATGTTCCCCAGAAATATCCAAACACATAACGACATTGTTGTCATGTTTTGTTTGGCTATGGAATTGTGGGTGATGTTTTTGAGATAAGATATCTTGGAATTTTCCCAGGGTGACACATCCGTCATTGTCATCATGGTTTATCCAACACCATGTAGAAACATGTCCGTGAATCATCTGTGCAAAAGTTTCATTTTGGAAGGAACGGTCAGGGTTAAGGGTCAGGTAAACAGTACTATAAGGAAAAATAAACGAGTCAAGTGTCTTTGCAGTTACGACAATTCGTTCATCCTGTGAAGTTATCGTATTGTGTTGTGGTGATTGGTATCCAGGAAAGTAAAGTAAAGTAAAATAATGGGTGAGCCACAAAAGTCATTGAAATTTTCTTTCTTCAGGAAAATAGCACGAGACAAAACTCTTCACCTAGCTCTAAAAGGATGGAAACCGATTATTATTTTAGAAGACACGTACATTGTGATGTATTTATCCCGGACCACTTGGGAAAAATTACGCAGGAAGTGGTCTGATATCCTCAGCTACTTGCAAAGAAGAGTTGACTACGAAATGGACCTCGGTGATTGTTATATTCTGAAATGCCAAGATGGGGAACTAATACTTGATGATACAGGAGCTGATGGAAGTAAGGTTTTTTCTATTAGTTGTGAAGAAGCTGAGAGATTTTCAACAAAAATGTATGACATTGATAATCATTTACTATTTTTGGAAACTGAATTACCATCTGTCCGATTAATGGGAAAAATCATCGCTCAACATTTAAATTCATCAATGGTAAAATTAGACTTTCAAGATTTTATCCAATTCGATAAAGATTCTTTATTTTGGGACATTTACGAACATTTTACAAAAACTGTTTGTGTATATTTGCTGACAAAAGAATACACAGAATGTTTAGCGAGGCATGGTGTCATTTCCAGACTGACACAATATCAAACATATGGAAATGTGGTTACCATGGTATCTGATTTAAAAATTCTTTTGCATGACCAGCTATTTTGATGTAATGTAACCAAGAAACAGTGAGTAACAAAAATTTTATTCATTGAACTCTTTGGAAAATGTTAAGAGTCTAAACTAAATATTGTGAAATATTTTTAGGTAATTACATGTTTCGAATTTTTCTCAGTGAATATACTTGTAAATAGTATTTCAGCAAAATAAAATGTGCATTTGTAAACTTAAATGAACAAAGATGTGTGTTTTTGTTGTTGTGTTTTTCCACTGTGAATTTTTACTCAGTTATTCTGATTAGATCTTGATATTTAAATCCACAACTTTATATCTTAATGCAATTCTGTTTAATTATTTAAAAAAAAATCACAACTGTGAAATTAATGCCAGGACAGGAAAAAAAAAAAGTGTTGAAAACGAAAATCCATGTATTGATTATTTTAGAAATTGTCTAATGCTATCTATTGACATTATTTGAGTTATCTGAAAACAAATCGTTCACATAATCGAAAATCCGAACTGTTAGAATTTGGTTATTTTACAGAGAGAGAAAGAGAGAAGCATCTAATTAAACCAACAAAACGTGACTTTAACACTTCTTTAAAGTTTGGCATAGAGAAAATGTTTGTACTCTACAGATAACACATATACAAATTTTACCTTTCCCTACACAAAGTAAGATAAAAACACACCAACAGTATATCCAACAGCATGTGAAAACATGTCGTTGAGTCATCTGCGCAAAGGTTCATTTTTGAAGGAACAGTCAGGGTAGGGGATGGTAAGTGTAAACAGTACTATAAGAAAGAAAATACGAGAGTCGAGTGAGTTTGGAGTTAAGGTAATCGTTCATCCACTGCAGCTGCTGTTTTGTGATTTGTGTTTGGTAATGCAAAAATAATGGGTGAGCCACAAATTCTTTGAAAGTTTCTTTGTGAAAAGTTCTAATTGTTTAGAATTTTGTAAACGAAAGTTACCATAAAGTATACGATCAGAGCTAATAATCAGTGAAATAATAATAAATAACTATTTATTTGTGGTGCCATATGAAGAATCGAAGAAGAAGAATGAAGGTAAACGATTATGAAAAATCGACAGTGGGTGAAAAATACGAATTTTCACTTATCATTGGGATAATTGATGTACAATTTTTGTTGAATAAGAGTTCAAATTTATTTCCTAAAGAAATTTGTATTTCTGATGGATTTAGTGTAAGATATGCAGTGACAAAATCACCTTGTAGTTGGAAAGAATTACCTGAAAGAGTTAAAAAACAGAATTCTTGGTTAATAAAATATAACCATCAGCTGAAGTGGGAAATTGGTTCACTAGCTTTGGACAAACTAAGAGATTGGATGATAGAATCAACATGCAAATATCATATATTACTTGCCAAAGGAAGAGAAAAATCAAAAACATTAACGAAGTTAATAGGGAGGCCTGTTCTTGATTTAAATGAAATTGGATGCCCAAAACGTGAAAACATAATGTGTACTTTTAAATGCTTTTGGAAACATAACGAAAGATTCTGTACTTTTAATAATTCTCTGAAGTATACATATTGGATTCGAAAATATAAATATGCAACCCTTAATTTTACTACTACAGTAATAAATTCCCAACAAACAAACACCAAATGAAAATTAACTTTCAGATGAGAATCACATTGTCAAAACCATACGATGGCAATTCCACAACCATGGAAGAACCTTTGATGTATTTTTCAATTTATTTATTTTCTGTATTGTTAGATTCAGTAAATACAATTTGTAAATAATATTTTGTTCAATAAAATGTGTAAATTAAATGAACAAATTGGGTGTCGTAGATATGTTATACAAATTTAAGAAGGAAGATAACATTTTTTTTTTCCTTGTGAAATTTCATGCCACAAAGTAACCAGAGAATTTTTTTTTTTGATTCATTGAATTAAAAGTCTTATTTGTTCGTTATCTACAAACAAGATTAATGAATGAAAACTAACAGTGTGGGAAAATAATTCATAAATAAATTCTACTTACAGAAATAGGTTAAGAGCACAAGGAATCGAAGGTAAATTAATAGTTATATTGGTAATTTCCCAGCGGAAACCAAAAGTTCGAAACAAAACACACGCTTTCTCACCTACATACAACAAAAGGCGACCGGATAAGGCTTAATGAGAAATATACAGTGTTGGAAAATAAATTCTCATATACTTTATATATTTGTTAATTCTGCTCAGTTATTCTGTTAGAATATGACCTGTAAAAGTAAAATACAGAAAATAACCAATCAATTTGAAAAAAAAAAATAAATAAATAAATAAAAATTTCACTTGTCTCAATTCCATACTCTAACAGCAATCGGAATTCGAAACCGGAAATAACACTTACCCTAAACAAAACAGCGCATAGAGGTTCCTACCGAGGATGGACACCCGTGGGAAAGATTAATACAGAGAACCAAACGGATACTAAAGTAAATTAAGTAGTCCACTAGCTTTTCTGGTTATTTACAGAAATATCTATCAACTCCTATGTTTTGTGTGTTTTGTGGTATGAATATATGTTAGCCACAGTAAGCTATAATGAAAAAGTGAAATGTTCTTTTCAGATTTGTGTTTGTGTTCTGTGAATACATGTTAATCAACAATTGGAATATTCAGAAAACCTACTGTAAAAGACTTAACGAGAAATATTCAGTGTTGGAAAATAAATTCTCAATTTACGGATGTGACTCATGTCATCCCCTTTGAAGAAAAGCACTCGCTGGGGGATATTGCAATGATGAAACCTCACCATCTACGCTCCGTAATCTAAAGGACGAAGTAACTAGTTCAGGTTACAGTATTTACAGAAATTTCATTCTTTGTGGTTTTTGTGTTTGTGTTGTGTTGTGGATATAAAATTGAACTATTTTGGAATAATCGAATTTCGAAGAGTCATCTGGAAAGGTGTAAGTACTTTTTTAACTTAAACATAACTGATCGCATGTTGTTTGGTAAGCGTAATTCTAATACTGAATAGTTTTTTTTTTCCATAAGAATAATCATAGGTTATATATTAGAGTATCAACATGGACACATTAGCGATTTTTTATGTCTAATGTGTATGTGTGTGTGTGTGTGTGTGTTTAAGGACAGGTACTTTAAGTATATAATTAATTATTCAGAAAAGATCGAAACACGAGAGCCATCACGACTTTCTCTAAGAATTCCCACACTTTAACAGGAAAGAAATACCCAAAATGTATTGGAAAATTAGTACAACCATCTAGAGAAGAAAAAAAAAAACTGTATGTTTGTCACGATTTCTTATACATTAATATATTTCCCTTTCCATTCAAAACAATAACGTCACTTATTTACAACTAACAAATGACGTCACTTATCTACATCTCATAACAAACATTCGCGTCACGATTCCTTATCTTACTTTTAGACAAATCAAAATATCCGGATGAATTATGAATAAAATATGAACTTGATTAGAATATGTATATAGAAGAAAATACAGATGAGGTATGGAAAAAAAAGTATGTGTGTTGAGTGACATCAGTATATAATTAATTATTCAGAAAAGCTCGAAAGGCTGCCGCCATCACGACTTACTCTAAGAATTCCCACCCTTTAACAGGAAACAAATACCCCAAATGTATTGGAAAATTAGTACAAACAACTATATAAAATAAAATAATAAAAAAAAAACCGTATGTTTGAGTGACACTAGTATATAATTAATTATTCAGAAAAATCTAATCACACCCGCCATCACGACATACTCTAAGAATTCCCATAGACGACAATGACAGATGTGTGCCACCCTGGGAAAATTCAAAGATATCTTATCTCAAAACATAGCCCACAATTCCATACCCAAACCAAAATACCGCACAAAGACATAACGTCACGATTCTTATCTCTAAATATCACCCATCACACCACGTGATATTTCTGATAGAAGGGGCCCAGCGAAATTCCAAACTCAATAACAACAAACATTCGCGTCACGATTCCTTATCTTATCTTGATCTGGTCAGAAGTGAGCACCAATCACGACACGATTTCTTAGCCACTAATATCATCCTTTCCATTCAAAACAACAACGTCACTTATTTACAAATAACAAATGACGTCACTTATCTACATCTGAAAACAACACACACCCACGTCACCATTCCTTATCTTATCTTGATCTTCATCTTGTCAGAATGGCACCACCAATCACAACACGAGTCCTTATCTCTACCATCACCCATAATCCCATACGCGAACCAAAACACAAGAGCTGAAGCCAGTGACACACTTGCCCACACGGAAATTCCAAACATTCCACACCCATGAAGCCATGCACACAATGACGTCATCAACCAATCACGTCACGATTCCTTATCTTATCTTGATCTTGTTAGAAGTGACCCCCATACTACTAGGCTTCAAGATAAGCGATGACAGGTAGCTGAGGTTTGCAAGTTAACATAAAAATAATGATATGTGCCTGCGTGCACACATCATTATTTTTACGTTCCCTGAAGATGGTAATGTAACTTTACTGATATATATAGGAAGTATCAATTAGTTTTTTTTAATTAATATTATAGTATACGTTGTCTTTCCCTAAAAATTGACAGTGATGAGTCACGTGTTTGTAGCCAATATTAATTGGAGGAATATGATGCTCCCAAGTCAGTGCAACTGTGTCCAGGTGAAATGTCTGCAATAAGGGAACTTACGGAGTTTAAACTAACGTGATAGGATGCCATGTTTCAGGCCTATCTATTCGGCAAATTAGGCCATTCCAGATCATCAGTGATATCATAATGAAATAGACGCGAAAGGAGTCAAATGCAAGTAATACCCACAGTGGACGATCCATCACACTCACCAAACGTGACCGTAGGGTGCTATATGTAAAACCTGCCATTCGTCGGCTAGCACTTTGATTGCAGAGTTGAATGTACACAAATCTGCACGAAAAACATTCAGAACCGAAGCTCGTAATATGATTTCCATAGTAGAACTGCAATATGCAAGCCGCACAATACACGAACCAACAACGTCTTCCTAAGAGCGTGTATAGTGAGACGTGGAAGATTGGAGAGTTATGTTATGGAGTGACGAATCATGCTACACCCACTACCGAGCAGATGGCCGAGTGTGTCGTTTGCCGGTGAACGTCTTTTACCAGAGTGCGTAAACTTCAACTATGAAATTCGGAGGTGGCAGTGTGATGGCATGGTCCTGTTTTTCATGGTTTACCTTGGACCACTGTTTCTGGTCCCCCCAAACACTAAACGCCGAGAGGTATCTTAACATTCTGGATAATGCAATGCTTTCTACTTTGTGGCGCTTCTATGGAATTGACCAAGTCACTTTCAGCCAGACAATGCACCGTGACATCTTCACACAAAGCCCTGATCTCAACCCTACCGAACATTTGTGGAATGAACTGGAGTGTCGGATGAGGTTAAGGGACGTCCGACCCACAACTGTCCAGGACCTCATTACATGCCTACAGGAAGAATGGTCCAAAATTCCCATTGATCGGTAACGTACGCCAGGGGAAAGTATGCTCCGTAGGATTGCTGTAGTCATCGCAAGGAAAAGAGGTCATATATCTCATTAAAGTGGCGCTATTGGCTCTTTTCTCTTCACAGTATGGTGTCCGTTGATTTCTTTTCAGTGTATACTGATGATAGTTCATTTTTCCATTGAAATAGCTTATTTATAGCGGGAAAAAAATCACTTCAAATAGTTTTTCCCCAATCAAAATGGAATTGTAACCAAAAAAAAAAATGGAATCGTTCAAGGCAATTCGTTACTGGATAAGAATGTCCAGTAACGAATTGCTTTTGCAACACACCCATTTGACACAGTATCAAAACCTTTTATGACTGTTTATATATGATACTGATCTACAGGGCCGCACCGTGCGGTTGTGCACCGCACAAGGGCACCATTTCATCACGGGAAATAATAAATAAATAAATATATATATATATAAATTTTCTTATTCTTGAATTATATCATATTATATAAATTACACAATTAAAAAATTATAGTTAATGCAATAAAAATGAAATTTTAAATAAGTCAAATTATTATGAATCTTAATAATCTAACAACATTTTAAACTTAATAGATTAATAAAGGCACTCGTTCAGCCGTATTACGGCAACAAGATATTTTACAAAAATACAGCGTTTAGTTTACCAAATAAAAAAGGCGCCAGTTTCCATTGATAGTTAAATATGTGCTTATTACATTTTATTACTAAAAAAAATTACAGTCATACATACTAAAACTAAACATTTTAGAATCCACTTATTAGATACTTAAGGAAACAACACAAAGTATCATACGATGTGAATTTCATAAAACTTTTATAGTCATATATATATATACAGTATATATATATATATATATATATATATATATATATATTTTTTTTTTTTTTCTGCAGGGAGCAGAAAATATTGTTTACTGCAGGGAGCGATAACTCGCTCCCTGCAGTAAACAATACGCCCACCACAACAGCAACTATACTGCAGAAACACGAAAATCAGTTAGTTTTATCATATCACTGAATAAGGTTCACAGACATTTGCAGACTGTGTAATATATTTCTCAACAAATAGTGCAATTAGAGACAATTGGGAATATATAAACAATAACTAATATTCACATCTCCCCTCCAACAGAAACTGTTGTATAGATTGGAGCAAACCTCAGGTTGCAGGTGCAACATATGGTTCTGCTTGACACTATCCCGTCATGAACGTGTTAAAACTAAGAAGTGTATACTAAATGCATTTCAGATATTATGGAAATCAGTTTTCCAGAAAAAAAAAAATAAAAAATTCAGGAGGAGAAAAGGCTGCCACCTCCATATGAAGCCAGTGAACTCGCCTTGTTGAAAATATACTATTGAGGCTCTTGCGTATGTGACAGTGGTTAATAATCTTGTAAAGTATACAATTTATATTAAAACTCTCCAATGAATAAGGCACTTCTTACTTAAATTACTGTCTATGAGGTAATTTTTTCCAATGATTAATTACGTTGTTATAATAATTTTCTTAAATCCAATCAAGATAACACTTCCTTGTTTCAAGTTATATCTTATACCGCGCGATTTCCGTGAAAATAAACTCAATTTAAGACCTTAATTAAAACGTTGAATCATTTTTCAAGGTAAATGCCTTTCCCTGACAATTTGTAAACCCGTGTGCTTTTCCTCGCAAGAGAGGCTTTCCATGTCAATTATATCGCTGGTCCCTTTCTCTAACTATCTCTTATTCTTAGCTATGACATCCAAACAGGCTTAATATATCGTACTCTAAATGAGCACGAAAAGACTTTTTTTTTTCACTTCTAACTTACTGCCAAGATAGACACAAAAGGGTTCTTTCGTATCCATCAGAACTGTACCTTTAGCTTAAAAGTGTGGTTTGGCTAACTTATTTGTTTCGAGGATTTAACATTTCACTGCATAGTATTCCTGAAATTGTCACGATACACTGGACAATCCACCACACTCACCGAACATTACCACTGGCCATTGAATCACAGCAATATATACTCTTACTACTTGGAAAGAAGTCCACAGACATCCCGATGGACAAAGTGTATCGTACCATGTAACGAGTCACATGTTTTTAACTGGTATAAAGCTGGAGAAATATGATGTTCCCAAGTCAGTACAACGGCTGCGAGAACGGAGCCGAAGTAGTATGAAAGAGGCGTTGTGATAGGATGTCGTGTTGCAGGCCTATCTGTTCAGCAAATTGGGCCATCCTAGGTCAACAATCGGTGATACCATACTGAGATGGAAGTGAAGGGAGTCAAATGCAAGTGCTATCTGCAGTGGACACCCTACCACACTCACAGAATGTGCCCGTAGAGTGCTGCGAAGGATAACAAGTAAAAACCGCCATTCGTCGGTCAACACGTTGAATGCGAATTATCTGGCATCGACTGGAACACGAATCTAAACAAAAACATTCCGAATCGAATGTTTTTGTGTATCGAACCGAATCGAAGCCGCACGTTACCTGAACGCATCGTCGTCGTCTTCAGAGGTGCAAAGAGCGTGTCTAGTGGGATTGGAAAGCTGTGTTACGGAGCGGCAAATCACGCTACACTCTAACGAGCAGATGGCCGGGTGTGGCGGATGCTGATGAACGTCTCTTACTACAATGCGTAACCGCAACTATAAAAGTCGGAGATGGAGATGTGATGGTATAGTCCTGTTTTTCCTAATTTGACCTCGACCTCTGTTTCTGGTGCCACGAACACTGGACTCCGAGAGGTATCTTAACATTCTGGACAAAGCAATGCTTCTTACGTTGTGGCGTTTCTACGGAACTGCTCATGGTCTCTTTCAGCGAGACAATGCACCGTGTCATAAGGCTGCTTGGGTAACTGTGTAGTTATGGATATGAACGTTACCACACTTAAGTAACCTCTACAGCACCTTGATCTCAACCCTATGGAACAAATGTGGAATGAAGTGGAGCGTCGGGTGAGGTCAAGGAATGTCTGCCATACAACAGTCTAGGACATCATTATATGCCCACCCATTAAGCATGATCCAAAATTCTCACTGATCGCTATCATACGCTTGTTGAAAGTATGCCCCGTAGGATTGCTATAGTCATCGCAGCGAAAGGGTTCTTACATCTTATTAAAGTGGACGCAAGGGCTGTTTGTTCCTCACACTATGGTGTCGACTGACTTCTTTCAAGCAGTATATTTTAAGGCTAGCTAAGGAGCCTATTTATATACTACTAGAACAATTATATATTGGCAGAATAATGTTATATCCTAACTTCACAGTCTACTGGCGTAAAACCGTATCGTAGGTTTAAAATAAAAGGAAAAATAGTGTTACCAGCATCGCCGGATCATAACTCTGAATAGATAATTTGCTTGAATAACAGCAGAAAATCTAATGATTTCAGAATAACTCGCAAAAAAATATACTGGAAAAGAAATGGAAAGCATAAACCGTATTTCGAACATATTTCTCTGGAAAAGGCTGACCTAGCGACTAATCAGAAGTAAACCCGAGAATGTGAAGATAGAATGTATTAACAGTGTTAGAAAAATATGGGGTTTCAATTGCGCTATAAACTAAGAAATTATAGCTACGGAATTGAAATGTTCTCAAGAAAGCGTGGGTTTAGTCGCAAAAATCGCTGCAATAGCGGTCGAAACGTAATAACTACATCAAGAGATGAGAGGAGATTGAAGAATATAGTGAAGAAAAACCGCTTCCGAAGCGTAAGGTATTTTCACAGGAGATGGAAAGAACTAGGTCTGAATGTGTCTAAATCTACGACGTTGAGACGACTTCACAAATTGGATTTTAAATCACGTGTGCCTAAGACGAAGCCGCTTATGACTTCCAAGCAAAAGGCTGCTTACTCCAAGCAAAATGCCTTTTGCTTTGGGTAAGCACAGACTATTGTGGGATCAAGGGGACTGGAAAAAGGTACTTTTTAGCGATGAAAGTATGTTTTGTGCAAGAAGCATTTGATCAAGTTTGCATGAATGAAACGTTCGGTGACATTAGCAACCTCTGTCATGGTATGGTCTTGTATGACAGCAGAGGGTCCAGGTAGGCTGTGTATTGTGTACGAAGAGTCAATTCCAAAATGTACCAAGAAATTTTTGAGCACTTTATGTTACCGGCATCGGAAGATTTATGTGATTTGATTTCATTTTCAAGCAAGATTCAGCTTCTTATCACACTTACTAGATGGCTCAGAGAAATACAAATCAATGTAATTCCTTGGCCGGCAAACTTATCAGATTTAAACCCAATCGAGAATTTGTGGGGATTTATGAAAAACGTCTTCAAGAAGTTACCACAAAAATTAACTTGTTTCTAGTCTGCAGACCATATGGGCATGTTTGATATATTAAAAAAAAAAAAAAAGACTGAACTGCCAGTAAATAATACGTCCAACCGTTTACGAACTGTCATAGAAGCTAAGGGGGATGATGTTGTTTCCCTTTGACTGTAATTTTTGTGCATTTATTTTCGCATTATTCTAATATTTTGAACCACATTAAAATTATTCTAATTTTGTGAATGTTTTCAAATAACAGTTTCCTCGTAATTTATATTACATTTTTATGTGTTTACATGGTTATATAATCTACAAAAGTACGTAGATTTAGATTATGCTAATTCATATTTGGTAATAATTATTTTCTATGCAATAAATTAGAATTGAAATCATTCAGCACATTTTCTTTGAACCTTCCAATTTTTTGATTCGGAGGTGTATGTACGTTCTGTTCTAATCACATCGATTTCGAAAAACGGTCATGATATTTCTATACTGTGTTACTGCTATCCAACTGAAAATACTACTCGCGTACGAATCTAATCTAGGAAGCTAAGAACTTTATATGAATTTTTTTCAACTGAGCATGTAGCCGATCCATGTCATGCGGAAGTCGAAGGTTCTTCTCTGAAAAGTAGCCAAATCAAACAGAATAATACACGCAATTTATATAGATAATACACTGGCCTTAGTCTTAATGCTTCCACCATAATTCCAAACGAAAATGTCTGTCCAATCAATATCACTACAATGAAATGGTAACTAGTTTTAGCCTTCTGCAGATATAACAAGGTATTTGAAATAGAGAAATCTATTATTATTACTCTATTACAATACCGCTGCAGTTAATAATAATTGTAAAGTAAGTCTCATACTTGATAGGGATTGATATCTTGTAATGCTGCCTTTGCTCAAGGATGGTGGCTAAACTTCTTTCTTAATAACAGACGCCACTTTATCCCTAACAAGTCCTAAGGACGTTAGCCTAGGTGTTCGACTGGTTTTTATTTTCTAATCAGCACTCTGTGGATTGGAATCCCACAAGGATATTGAATTTCAGATGAATTCCATCGGAGTGAGGTCACCACCCTAACTACCGGAGGCCTATTGTGGCTGAAAAAGTTCTGTTTGTTTTTTCGATTATCTAAACCGAAGTTTGTAGGTGAGAATACCATACACGCCCCCCTCCTATCAAAGTGCAATATTTAGGAAGATAGACCAAAGCGTGTTTATTTATTCATGAAGGAATTTACTTGCGCTTGAAAAAACAGCCAAGTAATACAAAATGCCAAGCTGATCCAAACAAGAAGTATTTCACTATGATATTCTTTTCAGAATTTTTTGTGATTTTAAGCATTTTTTAAGTCCGTTATTTTTTTCGATCGCATAAACGATTGGCAAAGTAATTTTTGTTGCTTTCAGAGTTATCAGAAAAAAATGTTTTCGAGCAAGACATTTATTTTTGTTAGGAAAGTGGTATGCTACCTCGTAAACCTTCCAATATATATGTTAATATTATCAGCACCTCTCCGTAAAGAAGCCGACTTACAAAAGTAGCTCATTAAAAGAATGTTTTTTCTATTGAGTTCCATTATATACTTTGAGATATGTTCCTATCAATAAACTTTTCAGCAATGGATGCAATAAAATTTAGGGAATGCAAGATCAATATATAAACCTATATTTCATTTTAATCCGGTTTTTGAAAGAAAACAAAAGTCCACGATACATTTTATGAAATATATAAGAACACTGATACAGGAAGAACATTTCAATAAAACCTGGAATGAGCATCTTGAAAGTTTATCAGTAGCATCATTTCTTTCAGTCATTGGATTTCTTTCTTTCTTTTTTTTTCCCGTTACGCGAGATGTTTATTCAAGTTCTCGGAATGTTCAAGAATCCAGTGAAGGATTTATTTTTTATTTTTTTAAATCTAACTTATTCCGCAATTCCATTTCACAAATCATAATCCAAGGAATACGCTTTTAAAAAATGACACAAAAACAAAACGCTTCACATAATGGTTTTCGTGAGCTCAGTTTCTTGTGTTCACAGGGAAATCTAATCCTTTTATGTACGCATAATTTCTTAAAATTGCCTTTCACAAAAAGTGAACGGCTAAATATTTCTCAACTAAAATGATGGCAAATGTATAGTGGCGGAACAATTTCATATACATCAACAGAAAGGGATACTTATTTCCATCTCGTGAAATGTTTTTATTTTTGTCCATTAAAACTTAAAGCAGAAGAGCTCATACCAAATGCGTCATTTTCGAATAAAGACTGGCAACAGTTATTGTACGGTTTATCGAAGATAATTTATCTCACCACTGTAGTAAATCTTCAAAGATAATAATAGCTACACATAATTTTGGGCAGCACTAAAGTTATTTAAATTGAAAAGAATAAATGGTGTTTTTACATTCAACTGACTATGTGGCTTAAGTTCTGTTGTAAAGTACAGGGCAAAAATGTATTATCCAATTGTGTTTTTCGAAACAGTTTTTACCTACACGAGAGTCCAAAATAGGCAAACCTTTCCACTTGTTTCACTAAAGCCAGGGCTCAACAAACAACACCACAGCGCTTTTTCATGTATAAGTAGAGAGAGATTTGATGTAATCGATTCGGACTATTTTAATAGGAGCTTATTAAAACAACCCCTACCTGCAGAATGAATTGCTAGATATAGCTGTAAAGAAGGTCGTCCTCCCAACTTAAATCTGACAACATATCATCGTGGCAGCTGTTATAAAGGAGAGAAAAAGTTTGTTATAGCATTCAGCATACGTATGGTATGAGTCACTAGTCCTTAATGAGCGCTGTTCCCCAGTAAGAGTAGATCATAATAGCGAGAGAATGCGACTTGCATGTGATTCCGGAAAAAAAAAATATATTTTAATGATTTTGGATCATATAACGCTATACCATTAAAATGTAGATACTACTAGTAGTTGTAAATTCTTTCTGAAAGATGAGGACAATTTGAAATAAAAAAGCAAAATTTCGGATAAGTGGAATCATTAGTAAACTTTGTCTTATTCGAGCATTTATGAAGACTTATAAGCACAATACTTTTCCCGTGTGTGTAAAACATTCTTCCCTCATAATTAGATACTTAAAGAAACAAAACACTAATGAAGCAACTGCAGTTAGAATGTTTTTTCATAAAAACAGCGAATTTATCTCATCTTGATAATGCAGTTAACTATACGGTTCATTAATAAGAATGCCTCGTGAACTCATCTCCTTGAGGAGATAACTAAACACTTTAATTCACAACATAATTACAGTAATTGCCACCATTTTTTTTTCTTTTTCAGACAGCAGAGTCAGTGAGAGGGATTTACTGAGCCCCAAACAATGGCAACAACGTGTTAATAGAGACAAGTTGTAACCACTGCATTAAATCCCTCGCACTATACTCCGAACAACGAAAGATTCACCTTTAGGCGTTTGTTTAAAATAGACTTGTACTAGTTACACGCAAGTTGTTGCGCATGTGTTGGATTCGGTGGGCACTGACATCCAGTGAGACACGATCTTTGGAGTAAATAACTGAGCAAAGGTATCCCTAAACTGTCGACTCATTGAGCAGTACAGAACAAAATTAACTGCGCTGTTGATGAGTGCCAGTATGTCCATCAGTTCTCCAAAGTTCATATAGACGTTGTCAAAGAAATCTTTCCCCAAAATTCCGCTAAGAAGTGCTAAGATACCGGAAGGAAACTCTGTGATGAGGAACAACAGAAGAACAGCTAACAGCATACGGGTAGTACGATCACATGATCTGTCGCATTCCACGCGGTTCTTAAGACGCTGTTTGCGTAGGTTGGCCTCGTAAAGAACACGGATCAAACCGAGACTCAATCCGGTTAGGGCAATACAAGGAATCAGTTTCGTCAGGACACTGAAGATCCAGAAGTTTATCTTTGTCAGGAGTCGATTGTGCTTCTGAGCAATCAAGCTAAAGTTAACTTTGTAGGTCACAATGTCATACAAGCGCTCTTCGTGGATGGTGAATGTCAGATAAAGTGGGAAACAGAAAAGTGGGCAATTTATGTACGTACTAATTATGGCACACTTAGCACGTGACATGCTGCACCATTTCTTACTGTTGGCAGGGAAGCTGACGGCGAGAAATCGCCAAATAGCAAGTGTTACAGTGAGCCAGATGGAAATAGTATGAAATACCACAGTATTATGCGCATGGAAGAGAGTAAAGACAGCCCAGCCATACGAGAATTTCGCCTCTTCTGGCAAATCTAGCTGAATGTAGTTGTGAATGCCAAACGGAAGATAGCACACCATTACCAACATATCAGCCACTGCAAGTCCTGTCAGGATGGCATTTGTAGGAGAAATGAGTTCCTTGCGGGTTAGAACTATAACATTGAGAACATTGGTGACGATGCCGAAGATACACACAACAAGGGCAAGATACCCGTGAAGCTGCACATAATGAAGTCGAAACTGATGCAATTCGTCGCCGTAATAAGGATTCGGATAATCGTAGAAGTGCATCATATCTTGAGGGGTATAGTTGACGATCCCCGAATTGCTGAACATGCTTGCCATCCATAAGTGGTCCCCCAAGGAAGGAATGGCGCTGTTATTCATCTTAAGCAGTTACACAAAGAACATCATCGTACTGCCACTTTGCTCATAACTCATGTGTGTATTATGAATCCTGGCGGGATCTGCACACAAAATAAAAATAGGAGCGTTACAACTTGAATGCGATCAGACACACAGATAAACACAAAGCATGCCAAGAGACTTGCACAATACTACATGCCACAAGCACATAAAATAAAATATAAGGATACAAAACAGAGCATAATGAGGTGCACAGTGTCAAGGACTTTAGATTCAAGAAACATGAACTGTGGTAGCGTCAAGTAATTACTAATTTCTACTTTAATATCTAATATATTCTAAAGTACTACTTTATATCCGATGACACACCAGTTGAAGTTAATTTGCACTGTGCGTGTGTAAGGAGAAAGGGGGGAGGGATTATGAATATCGAGATGCCGTGCAGAAATTTAATTGTACTTTCTAGACTCATGTAATATTTGCATCAACCCGTTAAATATCAGACTAATTATAAACAAAAGTAAATTTGCAAATAATTTTAAATGATAGCATTCATATTCTCTATAATAGCGACAAACCAATGACACATTTAATTCCGTTTTTTCTAGGATCCTATTTGATAAGTCATTATTTAAGTGTGCGACAGACAGACTCTACGTAAAATTTCTGATATATGTAATGAAATCCCTATATCATTTATCAGTTTAAAAAAGTGAACGATCTTTAAGAAAAAGAAAACAAGGCTTGTCGTTTGTGGAAATGCCATCTTGTGGACCTTTTTTTTACCAATAAAAAAAATCAAATCTGATGATGGATATATTTCCAATGTTAAGAACGATCTCTTAAGACCGTCTCCTATTGCAGCATGCTGCCCTCCCCTTTACACGAACATTGAGATAGTGAGATAAATCACCTAGCTTCGATACAGGAACAGATATTTTTGTTTATTCTTAGATGCTTATACCGAAAGTTGCTTTAGCAAAAATGTCACAAGGGAAGGGGCGAAAGCTGATGCTATGGCAAAACAAAACAACAAACCACACCAAAACATAGTCAAATAGCTAGCAATTCTCATTTATCTAACACTACCCCGAGAGATTCACATACCAAGGCACTAAAATACTGCCAGTTTCGTTCCTTGCACCGAACGCAAAAGAATATTTGTGGCGTAAGGAGCTCGAACATAGAACTTTTGGAAATAGTCTTTGGGCGAACGATGAAAGCAGATTACTGCTGACAAGAAACATGTTGCATTCGTCTTTTAATATCAAAGAAACAAAACTATTTTACTGTTTGGAGATTGAAAGAATGCATAGTTTACACAAGATGTATAAAATGGGAGCGACTGCGTGCATGATGGAGAGAATCTCCAGTATAAATGCATCCCTTCAAGAACAGATCGTTCCGTCAATTTTAAGACTTAAATCGATTGTTTTTGGCCAGTTGTAAACAGAGAAAGTTTTCAAAAATTCTGACGTATACTTCATTTGCTGAGTTTCTTCTAAGATTATTCTAAGAAGCAAATCTCAGGTTTGGTTTGAATTACGGTTGAAGCTGTTAACTAATGCTATAAAGTCGAAGAATTACGTGTGTTAATTTTGAATGTTTTTCTAACCGGTTTGCGTTTTTGAGATGAATTTGAAAATCCCACTTTCTGAGGAGAAATCCTCCTAATCATGAGATTAATTAATTCACATTCGACTCCTGTGGAGACCGGTTCACTGTTTCATATAGTAATTTACAAACGATATTTCGGTTTAAACATTTTTCGCAACAACGGCTGAAAATATCGTAACGGAATGGCATAGTTTCTATTAAAAGACTGCAAATTATCAGCATGGTTGTCCGAGAGGAAAACGTATTCGAAGTAAAATAATACTCTTGGGCAACGATGCTGATGTTTTGAAATGCAAAATTCCCATTGTCATGAATATTTTATGAATGTCTGTCTTTTAGACAGTACATTTTAGTCGGTGGTGGAAACCACCACTTTTAGTAATGGAGGACCGAAATTCCGTCTCTCTAGAATACGGATCCACGATCCTTTAAAGGAAATAGTCACCTATAAAATTCTTTTACCGTCTTGAAGACCATCACTGATGATATCATAGTCACAGTTTCGCCGGCTACCGCATCAAATTTCGACATGTTCGCTTCATCTACGACAAATGCTATATAGAGCTTGCTTTAAAGAACGGCAGTTTTGGAAAATATGGCATTATGGAGGCATAGAGAGCTCGCTCAGCCTTTTTTCATGAGACGTCTGAGATTCCTTCATATAGACAGAGGAATATTTCTTTTCAGTGTGTAAGAACACAGACTTTAAATTAAATGTTGATGCATCTGTAAGCAAATACTATACATCGTGGTTATATTTTCTTCTCGGCATTCACATTAATCTACTATCATCAATGTGGGGCAAAAAAAGGGAGTGTTGCGTAACTGCAGCTATATATCTATATCCGTTTACACGAATATTATCACTATTACGTCATACTTCGAAGGACTCATCCAAGGAGAGTAAATCTACTCTACTGCACACACACCTCACCGTCTCCACTACTTACTTAATCCACCAACTATACAGAACGCGAGCTTCCGCAACTCGCCGGTTTCGACAATGCGCTTTAGTTAGCCAGAGCTCGGTTCATATCACGTCTATGACATGAATAACCATTATTAGAACTTTTCAACTCCAAGTGAATTAGCCGGTCTCATACACATGCAGAAGTGTTTCCCTTCGGGAAAGCAGACAAACTGGCTATAAGAACACACGTATTTTACAGACAATATATTGAGCTCATAGCCGTAGTTGCTTCAGCCATAAATCCAAAATAGCCTGCCAAACATATACCGCCATCCTTCACTCCACCAATAGTATTTTTGTCTGTAAATTGCGTGTGTTATCTTGGCCAATTTGCCTTATGATGCAATACTTTTTGATCTACCGGTAGAGTTATCTTCATTCATATACACTCTCCATATTTCAGATGGGTTAGGAACTTGTAAATTACCAACATCAGGTGCTAGTCCCATAGTAAGTTTGAATTTTTAATAAAATACTTCAGGTTTGACACCCAGGAAAGGGTAAATCTATCGCACATTGGTATTCTTATGTGGTGTAAGGATTAAATAATCTAAGTCCTTAGACAAACTCGGAACCTTTTTCAAGCCACTTCAGAAAGCCAATAAGGATAGTGGACTCGGTTACGAAAAATATCTACCACTTAAGAATATTCACAACTATCCATGAAACAGAGGGATTTGAACCCACAGCTTGAGCGGGCAGCTATTCAATCGGTCAACTAGACCGGCATTATGGGGCATTAATGTATTAAAACCAATCCTAACTACCACTAGTAATAGCGTTATATCTAAATTTGTCAGGCAGAATGTACCAACTGAGTAATTTGTACAGTTTTGGACATTGCCGTCCTAGGTGAACTTATGTCTCTTGGTGGAGTTCTGATGATAATAATGCCCAGCAGCTATAACCACACACTGATAAGCAGAAGAAAAAGATCAAATAAAAATGGCAACTACTAATGCTACGTAATACTAAACCAAGCCGATTGCACCATATACAGTACCGTATAGCTCATATCACATCCAGCGTATGCTGGAGCACGTAAAACATCAAACTAAAATTTATGACAATCTAAAAAGGAATAAAATAAAATTTTAAGTTTCTATACGACACAACCGATCTAGTCATGGGAGAGAGATTAAAGATTTAAAAAAGCTTTAAAAATATACTGAACAATAAGGGGATGGGAGAAACACATTTTGCGTGCCCTTAGATTTTCGAACTTCTACTGTGAATAGCCGGTCGTGTATGTACACTTTTTGAAACAGCGAATCCTTTGTGAAGTAGGTAGGAGAAAGAATGGTAGGAATATAACCAAAATTCGGATTTTTTTTTTAAACTAAATGAAATGTATTCTAGCACTTACGACACGAGGTTTAATTTTATATACACCTTGGAGTAAAGGAGAAAAATTTGAACACACACAACAAGCGAGAATTCTTTTTAATCGGGATGTGTTTCTGTTCCATGACGTGACCAAATAGCATTTGAGTTTCTTGGAAACTTTTTTTCTAGCTGAACTGTTATTGAACGTTTCGAAGCTGTTCTGGTAAATTCATATACTTTATTTCACTAACTGAACGTATGTCTTCTAGCTTTTCTAGACCTGAATGCAAGTGGTACTTTTTGGGAGAATTTTATAATAATGTTAATTCTTGAATTCTAGATCGTTATCGTTTGGTCCAAATGTGCTAATATCCAGGGGTTATCGCTGCTTGTTAAGTTATCACGGTAACTAAATCTCTGCCTCCCCCACTGTCTTTTTATAGGGACAAAACATGAAAGAATTATTTCCTTTTTTTTTAATATCTCTGTGAGATATGTATTGAAATGTATCTACTATTAGAGTTTTTGGCACCGACTTTACCTACCACAGTGTTAATGCTACCTTTATCGCCTACCACCTGCTCAGCTTAATCAAGGGCAACCGAATTACCTCATCAACCTAACTGCATGTATTTGGAAGCTACCTCGGTGTTTACAAAGATTTGCAATCAACATTTAACAAGTGATACACAGTAAAAAATTTTGAGTCCCTTGAAATTCATCTAACTTGAATACAACAATCTTTTAACTGTTTTGTTTCGAGGAAGAACTGCAGTTCTGTAGAAGGCGTATTTATTGAGAATGTCAAGGAGGTAGTTGATTGCTGATTATGCTGATGACGTCATCGACGGAGCAATCGTAGGGGGGGTTTGTGAGATTACAAGGAATTAAAACATTGACTGCATCATTCTTGGAAAGTTTAGAATTAGGAAGGCATTCGTGTGTTTTCTATGTTCAGTCTTTATTTTAGGGGGGGGGGGCAACAAACTGTACCCTCGTCTAAGCGTCTTCCTCGATTGCTGGATTTTCCAAAAGGGCACTGGGTTTTTTCCAGTGCTACTTTTTAGATACAGTTGAGACAGCTTTTACTACATAGCATTTGGCACTTGCATACTAGGCTCCATAGTGGCTTCTTTGATATTAATTAATGCTGTAATAGGACAGTTAATCCTATTCAGTTTCAACGTATGTCTTTCTATTAACGCATTACTTTGTTTAATAATTGATGTACAAAATTGGTAGATGTTTTCAAGTCCTAATCTATCCCTCCTCAAATATAAGAATACTCAGATATAATTAATGATGAAGATCAAGGAATTGTATTGAATTTATTATGAAGGATGTTTTTTGTAAGAAATTTTCTGGCTTTCTTCGATTATTTTATTACAATACGGATTCATCATTTCTTAACTTTAAAGTATAATGGCGAAATGGAATGTTGTTTGGGAATGTTTGAGTGTTTCATAATTTCCTATATTCGGTGTCTCAATTCATGTTTAAGAGGGAAATAAACTGCGTAAGGAGATACTTTCGATTTAAAATAGATTTCATTTACTGATTTTATTACTTAAAGCAAAGAAGGGCATACACTTTTCTTTTGTGTCATGAAGGGGAAAAAATGAATGGATATCAGAACGATAATAATAATAATAATCCATTAATTATAGGATAACGTGATAGCCTTATGTTCATATACGAGTGTGTGTGTACATATCGTGTGTACTCCTGGTCGGTCTTAGCTAGATGCGGGATGAAAAATCCCGATGAAACGTCAAATGAAACGTCCTCATAAAGGTTCTTCGTGTCTCCAAAGGGATTCGAACACTGGCCTTTCCAACCAAAGAGCTTTATGAAGTTATCAGAAGAGTTGAAATATATAAAACACGATAAAAAAATCACCTATCCCAAATGCCATCAAGTAACTTATTCTGCTACAATAAGGGAACAAAAAAGCATGCATTAGTATAGATTTTATTTTTAAATTGTTAAGTAACGGCTACTTAATTTCTTTTATGTAAAATAACAGTTTTACGTGATTTATTAATGGAATGCTTTAAGATAGTCTAATAAACAGCGCGAGATAAATTATCACAAATGAAACAAAGTGCTTTTATGAGTTATGAAATGTAACTCTTGATATATGCTTTTAAATTCGTGACTTAAAAAAAACTTTTCTGCAGAATTCGCTTTTCCACTAAGGTTTATGGCAATAAAAAGAGAATTCTTTCTCTTCCACGATGAACAAACAATACATCAATATACCCTATTTTATTCCATTTTCCACATCCCTTACGTTGCTTTTATTAAGGTACTGCTCTGCAGAAAAAAAATGTACAGAGCAATTTTTTACTGCGATAAATTCTTGGATGAGTAAAGGATGCATTATTAGAATGTAATGGGTTATGCATTTCCACCTCGATTACTTTTTTTTTTTTTTAAATCAAGTCAGCTACTTCACGTGGTACCAAAGATGAAAGAGGTTTTCATAAGTGCAAAATTACTTGTTTACTGAAATCCTACTCTAGAGCAGAACTTAATTTTAAACTCTGTAGGAAGATTCCTTATTTGTTTAATCTTTTCGCCATCCAATATCTTAATATGTATGAAGTTTTTCTAATATTTTTTTGGGCGAGATAATAAGCAGTATCTTATTATTATTCCAATCGTCAATACATATAAACAATGATGCATTCTATGCAAATTTTCCGTACTTTCACTGTCACCTTTATTCTGGTACAATAAAATTCCTAGAAAAAATTCAAGCTGCCACAAAATTTTGTTTATTTTTTTATTAATGCACGAAACAATATTTCCCAGGTTGCTGATATAAGGCAAAGGAAGGGCCTAACAAACGAAAAAATTGCGTACAACAAATCCTTCCCCCACTCCAATTCACCTGGATCCTTTTAAATACATGTTTCCTAGAATGCAAAGGAAAAGAAATAGTTGTAGCGTCAATATGCACAAATATCTTAGTTAAAGGGGTTCCCAATTTAGTTTTCGTTTATCACTCGCAAATCAAGTTTCCAAAATATAGCTTTCAAATTTAGGGCAAATTAAAAACGTGCCATACAAACGTAACAACTTACGTCTCTCCGATGTATGGCACGTTTTTAATTAGCACTAAATTTGTGCAGGAGGAGAAAAACATTATTTATCATCTGGTCGTTTTGAGCAGCATGAAAAGAAACTAAAATTACATGCAAGGGCCTATGTTTCGATGTAATAAAAGCAATCCACAACAGCAAAAGTAGATGGGCAGAACATCTCGCCAGAATGAGAGACAACAGGTGGACAGTCAGAGTAATAAATTGGTATCCGAGAGACACCAAAAGGAAATCTGGAAGACCTTAAGGTGGACCCAATGATCAAGAAAATTGGAAGAAAATGGAGAAGAAATGCTCAAGACAGGAATAGCTGGACTCTTTACAACCTGCAGTCATGGAGAAATCACATGTCCATCAAGGTAATATTTCGATTAAAACATCAATGGTAAAACGTATTTTAAACTCGCGTAAGTTTTACTCACTAAGATGATCGATAAAAACGTTCAGCATATTTCAATACTTGAAAGAAATCGCGTGATCATGGCATCATTTTGTTCTAATTCGACTTATCTGATATTACAAATGTTTAGTTGGCTGTAAACATAAAATGCAGGTATAAAATTGAGGTAATCTACAGAATGCTAGAAATTATAAAAAAAAAAAAAAAAAAAAAAAAAACGTGAAATTTCGCTCTAGCTCATGAAAACTATCCAGTGTTTTAAGCGTTTCAAAGTATATTGCGAAGTCCTAATTAAAAACGCAATCGTAGAACTAAATGCACATATGGTAATAGTGAATAGGTGTAAAAGATATTTAAAAGATCATTACTCAAATAATGACACCAGTTATTATACTTGAACTGTCATACTATATCAAATATATTATTGCATGATTACAATTTTCTCCACACCAAAATCTCTCCATATAATGCCTTCCAAAACGAAGTCTTACCTCTGCGGGTGGACGATTTTCATCTCAGCAAAAGAACAAAATGAGTACAACATATTTGCTAAGTAAGCTTCTGGATGAATTTCTAATACTGAGGGAAAGAGACCACAGTCCTTCCGCAGTGAAGACGACGAACTTATACACTGTTTGGAAAGAAGTCAACGGACATCACATTGGTCAAGGTGCATCGTGCCATGTAACGAGTCACGTGTTTGTAGCTAGTATAAATTGGAGGAATATGAAGTCAGTGCAACTGTGTCCGGGTGAAATAGCTGTGAGAAGGGAAATGACGGAGTTTGAAAGAAGCATTGTGATAGGATGCCATATTGCAGGCCTATCTGTTCGGCAAATTGTTGACAAATTGGGCCATCCCAGGTCAACAATCAGCGACACCATACTGAGATGTAAGTGCAAGGAGACAAGTGTAAGTGCTACCCGCAGTGGACGACCCATCATACTCATCGAACGTGACCGTACGCTGCTATGAAGGATAATATGTAAAAACAGCCATTCCTCGGCTGACACGTTCAATGCGAAGTTCCGGACATCAATTGGAACACGAATCTGCACAAAAACATTCAGAACCGAGGCTTATAACATGATTTCCATGGTAAGATCGCAATATGCAAATCCCGATTACTGGGATCAACACATGCAGCGTCGTTTTCAGTAGCGCAAAGCGCGTGTGCAGTGAGACGCGGAAGCTTGGAAAGTTGTGTTATGCACCGACAAATCAAGCAATACCATCTACTGAGCAGATGGAAGGGTGCGACGGAAGCCCGGTGAACTTCTCTTACCAGAGTGCGTAACCCATAATATGGGTTACGCACTCTGGTAATTCGTATTATGAAATTCGTAGGTGGCAGTGTGATGGTACGGCCCTGTTTTTCCTGGTTTGGCCTATGACCTCTATTTGTAGTGCCACGAACAATGAACTCCGAGAGGTATGTGAACATTCTGCTCAATGCAATGCTTCTTACTTTGTGGCGTTTTTACAGATTTGACTATTGTCTGTTTCTGCAAGACAATGCACCGTGTCATAAGGCTGCTGCTGTAACTGAGTGGCTTGTGGACATGAGCGTTACCACTCTTGACTGACCTCCACAGAGCTCCGATCTCAGCCATGCTGAACCGGAGCGTAGGGTGAGGTCAAGGGAAGTCCGATACACAACTGTCCAAGGATCTCATTACATGCAAACAAGAGTGGTTCATAATTCCCACTGATCGTTATAGTACGCTTGCGGAAAGTATGCTCCGTAGGACTGCTGCAGTCATGGCAACACACGTTTATGAGCGCTCTCTTTCTTTCTTTCTTTTTCTCTCTTCATTCCCCGCCCTATGTGAGAGAATATCTCCGTGAGTGCTTTCTGGCTTGTGATAAAGCGAAAAAGGTTGATATGATTAAGTCTGTTTTTCTATGAATTATAATGCTTGGCAAATGATCCGAATGGCTTATAATGCAATCTCAAGTTGTTAATATAATCATACAAACTTAATAACTAACTCGCTGAATCCCTTTAAAATAATCATGTTTCAAAGTTTTGTCTAGCTGAAGTCATTACTGCCGGCTAAAAATAAATAAATAAATATAAGGCATTTTAAAGACTTAAAATGTTTAAAATAGAAAATTTTCCTAAAATGTTGTTTATCGGCAGACTTCCTCTAGCTTATAAGAGTAGATCCACCTATCTTGTATTTTATAATTTAATTTAAATTTTTTTAATTACTGGGAAATGGTACATACCAGCCTGACTGGCGAGTGAATAATGTCCGTTCTCTAAACAAGCTGCGAGTTCGAATCCTGCTTATATGAGTTGTGGTGTTAAGGTGGCGGACGATTATTGTTTTCCAGTGCTAGACCAACCTGCTTATACGAGAGTTGAAGTTATAAAGCTATAATTAGGTCCCTAAAACAAAATATTTGCTTAAAATTACTGTCGAAGAACTGAAGCTATCAGGTCAGTGTATTATATCCATCTTAAATGCGAGTGAAATTCTATTCAGTTTTACGGAATGAGAAACCCAATTTTTCAGGTGAAAGAACCAAGTTACCTCTGCATAAGACCGGCTAGCTCACTGTGAAAAATCCTTCGATCTTCACGTCCCCTTTGAACCCGAGTCTTTCAACCAAACAGCACGAGAATTCGATATCTAATTCAACTAAATATAACGAAAATATTCATAACTCTTCGTGGGTGTGATTCCTATAAAAGTTATGACATATAAAAATAACATAGGTGTTCAATTTATTGCTTTTTTTCCCCATCACTTAATAATAAATGTATTAATTACAGTCTTCTTAATTCAGTAATTAGAGTTTAGGTTTGTATTTTTTTGGTTTACGAACACTCGCATAATGCTAGTTGCATATTGTACTATCAAATGAATTGTTCGTTGTGTCCTAATTTAACCCTATTAAATGGATTTACACTCTAATTTGATTTTTAAGTGCCTTCCGTTCCGGATATATTTACAGCACGATCGTTACTACAGACTATTATATGCCATTCTTTACAGCCATAATATAGTCTAATATGCGCTAAGCCAAAAACAGCGGATACCTAACCTCCACCTAACTAACGTATTACCAACACTTTTTGAAGTTCTGTCAGCGCTGGAAATTTCACTTCTGTATGCCATTGTTTTGTCTTAAGCTCTTTTCACGAATCTCCCGGTGTGTCCTATGTCTGTAGATGCGTGTTTTCACGGGGCCGGTTTGTCTGTCCTGGGGGGCGAAACACCCGAGTTTCAGGGTGGAAAAAACCCTTCGTATGAGACCGGCTAACTCACCTTTAGTCGAAAGAGTCCACATAAAGGTTCCTCACTTCTTGAACGGGAATCGAACCCACGTCTTTCCGACCAAAGGGCTTCGTCTATACCGACTGAGATACGCAGGCCCATCTGTATGCTTTTTTTTTTTTTTATTTGTAAATATTTTTAATCCACTCCGAATCATTAGTGTTCACCCAGTGGTAGGGTTCATAAATATTACATTAATCAAACTTTGAGCTTTTACTGCTATTTTTACTCGATTTTGACTATTTAACTAGTCACACCCCTTCCTGTTAGGATGTCGAGTATTTCCGCAAAGCAGCATCACCTTCATCTTTCTTCTTTAAAAATCAGCTCATGTCATAAGTCATTCTTCGTTTTTTTTTCTTCTGCAGACAGAAGAAATGTCTCATGATTTCTTTGTACACGAAAGAGCGATAAGCGTTTGTTGTATGCCATAGCGTTAGAATATTTGTGCAGACCTGAAAGAAAGTTTTGCAGCAATTCCGATTTTTGTTTCTTGTTGAGTCGCAAGGGGAAAGAAGTTTGTAAATGTTTGCGAATAAATAACTCCGCACTGTTACCGATATTTTTTAGGTTCTCCATTTTTTCAAACTTGACTTCAAGCGCGAACTCTGTTTATTTTTATCCCTTACCTTCGAGTGAAACGTTCTTTAAATCAGGTAAGAATTTTTGGACGATTTTTCTCTTCACGAGTTGATTAGTTCTCGAGATTAAGCTAAATCACGGACGAAGAAACCAAACTTATTTTAAAAAAAATATTAATAATATGCATAAGTTTGCAAGGTATATTTTAACTTGCTGAATTAATTTTTTCTTTAAATTTAACAACCCCGTAAATACTGTGTAGGGCCGAAAAGAATTTTCAAATACAAAAAAATTGAGGTTCAGTTTGTGTGCTCATATTCTCAATGCTGATAATATTTAAATTGGAATGTAACCTCTGATTCTATGATCGCTTCCCAATTAAGCAAGGAATGTTTGAAATGATTATGACCAATAGGTGCCTCTCCTTTGTTTGCAGGCATGCGTGTCCCGTATCGAAGAGCGAAGTTAAAGAATGTGAAAGTCATATCCTTCTTCATAAAAATCATTAAGAATACCGACAAAATAGATTACGGTATATAGTGTTAAATCTAGAGTTAAGCTTCCGCGACTACAGACAAGCTAACTCACATATACAATATATCTTTGCGAGTTTTCATATTCAAGTTCGTAGCTATTGCATATTCTTCGATTCATTAGATAGAATACAGTAAATAAGTTATTGTGTTACAATGTCCGGACAGCAATGTAATTTTAAATATCAGTCACTTAAAATCATTTCGATTGGAGAAAACAGTTTAATTCATTAAGTGTTTGCCAAAAATCTACCTACGACAAATTTAATAGGCTTCTTCTATCACTCGCACTATATCGAAATTTTGTACCTGGCTTAAACCGTCTCCACAGTAACTGTTTGGATCGATTGCGGTTTGTGTGAACCATATATTTAAAATGTTCTGACCTAAATTCTTAGCTGTATGTACTACCTTTATTGATAAATGACGCTAATACTAATAAGAACATATTCATTGTATATTTTTTTACAATTCTTTCACGCTGAATTCTCAACGGAGAGAAAATTTATATGGAATAATTTTGTGTTTACTGCCGTATCACTAATAAAGTTACTGAAATAAAGACAGTAGGGGGAGATGAACTATTTTAAATGGATAAGAATAAATGAAAGTAGAGAAACTTGTCAAGAAATGTTGGCCAATACACAATGCGTATGCCGAGATTCGCATAGTTCGTTGAGATTTGGGTCAGGAACAGTCTTCGTTAAATGCTTCGGTCAAATGCTGCACACACACGAAGTTAGTTCTGCTGGTTCGTACAAGCCTTCTCAGACGACGGTGATCTCGTTCCTGACAGACTGTCTTAGGACCACAGTTACGCCTCTTAGACAAGCAATGTGAATTATTTTTCCACTGATTAAATACCCGGGATATCTCACCTTTTGAGAAACCAGTCGGCACAGCTGTTTTCAAAATCGTTGCTCCAGCCAGAACAACTAGAGCACGTGGTGATGCATATGACCAAGTAGTTTGCATATACGCTGCGTAAGTGACTTTTACGTACACCTTCATAAAGATTTATAATTCAGCGGCTGGTATGTGCACAGTATATATTACTCCTACACATGAGAGGCCGCAAAGGCCTATAGCAAATCAGTGCTGTGTGTATGCAGAGATCAGGCGAAAAGTAATCTGTTGATATTTTTGAAGAGTGGACGTTATTGTTCCATCTACTTCTGTTCTTAGGAAGAGCCTACCCACACACGAAAGGTCACAAGACCTATAGCAGATCAGTAGCGTGTGTGGGTAAGAGGATAAGAATTAGAAGGTATGAATTTGTTTACATTTTCTTGAACAACTGAAGGTTGTATTCTTTGGGAAAGGCAGAGTGGGGTAGGCTCTTCCTAAGAACAGAAGTAGATGGAATGAAAGAGGAAGCAGAAGTTAGTTCAGCGAAATGGACTGTAAAAGGGTGTTGTCAGCCATAACTGACAACACCCTTTTATTGTCTGGTTTTGAAGCAAAATGGAGGAATAATAGTGAAAAATTCAGCAGATCACAAGTCTGCTGAATTTTCGGGATTATTAATTGATCGGATTGCCCTCTTCTAAAATCGAGCAACTTACAGAAAATTTTTGTGCACTTCCCCAAATATGAGACCAATATTTCATGGTTGGGTAGATTTGGAATTAGTATAGAGTTAGCAGTTGGTGTGAAGTATCGTCTAGTGCGAAAACGTGCGCTAAGTTTTTGGCGGCTGCAGAACTATGCTTGAAATGCGTTTGTGTCAGGAGAGGTTGGATAAAGAGAGATGCGAGCTCTTTCTGGTGAGAGATTAGACAGAACTGAGTTTTGGTTGCACTGAAACCTACAGGGTTATTCTTGACCCATTGAGATATAGCAAGGAGATCGGAGTTAAGGACACTAGTCGTGGTAGACCTTGAGAATACTAATACTTGAGTACTACAAGGTTTGTCAAATGAAAAGGAGCAATGTAGTGTACTGCCAACAGCAAAACTATGGATAGGATTTGAAGTCTGTGAGAGTAGGTCATTTATATACAAGAGGAAGGAGAAATCTGAGGAGAGTAACCATCCATCAGGACACAGTGAAAAAGTTGGCGATCCAGTTGCAGGACTGGTATAGGATAGAGGTTTGCTAAGGCCTCTCTGTGCGGTTAGTAGCTGGATGAGAAAAGTAACGTCTTCTGAGAAAATATGTTAAGTCGAGGATGCTATAGAGATGATATGCTTGTGCAGTTAAATATGTGTAACTGTCGTTAAGAAAAGATATATCCTGTCTTGACTATTGAGCTGAGTTAAAAGTAGGCGCCTCCGTGGCTATAAGTTTCGAGGATGCCCGTCGGTTGGAAAGACTTGGGTTCGAATCTCGTCCAGGATGCGAAGAACCTTTATCGGTTTTCTTCAGCTTAGGGTGTGTTAGCCGGTCTCATACGATGTTGAAAAGTTTCCCTCCCGGAAACCTGGATTGTTCATTCCACATACAGGCAAACCGGCCAGAAGAACAGTATACTCACAGGCATAGGGCTAAACCACCTTCTAGTGGAATCATGATTACGAAATCCAAGGATACCTTGGACGGTTATGAGCGCTTGAAGGTTCGTTAAGAACCGTAGCAGATTACCAAAGATAAGAAGAACTGTCTTTTTTTTGTGAGATAAAGAAAATTGCGTTTTGGAAGCAAAATGTACTTAGTTATCATGCCATCGAAGGATGGAATGGAGATGTGTTTAGGCACTGATTGTACATGATCTTGAAGTTTGAGTACTACAAGGCTTGTCGCAGGAATAGGAATGCTCTCAACGGAAAATCTGAAAAGGGTGGTCAGTAAGAGAATGCCATTTAAGTATAAGAGAAAAAAAAAAAAAACCGTGGGTGAAATAAGAGCCTTAAATAACAGCTGCATCAGTAGAAAATTCTGGAGAGAACACCCGCCACTATTAAATGCAGGTGCACGATCCGAGATAGAAGTGACAATCCAACAAAAGATGAAAGGCAGACCAGGATACGGCAAGCTTTCATTGCCAAACCTTCATTGCCTTGTAAATGGCAAATCTGCAGCAGCAATACAGATTTCTTAAAACCTGACTATGTTCATATACATGAGGGTTAATCGAATTTTTGAGATTGGATTTATGAACTGAACCATTTAGAATCACCGAGTCAGTTTAAGGTGATGAAATAAGTAATGCTAACTATCCATAATAGTGTATTAATAATTGCATCACATTTAGTACAAGGGTAAGTACGAAAATAATGCTGTTTTTTTTTCTCTCCCTTGCGTGTGAGCAAATTGGTGTGAGGCTTTGTCTCCGACTTCACACTAACAATATCATCTCCACACACATTTTTCACCGAATACGCTTGCTTCATTGTACGTGCATCTACAACAGCCATCATTTTGAATTACTTGTGTGTTGCACTTATGTGGTGAAACTATATTACTCTGCTACTCAGTGACAAAGGTTTTTTGCCGCGTTGGAGTTGCAAGAAAAAATGAGACATTAATTTCGTGTCGTCCGTCGTAAATAACAAATTTGGATCTATATAAAAAATCAAACCGTTGCTGAAAAATATAAAAATGTATTGAACTCACATGGGTTCCTATCTGTGTATTTAGGCTACTTATTAAAAAAAAGACCCTGGGAACTAGATCATGAAAACACTTAAACAATGTTGAAGTACATTTCGATTCGTAAATGAGTGCTGACAGTAGAAACAAAAATTACACTTTTTTTTTTTCTTTTTAACAACTACTGGCACATATTTGGAAAAATACACATCTCTCCAAAGAACTTAAGATCACTCCCCTCGGTTTTATGGTGGAGAAACTTGGGTTAGCTTCTCTTGGATCGGAGAAGTAAGTATAAAGTAAGAATAACAAGCTTTGAAACATAGTTTGAGATAAATAAATAAAACATCATAAATTGAAATGAAAATTAATCAGAAACTAATTATACTGCGATATTGATATACTGTAAGAGAAAGAATTAAAAGAAACAGTTACAATGGTATGCATATGTAATACAGAATTTCTACTGCGAGATTTCCTCCAATTCTTCAAAATGAAAGAATAGAAAAATGCCGCCGGGAAGATAAATGGAAGGGGACGGAAAACACAAGAGAATAAATAAATGGAAGCAAACTTACAGAATTTTAAATAATTTGATTGGAAAGCTGTTGTTCATGTTAGTCTTAACTTACCTTAGGCAGATTAGGATGATGAACGATCACAGATACAGCGAAGTGAATATCTATTATTTATCCTCAATATGTATAGTCTTCTAGTAACCAGTGTGGGAACACATACTCGTAATTCCTCTAGGTTACGAGTATGTGTTCATGTTTATTCTCTTAAATCTTGTCCTGTTGTATCATTCTGTATTGTATAATTACAATAGAAAATGTCTTGCATTTTGTCTCCTATTGTATCTGCATTATGCGTTAATGTTAATAATAAAACAAATAATTAGGGTTTTGAGGTGAATTTCTTTCCAGTGAAAGCAAATTATTTTCTTTTCAAAAATTTTTAGATACAGTATTCTTTAATTTGTCAAATGTGTGGCTCAAAGCGTAGTTTACCAGTTTTGCGAAGAAAAAAAAATTCAATTTCCATGGGGAGTCTTCGCCCTTTTATATCAGCACCAACTGATAAAATATTCTGAGCTGGTATCATATTAGCTCATATTCAGCTGAATACATGTTTTTTTTTTTTATTGGGATTTTAACTCGGGTTATTCCCCATGACTGCGAACACAGACGATTATATCATCTTCCGAGAAGGAAACAGTAATTCAATCCACATTATTGATAGTTTGTTTCCTACGATGTTCGCTGAAGAAGTACGAAGTTGGGTAAGTTCGTTTGTGTTCTTATAAAGAAGTCCTTAAATACTGTTTAAGATGACAACCGGTTTTAGAAACATGGGCTCTCAAAGAACCGTATAGTATACCAGCAAGAATTCGTAGACAACCTGTATCTTAAGAGTTTTGTTTGAATTTCTGGAGAATTTTTAAAAACTCAACATTTAAAAATGACGTAGAAAATTTCGAGATGAAATAACTGGCATTTATTATAGTGATCAAAACGGAAATGTGCTTCAGTGATTGCATAACAGCACGAGAACTGATGAGTGCACTTGGACAGTAGAGATTTCGAACTAGCCGAGTATTAGATTACAAGAATCAATCAAAAGAGTTCAGGTTGTTCTGAATTGCAGCAGAAGAAAGCAATTAAGGGCATGAAGCTAGGTACATTACGTTTGTGAAGAACATGTTCACTAGCAGGTTTGCGTGTTGTGTAGGGTGAAAGACCAACGTTTCCGGAGGGGGGGGGTACTACAACCTTCGTATAAGACCGACTAACTCACTGCAATCAAAAGAAGATGATGTAAACTTCTCACGCAGAGAACAATTCTTCATCAACAGATAAAGAACTGCTCGAAAAGTCTGTCAAGTATTATAAAATCCACCCCTGGTGAGGATCAGACTACGAAAAAGGTTTGGATCACGCCTTCCAGAAGCATTTGTGTAAACTACAATTTAAATTAATTTCAACATAAATACTCGGAGTCTACTAAATCCACCTAAGCAGCCAAGAGAAAGTTGAGCCACAAAATATTTGGCACGCCAGAAATTAATCATTTTTTACAAAATGAATTTCCATTAAAACTGTTTGTGCATCTCCTATTTATTTTGAAGTAAATAAAATAGTTATTTTTTTTCATTAGACTTATGAGCAAAATAAGGCAACGTCAAGATAATTAAAACAGCAAAGCAATTTACTGTGTATATTGATGGAATCTTGCTAGAGTGAAATCGATTTGCGACACCAAAATATCAACCCGGTTCTGTATATTCTTTACGCAATAATAAAATTGCTTTAAAGTAGCCAGGCCTTTATTCCAACTGTTCAATCAATCCTAGTACAAATATATATAATTTCGTAACGCATGCAGAAGCATTTAATGATGTACCTATGTATTATACAATTGGTTGCGATGGTCCTTTCTGGTCAATACAAAATTGTAGAAGTATAATCTCAATACATTCACCAATATATACACACACACCTTATATTAAATTTCTACGCAATTTGCCGGAAGACTTCTGCAGTTAATTATCATTTTGTCCCAAACACAAGATTTTAATTTCAACGGTTATAAATGCAATTTTTCCAGAAAGTTATCGGTATCCATTTTTTTTTTTTTTGTACTAGATTCGCTGATGGCCATTTCCGGAAACCAGAGTTCTATATCAAGTGCCTTTTAGTCGAATGAGTTGGGCTATAGATTTCAAGAAGCCGAAAAGACTTAAGAAAAGCAAAGTCACATGGCAAATATTGCACGAGAGGATAAACATATATTACCGCCAATAACGTATATTCGCAACGTACCAGAAGGGGAATAACTACTTTGAAGTTATTAATTGTACGCAACTATCGTTAACTCCTAGGAAGTGGACACTTCGAAGGCCCTTCCAAAAAAATTATTTTCGTTTATTATTCCTTCTCGCTCTTCAAAAAGTTTTAGGAGATTCCAATAAGCCAATGACTCTTTGAAGGAAAAGAAAAGCCAAAGAAATCGTAATGAAAAGATTCTTTTCCGAAGCATATATCGTGAGCACTTATTTCATTATATTTACTTACTTCGGTTGTAAGTAATGAGCACATTATTGATGATATCGAGAATTCTTTGGATTCCAATATTAGGTTGTTGCTTCTTCTCTACCGTATCAACATCTTAAATGTCAATGACGAGATCCCAATTAAGCGCCACATTTTCTATCAGAAAACGTGCGATAAAAGAGAGCGATGGATCGTTCTATGAGGCTAGCGAATACTGCACTTATTACGAGTCTGGAATTCGTTGAGGAAACGCTAAGGGATACTATTCAAAACATCATAAGTTTGCTTCTTCTGCCTCTTTCTAACTTTCTTAATGAATAGAGGATGATAGCAAAGGGGAATCGACTTCCATTCAAGAATTAAGACTTACTGTAGTTGTCCTAATAAGCGGGCCTAGAAACAAGTTGCAGCGGATCGTTCTTAAGTGGACATATTCGAATATGTTGCTTCTAACCATTCACAATGTAAACAGCTCTATTTCTTTTGAGTAAAGAAAATTGGTGTGTGGGTGTGTGTATATATATATATATATATATATATTTCTGTGGTTGTATACTGAAGGTGCATTGCGGAGTAATGCTCAGTTGAGCATGTTTAGTGAATATATTTGGTAATTATGGAAGTTATTTTCGCTTATAAGCATAGTTATTTGATATGATTTCCTTTTTTTTATTTCTCTGTTTTTTTTTTTAATGCCGATATCTTTCAAAAAGAAATTATATGTGTGGCAGTAGGCAGTTGAATGGTATCCTTTTAAATTAGGAAATAAGGTAAAAATTGTCATCTCTGGCTTGAAGTTCGCGTAAATATCAAGTGAAGGAATTAAGCTTAACATCAGTGCAAGCATATTTTACGACAGCTGTCTAAATTTTTGTTAGTATCTTGACAGCACATAAAATTTATTGTTTTTCTAGTACAACTAGAGCCCTGCCGTATCAGCTGTCCTGATACGGGAGATCTGAAAACACATCGTTGATTTTCACCCAATAATAAAATTACCGACAAGCAGTCGATGCGAGTCAGGCCGAAAAGAGTGCAGCTCAATTTAAAAAAAAAAAAAGTACTATTTAAAAATAAGTAGTTTGCATATAAAACTCCTTAAAGACGTTTTCAGAGAATTTTACCGCCTGAAAGAACGGCTCAAATATAGTCGGAAGAAAGATCTAACTTCATCAAGGACGCAAGTAGTGTATTCTTTACATGGCTGTTCTTCCCCCCCCCCCTCGCAAAATAAAGGAATCGGCTGGCGAAGGCAAACTTGCCTTCGCCAGCCGATCATGCTCAATCGGTACGTAGAATCATGCTATTTTGATGTTAATTCTAAATAATAAAAATAAAACCTACAATGGAAGCCAATACACTCTCCAAAAAGTAAAGCTATTTTATAATAAACATTTAAATCATTCAAGGAGAAGTTAACTGTCTTTAGACAAAAAGCAATGTTTCGAACACAATTTTAGGTATATTTTCTATGCTTTATTTTGATTTAAATAACATCAGATAAAAACAAGATTATAAACTGCTTTCATCTCACTAAATTTTGAACAACAAAATTTGTTGTTGACCATCTCGTGTACATTGATAGTTTCGCGTGAATTAAAGCAAAAATCAAAGTGCTTATTGCATTTTAAATATTTGTTCGGTTAAATGCCTAAATCCTTATTAGCATAACCAAGCTGGCTCGAAGTTTTCATTTACTGAAACATTTTGTAACGATTAATTAAATAATTTTTCTAAACAATATATTTTTGTTTATTTTTTACTTACACAATTAACAAATCAGTCATGCTACGTTTTCCAATGGAATAACCAAGCTAAAATAATCAACAGGTTCAGTTTGCTTTCTTAATGATGTTTTCCATACACATAAATATTGTATATATAGAACACAAATGCAATCAGATGTATCAATGTCCCCAGGGTATATGTTAGTGAATACTGTAAAAGGTATAGTAGACGCAGCTGTTGTAAAGCAGCTGCGTCTACTCCACTCATGTTATAAATGTACGTAAAAGAGACCATCAGCTATATTCGTACAGATGACGTTTTGATTTCAATATTGTAAAAGTTCGTAATGTTAACCGGATGCTAATATAAAAACTCACTGGCTTGTTCATTTAGCTATTTCATAGAAAATATATTTGCGTTTTAGCATTTTATTTTTTTTACTCACTGAACAAAAAGATGTGAATAATTTATTTATAATATAAATTTGTTAATATATTACAGCATTAAAAAAATCACTATATACATGCATATGGAAGATCTCCATACTAACATGTGCATCTTTCGCATCATGGGAAATCTTGGCTGGTGATCTTGTAAAGACTGTCCCAATAATCGAATTAAGACAATCGACAGCGATAAGATCTGTACTTTAATCATTTGGTATTCAGTGTCAAACACATTGGAATTCGGGGAATTCATTAAAATCGCATATATAATTATTTTCTATTGCTACGTCTGTCTATTTCCTAACATTATAACATGGCGTATATACAAACAGCAGTTTAACATATTTTTTTTAATACTTATATAACTCTTACTCATGAGAATTTATCCCTTGGGACTTATCAGTAATATACACACCAGCTGTAAGCATACATTTCTGTCCTATAGTCTTTCCAGAGACGCACAACAGATTGGTAGCAAACATCCCAATATGCTTTTGTATGTATTTTTGTTCACATACAACAGTTCTAGCGCGAAAATGAGTCCTGAATCTTGGCGAACTGCAAACTATTAATGTTTGTGATAAAGCACAGGAAAAATCGAAAATCATATTGAGAGCATCAAGAATAGGTAATATTTATTAAGCCTTGTCCAACATATGGTTGTGACACATGTTTAAAATATCGATCAATAATTATGAAGTAAATCATTTACGTTTCAGTACAGCGTTGCGTCGTTCTAAATAAGATTTAATTGCTAGTGAACTAACGATCTTTTAACGAACAGAGAACGAAACTGAACTAGATAAGAAAGAATGTAAGTGATGTTTAGATATGAACTAAACCACGTTGAAATATATCGACATTTAAGAGGCATTAATATGTGAATACCATTTACGATCGGTTGCTAGCCTATCGTGCATCAGTATCATGAGCGCTCTATGAGTTAGATAATTCACTAACCCGTTCTTGAGACCAAACATGGTCACTTGAACCGGGTAAGCCGCTTAATGTCTCCAGTCAATAGGTTGATAATCTCAAATCAGGAAATGAAATACCTTAAAGGCATTCACAAACATCCAAGCTCAGAGTTGGATTCAAACTCACGGATGGAGAGCGGAAGCGCCATACATCCGGGAAACCAAGTTTAAATGTTTCAGATAAGTACTGAGGTCAAATGCAGATATTTGTCTTGATTTTCAGTCGAAAATCCCTATGAACATCCCTGTATCCAATACAACTTAAAAAGAGCATAATATGGTAAAATTTAGAGTTCAATGTTTCAATTATTATTAAATTGAACTTAATATTAATTACCAAAGTAGCGAAATCATTGAAACGTATACGCTGCACTATAATGATTTAAATCTCCATAATCAATTATTCGTGTTTCCAAATATTAATAGTAATTCTGGGCACCCATATATTTTAAATATGGCAATTAATAATTACATGAATCGTGGGGAATCGTAGATTGCCAAAGTTGAAATAATATGTCAGCCTGGTTGGCCAGGTGGTAGCATATTCGCTCTCCGATCAACAGGTCGTGGGCTCGAATACAATGCTTGTGAATGTCATCATTAGGCAGATGGATTTCATCGCCTGGTGCGAGGGCTATTACAGGCTTTAAAAAAGCACCGTTTGGGGGGGGGGGAGATAGAGAGCATCACCTGACTGCCGTATTATATCAAATATGTATTTCATATCACAGGGGATTGGGATGAAGATAGATACTCATTAAAATAAGTAGAATAACTAGCTTTCTACCCGATGTGCATAGCCAACCTCTCGGTCTCTCTCTCTCTAGGTTATCTTAGTTCTTACCTTATTGACTGCTTTATTCGTATAATATACTCACCCGGCTGGTAAAAATTTTCCCCAGAAATTTTTACCAGCTGGGTGGAATGAAGCATTGGCCGGACGTAAAAAAAAAATTGAATGAGTTAAGAAAGACCCTTTTTCATAACAAATTAAAATAGTAATTTTATTAGAAATCACTTCAAACAAGGCTAATATTTTATATAGTAATTATAACAAGCAAGACTAGGATTTTTCTTATTTTCTCATTAAGTAATGAAAAACCTTGTAATTCTCACAGCTTAAAATTCTATACATTAATTCTTCTCTTCTTCTTAGAAGTCCAGTTGTCAGCAGCTTTTTCGTAATTAAAATCTGTTGGATCTGGTCCCCTCCAGTGAAATCAGCATCAGATTATTTAGAGTGTTCTGACTGATGCAGTTCCTCATACAGGTTTTTATCCTTTTTAATGCAGAGAAACCCCTTTCACATTCAGCTGTGCTCACAGGTATGGCCAGTCCAACAGCAGCTAGTTTTTGCTAAATTTCGAAAAGACTCTTTGAGCTCAGATGTTGTTGTTAATTTCAGCCGTATTTGTCTTGGATCTAGATTTTTGTATGACTGTCCATTAATCATTCTTGATGCAACTGCTAATTCTAGTTTAGTACTTTCATAGTTTAAAACTGTAGGACTTCCATTTCTAGAATAATAATCAAAAAGAATCTCAGAAGCCTCACGTTGATCATGACTTTCTGCATTGAAAAGTCTTGAAAAGCAGGAAATGATTGGCATATCTGGAAATCTTGCTTCTAGTGTTTAATAACTGTGCCTATGTATTTATCATATATTGTAGTCTTAAACGTCATATCATTAGACTCTGAATAATCAATTTGAAGGTCTGACCATTCACCTGAAAGATGCTGATGAAGATTTTGAAAATGACTGCCAGGAGTGTTTTTCAATTCCATGATGGATAGTTTTCTGGTTTCTAAGACTGGTTCTATTTCAGTTAAGTCAACATCTTGCCTTTGCCATGATCTAGACAAGTTAGATAAAGGCAGTAACGCATCTAAAAGCATCATTAGTGAAGCTACGAAATTGTATGTTCTGATATATTTACTTAAACCTTCAGCTGTGATATCATTTCGTTCGGTGGCCTCTCCAATGCAGCTATAACACTCACCATGCATTCTCTTAGAGACTGTATTGCAGAATCATGAGACAGCCATCTAGTGTCATTAGCCATTTTAAGTTTAATCTGAGGACTGTTCAGTATATTTTGAATTTAGGTTAAACCAGCCATCCTGACTGAGAAATTTTGGAAGAAGAAAAACAATTGCCTTAAGATATTATTAAACATGACTAAATAAAGTACTTCAGCAGCTGCTTGAGCACTAACAAGAGCCAGTCGGTGGTTTACACAATGACAGTTGACCATGAGTCCATCTGTTTTATCTTTGAGCTGTTTTGCAACTCCCTTTTTGCTTTCCAATAATGACAGCTGCTCCATCAGATCCTAGGCCCACCAGATTACAAGTTTTTAAGCCTAGACTGTCAAGGGTTTCAATTATTTTGTTAGTCATAGTCTCAACTTCGCCATCACTGATATTGCAAGTTGATACAAAACTAACCCTGACCTCTTTTCTAAGTTGACAAACATATTTAATGTACACAATCAGCTGTTTTAAAACTGAGATGTCTGTAGTTTCATCACATAAAACACTGAAATAATCTGCAGAATGTATATTTTTCAGTTTTTCAGATCTAATTTCTGATGGTGAAATATCAATCAACTCTTGCATTATTCTTTCTGAGGTATAATTGCATTTTTACCAACGTTAAGATGTTCTAAGTAGGAACAGCCCATAGCCTTGCAATGCTCCAACAATTTTTCAAATAACGTAGTATGTGGTAATTCATTTTTCGCTGACCAATACATAGATCTTAAAGGTGCCAGAAAAGCATCTCTCTCTCTCTGCAAGTTATTCAAAATTGAAATTGATTTATCAATTTGCCCTTTTCCAGTTTCTTCTAGTATACATTTTGGAAAAGACTCTTTGAGCTCAGATGTTGTTGCTAATTTCAATTTGTTGCCATGCACAAGACTTCGAAAAGAAGTCTTGTGCATGGATAGTTACCCAAGTCACTTCCTTGTTTGTGGGTTGTCTCTTTCCGTATTTCATACACGAGGAACACATCATTCCATTATCTTTCACCACTAACCAATGGAATTTTTTAAACCACTCACTGTTAATACCCGATAAGCGGTGCTTAGAAGCACGTTTTACGTTTGAAAGAGACTGCAGAAATCGACGATTCTGTTGTTGGTTTGGTGTCTTCGCTACTATGCTTACCGGTTTCATCTTTCTTAAAATAACTTAAAGAGTGTGGTTTCTGACTTGACTTTTTACTCATTATGGGGTAATTTAATAAATACAAAATAGCATTGTTATTAAATTAATCAGAACAAATCACTGAATTGTGCACTGACAGTAATACCCGAGACACATAACGTGCGTTATGTCGCAATTTTCCTATTTATAAGTATTAATTACTATGAATGTGAATTCGTATCACTCGAGACCTCGAGATCTCACAACTATATTTGATGAGCAGACCTATTTTCTTTTACAAAATAAAATATTAAATACTTGACTCACGATCTTCGGACAAAAACCATTATTAAGAAAAATAGAAAAAGCACATGTAGATTTTTAACATTGATTTTTGCCGTCGATTCGAATTCGCTCAAATTTCACAATTTATTTCTTTTAAACATCAAAATTGTGTCTCTTTCGTAAAAGATCTTCTTTGCAACTGATACTGTTGTATTCGAGATCCCGATTTTTGTCTTCTTCCGCGTACGGATTGGTGTGCATCAAAGTGAACATCCGAAGCTCTCGAGATTGGCTCGTAATGCAAGAAATTGAGCTGGTCTCACGAGTATCGAGACTCTTCAGTTCGATTTCTCATCACTATTAATTAAAAAAATGGCTTAAATTATTTTTCCATTCTTGCTCATTATTTAGCCATATCAATTAATTAGCCGGCGGTCAGTAAAACCAGCCGGGTGGTTTGTCCATTCAAAAGGTCCCGGGGAGAACATAGCACTCATGAAAATGCGATATCTTTCGTGCAATCATCTGATCTTTAGAAATTCAGCGGAATCCTAAAACAAGCAATGCTGAGCACATAAAAAGATTTAAAACATTAAAATGTTTTAAATCATTTGATTCTCCCAATCAAAATGTCTGCGGTACTTCATGTCCTAAGCTATGCTAAGTGTTGGTAGGTAGTGAAACACCAAATATCCCCCCCCCCCCTTCTTTTCCTCGTTTCAGTTAGCTTAAATTTATTTATTTTTGCTGTTGAAAAAATAAAATTCTTCTTGACAGTTCTATAACGAAATTTAGGTCTTTTCAGGCTCAGTCGGCGAAGTACTTTTTATTATTTATGATTATCCCAAATGCAAACACTCTTCAACCCTGTTATACACACACATATAAACAAAATTAACATGAAAAGAATATGATATTACTAGGAGCCAGGTTGACGCTCGTCAACGTCTATAACCCTGGTCACTGTTTTTATTTGCTTCTACCGTCACTCATCAATGTAGGAAAATGTGTGTGCAACAGTCATAGATCGCAATTACATTTCTCTATGCATGCTAGAGCTTCTACACATTGGCAGCGTGTGTTGGTCTGTAACACAACATATTTCATAGTGGCGACGATTATTGGACTGAGGAGGGCTCGTTGACATAGCAACGCCAGCTGTACCTATCGTTCTGTTGCTATGGAAACATAACGTTGCATTTATTCGAGAGGGGAAAAAACGATTATGTAAAAGTAAGTAGGAGAGCTATATATTTAATAATTGACTTATTGGTCAAGAGATGGCACCATCGGTTACACACGCGCGCGCGCACACGCACACAGCTGATCAAAATATTTTACTCACTTCACTAGAAATTTGGAGATAGGAAGTTTAATTTGTGCAGAGAAGTACAGAATCAATAAAAAAAAAAGTTAAAATTTAAGACCAGTTATATTTATTTATTTTTTTATTTTCCAAAACCACGTTTTAACATTAAAAACGTTATTACAAGATGAAATGTGATTCCATTCATTGAAATTAATAAACTGTCCCTCCTTTTGGTTTGTGCGCAACTTTTTTTTTTTTTTTGTCACTACCCACTGGACATGCATTTTATAATGGTCATGCCACTAAGATGGTTTGAATGTACGACAGTCCCATCCATGTCCGTAATCTGAATGTTGCACCGACTACAATAAATCTTTTATACCAATCCGTGAAAAGAATGATCGCGGATAATTATAACGTAAGTTTCGTAATAGCATTCTTGTATAGTGATATACATTTTCATATAAATTTATTTAGCTAATATTTTGAATTAAAATAGTAGAAATGACGAGTTTTTAACAGTGAGCCCAGATACCAAATATCAATAAATTTTATCATTCAAGGCAAGAATTATCATCGCGATCAATTACGAACAATTTTGTCCAAAAATTATCAGGATTGACTTAACGGAAATTAATTCACCGATGAGTGCACTGAGTGGAATTATGGACAGCAGAACTAAGATTATGATGCATGTTTAGTCAGTATCCTTCAAACCGGATGCGGATGAAAAATACGATCGCTGCACCAACACGTACAGCAAGCTGTTATATGATTGTTTACTTTATTAAAATGGATTGAAATTGTTCAGAGTTGAATTTTTCCAAAGTCGACACTTCCGTTGTTTTTTGTTGTATTTGCTGATGTCTGCGACAAAGTTACGTTATTCAATAAATTATCTAAATAGTGGCACCACTTCATAAACTTCTTAATGATTAAATCAACCAGATTTTGGCTTAATTATTCTGGAGATCTAATTTTGTTTTCCCCACTATAAATAGTCCGTTATAATCAAAACTGAAATGAATCGACAAATTTTAATAGTACTCCTAAATAAATACCAACCCAGCCAATATATGGCAATACCAGTTCGAATCGTTTTGTTAATGCGCTAATGAAACTAAAAACGAACGATATCATGGACATTTTGTGCGTATCTTAAATACAAAATTTTATTAAAATTCTATCCAGCCAGAGCGGAGTCATTGCAAAATATGATTTCGACACATTTTGCTCCTGTGTGCCACTGTAAATGGTTCAACTGAAACAAAAACTGGAAAGACCCACAAACTTTTGTGACATATTCTAGCTACTAAATCGGATTAAAATCTGCCCAACTAGTCAGCCAGCCAGCCAATCCCGTAACAACGACTTGAAGATAATTGGGTTGGTGACCATAGACTACAACGGCTGAACTGGGATTGCGTCTAGAGAGTAGATAAAGCTATGACACCAGCATATATGTCTGTTCATTTTCTGCGTTTTGTTTTACGGTATAAAACTCAAGAATTTCTGGGAGGGAGAACCCAACTTCCTCCATATTTAACCAGTTAATTCACTTTCAACTAAAAAGGTCATTATAAAGGTATACCTCTAGTCTTAGATGGGATTGGAACCTAAGTCTTTCTAACCGAAGAGCAGTATCGTAACATCCTAGAGCTAGGAGATGCAAAGAGAACTGCACTGGGCAAGGTTTGTAATCGTGGAGACTTAAGGGCATTAAGAAATCCATTGTTAATTACTAGTCTCTCAAATGTATTCCATAATAAAACTTGAATGCAGATTTGAAGTCTGCTAAATATTTCATCTCCTATCTCCCTCCTTAAAAAGATAATCTGCGAGTCTTGGTTCAAATTCATTCATGTAATAGTACAGCAGAGGCCGTCAATTGGCAGAAGGTTAGGGGCAATAGGGATGTACTTGCTTGACTGGTTTAGATTTCGCAAAGCAATTAAGGCTATATCACTGATTTATTGTAAGTGTAAAGTTTTCTGTTATTTATATGTTTTGCTGAATTGAAAACTCCATGACTCTGAAGGGATGGACTTCCTATTTCCATTGACTAATCCACTTTAAGTAGAAAGTCCTGTTAACTGTATTAGGCATAAAAATATAATTAAGGGTGATTACGGTGAATTTGAACATTTACTTATTAAAAAAAATAAACAAGTATGGAAACTATCCAAAGAGAATCCAAGAAACGTGTACATCGCACTGAACATCAATTTTTTCCTGATATTTTCGTACAGATACATCATGGACTTATCATTAAGGCCTTCATGTTGATGCCATGGCAGATTAAGTGAGTGTCATACTCATAGTCTATTGATGAAGCCATTTAAACATGCAATTTATAAGTGGTTAGGATTGTTGCGAAATTTTGGATTGATTATCAGTTTAACAATAAAATAACATTCTCATAGAGCATGTATGCTTTCGATTATGCGTGCTATTGGTAAACGTTTCGAGTTTGGGATAATATCGCAACATATAATACTGCATTTTATCAATAATCTAAGTATTAAAAGTTGTCTGATTTAAACCAAAATTGATATGATTCAGTTTAAAATACCGAATTTCATCAAAATTTATTCAACTAGTGCGCTGTTCCTCCAGGTACTTATTCTTAACTGCAAAGCGTATCTTTCAAAGAAAAAGTAGTGAAGAAAACCCATTCTTCAGTTTTTAACTTTATGATGAGTATGCATATTGCCATCGACTTTGCAGAGTAAATATCGTGCTCAAATGGTATTTTAGCGACGTACTTTACAATATGTAGCATTATGTAAGTTGTGAAATATAAATGACACGCAAAAAAAAAGATGTCAGCAATTTGTGTGAGGCAGAGGCGCAGCAAATAAAAAAAAAAAAAAAAAAAAAAAGAAGAAGAAAAAGAGTTAACGACTACATTTCCTGATCTTGTGTTTCTTCAATGTCAGCGATTTGACTTTAGATGTTCGTTTTTTTTTTTTTTACTTCGAGTAAAACGGTAACTTATCTTTTAATGAATCATTCTCCTAGGATTTTCTTATGATGACTTTCTCCAGTCATGTTTAAGAGAGTTATTTCAGAAAGCAATATAAGAAAGCACATGGTAAGGTAAAATATACATCTGGGAACTGTTTCATATCGATGGGTCGATTTTACGATCTTTAATGCGTTTGTAACAGCCTCCAATCCCACTGGAATTGACGGAGTACGAGTACTGTCGACCGTGTAGAGAATTCTTTTTGTAAAGCTTGGTGAAGGATTGCTCGCCGTGTCATCAAAAAAGTTTCTCAGAGGGAATGAACTATCGTTTACAACAAAACTTTTTTTACATTACTATTAAGTACTAATTGCGAAAATATTCAACAAAAGAAAAGTATTTTATGAATCAGTCATGTAAAAACTATATTAAACAAAGAACAACGGATTTTTATAATCAATATAATACGAAGTTTTGGAGGCATTTGTCCTTCTGAAATCTTAATAAAATACTTCAACACAGTAAATGAAATAACGCAACGAAATTAATGCTAATTATCTAGAATAGTAAATATTTTGGAAAAGAAAAAATAAATCAGCGAATACCAATGACAGTCGATGATTCTCGCACTTCTGTGACTAATTCTGACAAAACAGTGTGAGGGATCATGGGGAGGTCACCATTAAGAAACAAAATCAGATAAATTGTGAAGTTTGAGGCAACCTAGTTCTGCCAATTACCAGAACGAATATCTGAGTGTAAGATATAAGATGCTCACAAGAGGAATGAACGCCAACATGAAATTTGAATTTCAGTTTTTAGCTATCCATGAAGGACAAATTTAAAATTATTACAGTACAACAAACAATGCTTAATAGTGCTTTTACTCCAGCTGCCGTATTAGGAGATTGATTAAATTAAAATAGACGACCGTGTTCTGATACAACTTTAAAAAAATGCTATCTCGTATCGAATGGCAGCTAACGAAGATCAAGTTCATTATGATAAACCACTCTCCGTGAAAAATTCAATCATACAACAAAAATACGACAGATGATAAAGACTTCCAAGCTGAACTTTCCCGGATATCAAATGACCTTACAAAGAATGGTTATCCAAAGAAATTGATCCACAAGATACTTTTCTGTGATCCCCACAAAGACAACCTGAAGATATACATCATAATTCTACCATTGGGATTCCGTTTGTAGGGACAATTTCTAATAAGATTGCCAGACTCCTCAAGCCACATGGTATACGAGTAGCTTTTAAACCTGCACAGACCATTTTTACGTGTTCTGATACAACTTTAAAAAATACTATCTCGTATCGAATGGCGGCTAACGAAGATTAAGTTCATTATGGATAACCACTCTCCGTGAAAAATTCAATCATGATATTCGTAGGTTAAATCTATGTGGTTTTAACTGTCATTCAAAGGCAACAACTTCAAATCTTAATAAGTCAGGAGGTTATTATCATGATGCACTTATTTCAGCATCAAATATTAGTATTTACTACTGAGTTAGATTGATACAATAGCTTGCGTTATCGAAGGCTATGTCGTTAGAAATAAATAGAAAATTCAACCACGCGAGGGGAAAAAAATTTTCCTAATTACATACGTTTTGAAACCCTTTTCGTTTTCAAGTTCGTACTTGAAGCATACGTTCACTGATGTATTATGTCAAGGAGCGTTCGCATTACAATTCTCGTCCAAATTAATTTCGTGTATATTAATGGTATTCCTAAGCGCTTCCGTAGCACAAGTGGAAGAACAATGGGACATTGCATCCTTCGGTTGGAAATATACGGACTTATATCTTTATATGGATAAATATATAATCTTTATATGGAATTTTTCGTAAAATGAAGGTGAAATTAGCTGAACACGGAAGTAAAATTTTTCTCCTACCTTTTGGAAACTAGGGTTTTTCATCCAGAATACAGGCAAATCTGCAGAGAAACCGCAATTAAAAATAATATCAGTGGGTGGTAGATGGCGTTGCGAGTACAAGGAAGATTAAATAGTATAAATAGTAGGCTGATGGAGTAAAGTATATTCCGCGATGAGTCCTTGGACTCACTGGAGTTATCAAGTAATAACAATCAAGATACTATCCATACTAAACTTTTCCCCCTTTCTTCAAATGTTGATTATTGGCAGTCCAACTATCCCAAAAAGGAGGACTGCTTTCTTAGAGATTTTAATTTTCAGAATTCCAAAGTGCTTTCCTTTTCCAACTGCACTGATCTAGTAGGCAGAGATGCCGAGGTATTTTTTTTATCAGTCGCAAAACACGTATGTTAACTAGAATATCAGATAATCCTAATAACTCACTGATCACCCTTGATCTTTTTCTCAAAAATGAGCATTCTCATTTCGAAGATTTCTGTGGTAGAGGACATGATCTAATAATACTGGTATTTCAACCACATAATACAAATTGGTGGTAAATATATATTTGTTTAATACTCAACTAGTTTCGTAAAATAACTACGCATAAAGAAAAAAGTACAAGCAGGGATAACGTTCACAATGTTAAATATTTAAAAGAGAATAACAATGGAATGCACGCGTGCCCTATGTATTAACTTAATGGTTCGTGGTGTTAAGCGCGCCAGTGGTGTCTGCATGCGTTAGATGCCAGAGGACCAGACTTCGTGTAAGATCATACCTTGTTTCTTACTAGTGTTGTGGATATTTTAACATTTCAGACTCTTCAAAAGTTCTGGAGTGGAAATTGTAATCTACATTGATCATTTCAGTTCACTGCCACATTTACCTCATATTTGGATTCTGTCGTGTGTACTGCAAATACAGATTTGTTTTTTCTTTCTCTATGTATTTAAAATGTTCCGACGTTCTACGTAACACAAACTACAAGCGCAGGTGATCCAGGTTTCTTAAGTGACAGATGGGTAGATTTGGAGGCCTAAGAACTTGAGATTTGTTGAACGGTAAGAAGGCCACTTGTAATTCCCTGTTGACGTACTAACTTTGAAATCTTCTCTGTGACTGACTAAATGTAGGGGAGAACTACCGGAGCTCTCTAATCTTATTTTTCTTGTTCATTTGGCGGCTTGGGGGGGGGGGGGGGGCTGATGTCAGATTTTATTAACCAATGTTCTCTTGCAGCCGTTCTTCAGTAGGCGAGAATCCAACCATGAGGTAATGTGTCGATGAACGAAAATGATCTACGTAGATTACCACTTTCTACTCCAAAGCTTTTAAAGAGTTGTCTGAAATGTTGAAATATCCACAATAGGACAACATGAAACAAGACGTATTCTTACACCAAGGCTCATCATTGTCATAAAACATCTAACGCACGCGGACGTCAGTGATGCGCATTCCATTTTTAGTATTTTTTTAAATATTTAACACTGTGAATGTTATCTGCTTGTAGCTTAACTGTGTTTTATTCACTGATATCTTCATGAAGATGTAGTTATTTCATGAAACTAGTTGAGTATTAAATAAATATATAATTTTTACCACCAATTTGTCCCATGTGGTTGATATATCGGCATTATTAGATCATGAGCATTCTCAACTATACTGCGGATGTATGTTCTGGCAGATAAATTGAACCTACAATCAGTTGCATTTACGTGTTGTTTAATACCATAAGAATACCAAGCGGACATTTTCGTGATTTTTATGCTTGTCCCAGAGCTGAACCGCAATTTACAGTTGTGATCCCAACATTTGCACAAAAACATTCAAAAACATCTATTCCTTATTCAATTTTCAATCATTAACCATGCCTTGTGCCAAGGTACGTTAAGACAAGAATCAAACATATCGCAAATAGTTATCAAAGGAATTTACATATTCCTTTTCTATCTACATGAAGCACGAAATAGTTACAAGTTTGCAGCATCCAAAACTCATTCTGAAAGAACGAAAAGTAGGAAACTTGAATCGTATCCAAATGTTCTCGTCCGAGGTCAACACTAATGGGTATAACTTGGTCCAACTCTTCCTTTTACATAGGAATGATTCAATTCCATCGTTACAGTTTTCAAAATCGTGAACGGTTAATTGCATATAACGCATGTTATATATCCCTAAATGGAAATTTTATGTTTGTAATCTATGAAAGCTATTCTTAATAAATTGCCAGCCTGATTGCCAAAAGGATAGACTTCCACTGTACAACCAGCAGATTGCGGGTTCCAACTGTGGGCATGAATGTTTCTGAATGGTAATCGAATCTGATCGACCGATGTGAGAACTTTGTATTTAGAGCAGAAGTTTCGGATCATCTATCCTTTAGCTCATCTACAGTGCTAATGCACGATAGGTTTACATTTCTCGTGGATGGAATTCATATAAAATCAAAATCGTTCATGTATATATACGTTTCTATCCGAGTGTTAGCAGAAAAATTAAGAAACAGGCCGGGCATCAAGTCAGTACTAACTGGAATATTTTGATTATTTGAAGATCACTAATAATGTCCAAGTTAATAGAAATGAATTGTTTTTACATGGTAAGTTAAATTTCATTCCGGAAGATTATATTCGAGAGCAAGATAAACTAATTAGTACAGGCATGATGGCATAGGCTGAACTATAATGATATAAATAAACAAAAAAGTGATTGAAACAGCTACGTAAGCAGATCTTTTCCACTGTCAGTTTCTCTTTTCACTAATGAAACCGTTATTATTATACCTGAAAGGAGATGCAACTTCATGCTTACTTTATCTCATTTCAATTCATGGTCGGTTTCATTATAGGAGTAGGTCATCGAGCTTTACATTTATTCAATACATTGAGAAATAAATGAAGTTATCAACAATTCAGAGATTTTCGTAAGCACAATTAGTTCAGTTTACTAGTGAAGCGACTCATAATCCAGGTGCGGTTTTAATGGAAAGTGAAGTTGCGGAACTAGTTCGGTTATTCCTAATGAAAGCAGCGTAAACCTGAATGAAACTGTTTACGTAAATTCGCAATTCCCTTATGACTGATAAGTTGGTACAGATAACGTTTTGAAAAGTCTGTGTGAATGATATTTATACAACGCTTAATCCAGAAAAGTTATTACTTTACCACAGCAGAAAGGAAAACAATCGGATTTACTCCTCTCCGATTTTGTTAACTAATGAGGGAAGCACAGAAATGCGTAATCTTTCAACACAGCAGGAAGATATATTTTACTTCTCTCGCACGCAGTAGTTAATCGCATAAAATGATGATAGCAACTTATTTTTAATGAGAATCCTACCAACGCAAGGATGCTAGACTACAGTATACACAGCATTTGTGCCGTGAGGGTGCTAAGGATTAGAAAATTCGAAAACCCGCTCCAGAGACTACTTAGCCACCAAGATTGGCGAAAGGTTAAAAGATTTTAATTTCATAGTCATTAACATATACAAAAATGCGGAAATTGTAGAAAAACATTATTTCACACAGCAACAGTTAGGAAGTTAACTACAACAGACTACGGAGATTTGAATCCCACTGTGAGCATGGACGCTTGTGATCGTCTTTAGATTGAGGGATGAATTTCGTCGTCCGATGTGAGATAAAAGCTCCGCTTATTGAGGGCCTAAAGTGGCTTGAAACTGTTCCATGGTTTTCGGATTATATAAATATATAACTGAAAAAAAAAAAAAAAAAAAAAAACAACCTATCCCTCACACAGTACTAATGTACTATTAACTTAAAACCTTTCTTGGGTGGGGGTTAAAAAAGTCTGCATTCAGTTTGGTGGTCACTGGCTGTTCCTTGTTTTTAAGCCCTCTATATTTTTGATCGAAGCCTCGTATCGAATGGTGGAATAATATAAAAGTGATGAAAATGTACTTCCATAATCGCTTATGCATGGCCGGCTAAATCACTCATCTGGATAATGGTACTTGATATCATCATCGCCGGTAATAAAGTAGCGCTTTATTCTATCAAGTACGACTATTTAAACATGCATGAAATTTTCAATTCGCTGCTCATCAATTTCTAATCATGAACTATGATTAGATACTGATGAGCATCCTTCACAGTTCTCAGTCTTGAGTAGGAAGAATAAATTGTAGGTTAAGTTCAATCTTATTTGTTTATTTTCGTTTTTTAGGAATTTCGCAGTAAGAAATATTTGGGGCTTATAAAAGGGGATGAACAGTTGTACTTTGGATAAGTATGTCTGGCAGTTTTAAAGACTTTTAGTCACGTTTCTAGGGCGTCTCAGTAATTAACAGTAGTTGGCAATTGTATTCATTGACGACCGGTTCTCCTAGAAAACGCGCAGTTGTCTTTTCTAGGAGTATACCCGTACCCACATCTTAGTGACAATTATGCATCAGTGAATGAAGGATTTGTTCACATTCATTTTTTAGGCAGCAAGGTGAAGGATTCCAGTATCTTCCAGTTTGTGTGAGTGCTACTTATGTATTGTACTTTCTGGGAAGTACCCTGTGATCATAACCACGACGTATCAAAGAATGTTAAACGATCACACATTTTAGAATTAAAACAACTGAGGCAGATCTTAATATAATGTCTATAAATTATGTTTTCATCAACCAGCCTGAAGTGGGAAAAAAAAATTAAAGTTTTCAGGAGGATAGGTTAAAAAGCTGCTACTACCATCTACGACCAAATAACTCGGTTTCAGATTTATTCGACACGTTTTCTTCCGCAATAGGACATGGATATTTTACTAAAGGAAACTTCCCTGCGGGAACCTCAAAACATTTCATTCCATATAGCAGGCAAATTGGCCAGAAAAACTCATAAAATTAATCGATAAAATACACTGCTCTCATAGCCTTAGTTGCTTCCGCCGTAAATCCAAAACAAACCAAACAAAAGAAATGCAGGCTACATAGTAGAGACTATAAACGCTTTCTTTCATGATCTAACAGACGATTGTTGAAACGAACTAATTTTTTCAATAACTTTAGACTGTAACCAAGAAAAGGCGAAATAAAATCTAAAGATTCGTCTTCTATTTTTGGGGTTAACACAACAAACAAAGGAAAGAAATTAGAGTAAAAACAACTACAAGCAAAACACTAGAGTTATTATTAAAACACACCATTACCTAGTCATTTTAAATTCGTATAACTACACTGGTGTCCAAAACCTAAGGACGTCACTATTTCTGAAGAATAAAACCATAAAACCGCAAATTCAGACGAATCAATTTGCAGTAATTTGTATAACTGGCGATTTTGAGTAGAAAGCGGGTACAGATTCAAATTTTCGAATCACGCGCAAAGAGGTCACGTGGTGGTAGTACTCAACGGGATAAAAGTTAACTTTTGCTTTGACGGAAGCCCGATTCCTGAAGGAATAAAGTTGCAAACTTGGATATCTTGTAATGTCTCAAAGACATCACTACATGATTTCACGCGGGGAAGAATTATTGGAAAGCTTGAACAGAATTACTGATATTGCAAGAGAGTTTGGAATCTCACATAACGTTATCCAGGTTCTAAACAGCGTTTCAAACCAATGGAATATGTTTCAGACGTTTGCTAAGATGACGCCCTCGCTCTACCACGGAGCATGAAGACAGAATTTTTGGTTATAACAGCAAAACATAATCGACGCACCACGGCAGGACAGCTTGCAGCCGGCTCCATTCGAGCACAGGTACGCGGATATCTCGACAAACTGCAACAAGTAGGCCTATACGCTCGAAGATCTGTAGTCTACGTCCCTTTATCCACACGTTTTCAGTGGTGTTATATCCATAAAAAGTGGAACAAGACAATGCGTTAATGCACTCTTTACAGATGAGAGTCGTTTTAGTTTTTCCTCCAATTCTCGCGATGGTAAGCAGCACCACTTTCAAGCCAGATCAAATGTCGACACAAAAGCGGTACTGCTTACCATCGCGAGAATATTCTTCAAAAGGGACAGATAATATGGCGGTGATGGGGTCATGGTGTGGGAAGGCATTACGCTTAATGGACGCACCGAGTTGCAAGCGCTAGAAAAAGGGACCATGACTGGTGAATGATATCGCAACGAAGTTCTTCAAAATCATGTTCAACTGTTCCGTGGCGCTGTAGGCGAAGAATTCATTTTTATGGATGACAGTGCCACAACACATCGTACACGAGCAGTGGAGATGCTTTTGGAGACCGAGGATATTAATCGAATCGAATAGCCAGCACGCTCCTCACACCCCATAGAACACGCTTGGCTCGTAGTAGGGAGATGCAGTGCTGCTAGAAATCCCCCACCCCTCCAGAAAACACACAAGGCCTTATCCTTGCTCTGACGGAGTGGTCCGGTTTGCCTCAAGAACTCTGAATCACTTGGTATTAAGCATGGTACGACGTTGTGAGAAAGCTGCACTGCAATTCGGGGTGCACATGCTCCATACTGAAATGTCTCTCCGCATAGTTTTCTGCAAGCACTGTGTACGTCCTTGGAAATTTGTAACTTTTGCTAAAAACATACTGCAATTTAATTTGTACAAAATTTATAACGCATTTTTTGTGTAATATAAATTTATAAGTATACTGGAAATAAATTTATGTCCACATTAAGCTAGTCATGAAATCTTTTTTCATATACAGGTAAAAAATGAAGTTCGTCCTTGGCTCTTTTGAACACTAGTGTAGCATCCTAGAACAGCCTTAGATATCACTTGTTGCGATTATTTAATAAGTAAAAGGAAGTCTCTTCAGTATTTTCTGTAATAACTGGATTATCGTCACGATAACTACGACTTCCTTTTACTACAGTAACTAAAGAGTTTCCCGAACAGAAAATCTTGTCATTCGATCGCGACGTTACAGCATAAGGGAAGCGGAATGCTAAGAAATCATTCATGTTATACCTATTCTTGAGAGAGAGATACGAGAAAAAATTCTTTACTGTTATTAATGCGGATAGCGTCATAAATTTTTGAGAACAAAATTCATTTGGAAAGCTGACTTATTCATCAAATGAAATGGGAATAATATTCGACATTAGGAAAATATACAACTGAACTTTTATAACAAATAAAATGTAGAGAAAGGCATAAGAATAAAATACGTTTTATGTTTTTATGATGTGTTTGGATATTTTTCTAAGTCCGCTTGGCTGACCGAGCAGTTAACACTCATCCTCTAATCCACAGGATGCTGGTTCGAATCCCGTCGTAGAATAGGTTTGTGGATGTCTTTCGGCGGGAGAAGAATTTTATCGCCTGGTGTGAGACGACTGCTCAGCTTACTGGAAGACTGAAGACATGTCTGGTCTCTAGAGCAGGATTTAAACAACTATTAGCGTATCCATGGTACTACTGGTTTACAATCTTTCGTGGGTGTAAGTCACATAATAGAAGGAAAATCACGACTCATAACGTCAAGAAATCTTAGTGATAATCTTGAAAGGCAAGGGAAGCCGCATTGTCTATTAATGAAATCAACTAACAATCAGCCTATTTAGAATAACAGGACTGTTGCAGACACTGGATTAATCTATCAAATCAATTGATAACACTTCAATGGCATTTTCTGATGAATGCCATTCGTCATTACAATATACTGTAATACATTATGAATAAATATAAACACAGTAACATTATAATATACAATATGATTGAAATTCATATTCTTGTGTATAAGATGGATATTTACGCAAAATGATATGAAAGCTTGGTCGGCTGTGGATCGAGTACCACATCACAGTAGCAGAGTAAGTGGCAGATAATTTTCATTACAAGATATGAGCCCATCATCATGCTTAATGGAAGTCTGAAGCGGTTAAAAAAAGATTCATGTTTGATCTCTTGAGAAGGGTTCCAGAATTATTTAATCCTTATTCCATGATAAACGTGATATATGCTTTACAACCTTCCTAGGGTGGATTGATCAAAACGCACAAGCTTAACAAAACAAAAACACACGAAACATTAATTTCATTAAGTTCCATTCAGCCAGAGCAGTATTGTTATATGAATATAAGAATGGGCGGTCAGGGTCAGAGCAACTTATCGTTAAGAAGTGCACCTAAAAACGAAATATCAAAATTTCTTATTCCAGATGTCAATATTCCTGGACTACAGAACGACTAAGACGTGACATAAACGTCAACTAGAAATAAATTTAAGAATATTCCTGATATTTTTATTGCGTTACGGTGATGAATAATATATGCGCAGAGAAAGATTTCACCGACTGAGAAGGAAAAAAATTGCAGAATTCCTTAAAAAAACATGAATTTAAGATGAAGCAAAATCTTTTTTTATTTCCTGTGTAGGCTTCGTTTATACTGTCGCACTACGGTTTTTAGAAATAATTACAATAGCGACGATTAAATTTTCCTCCACACAGAACAACAGATTTCAAACAGTCAGAAGTAGGATTAGTGAAATGAAGGCATGGAAATATTTGACAATTGCCATGAAAACTGAAACGATGTTTATCAAATGGTATGCTCTGTTCAGTTATTTCGTTCAGTGAAAGAAACACAGAATTACGATAATTACGTAGGTGGAATTCCCACACTGATTACTAATCGTGATAAATGAGAACAGATATATTTAATAGTCGTACCATCTCTACCAAGTGTGGCTTTCCTTAAACACTCCTTCGTGGCCTAAGGTGTAATTGATTTTCCCCAGCGGAGGAAATCTCTAATTTTAGGAGCTAAATTGTCAGATGCAGCTGCGAAAGCAAAGTATTTTTTGGGGAAAAGACCAATCGACAGTAAGTAGAAAGGCAAAGGATTTTTTTCCATCACTATTATGCAGCGCTGTGAAAGGTGCGCTGTGAAATATTCAATACAAGTATTCATTTTCTTTTTTTCATATTGTTTAGTTCCAGTATCAAACAAAATTCCAATGTTCCTTAATATTTTGTGAAAAGATATATGAAATTCTTGTATTAAGCTGCGTAAAATCAAACCGATTTCCTGTTCCTTGAAATATGCAATTAAATTATAGACTTGCGAAATAGAAGAAAGCATGGAAGAATGTACGTAAAGTTATTTAGAGTATACAAGCATTTTTTATGGCAAGCCAGAGCACCATGTGTGTATAAAATTCAAATAGTCTCATGCAAAATGCATTCTTATATAGACGTACTACACCGCTAACAGCAATCCGTCGATATACCCATTACCTATATCACTGTTCCACTTTTTCAACTCCAAAGCAGGCGTCAATACGCCTGCTTTGGAGGAGAAACTCCAGCTCCAGAGGTTAAAGAGAAGGCAGATGTCTAGTACCAACTAACTTAATACTGCTTGAAACTCTTGGAATATTCCTCAAGTTACATAGATGGTTGATTTTAACCCATATCTTCCTAGAGAGCGCGATGAACAACAACTGCGTCATACTGTTCTTTAATATTACCAATCGTAAGGCAATATGGAAAACACTGTTCTTAATAAACAGGGGGCAGATGTACTATGAAATGAACTCATTCCAAAATATTTTCGGAGAAACTGAAAGGTAATTCTGTGATATTAAACACTATTTCAAAACAAAACATCTGTATATATATTTTTTGCTTTTGTAATGAATTATAACAATGCGATCTACTACCCTACAAGTATAATGCAGTAAATCACATGCGGACGTTATTTTAAAATAAAGTTGATTCTCGAAATTAACTATCCTGTTTCTCTTACATCGTAACGTTGTTGCTATTTACGATCATTAATTCCAAGAGGCAAATATATTCCACCTGAATAGCGAGTATTCTGCAACTGGTGTGTTTGATTTTTGTGTTTAAAGAGGAGAACCAGAAAACCTGTTATTTACATACGAGCGATACTGCCTTCGATAGAAACATGTTTATAAACGTTTGTGCCATTTATATGACAAAATCTCATCCCTTTCATATTGAGTATGATCAAGACGTATCCAGACCGAACTGTGAAAAACATGTTATACGTACTAAGTTTGAAGTGGGGGATCGATTCCCCTTAAAAGCAATATATTTCTTTCTGTTTGCTTACTAGTTCTGCCACTGCTGAAAACACTTTTCAAACATAGCTTTTGGTATGCTTCCTCCAGGCATTTAATTAACTGTAGACAGCATCAAATATTCTGCTATCAAGATTCTCGCAAACTGATGTATAAGGGAAAAAAACCACAAGAAGCTAATACCATGATAGGATATTAAAGATCTATAACTTTTCTATCCAAATAAATTGCAACTTAAGTTTCGAATTGACTTTCACTACTTAAAAGAAAAGCTCCCGGACTACGCATAGTCACCTTTCATTAGCTTCACGACTGTTTCGAACTTTCTGATTCGAAACAGTTGTGAAGAAACCACAAAGAAATCAAAGAGAGTGAAAACACCATGACAGTCTCATGGTCAGAGAGTTGTATCCTTCATAAGTATAATATCACGATAAAGAGCGTAAACCTTTGCTATAAAATGATGTATCTTTAATATCCTCATTATGTATTACTGAACTTGTCAAATTGAAGCATTTTACGCTCAATATCTTGGTATTATACTCAGGTGCCTACCGAGAGTTTACTTATGAAGAATACGACCCATGGTACTGCCATAGTATTGAATAAAAGGTTTTTACGTGGTCTCTGATGGGAATCAAACAGTTCGAAATAGCTGTCAGAGAGATAGGTGAAACCTTAATATTGGCCTAATGAAAGGCGAATATATGGGCTCCTGGGCAGAGTCTTCGTCTTAGGTAGCGCAAGACAAGGCAACTCCTTTGTCGAAAGTTATATTCTCGAATTCTCTCGTAAAATTCGAAATTTTCTGACATTCACTGACGAAGCGCTCACAACCACCTCTGGCAACCCATTCACTACCTTCCAAGCAAAAATGTAGTCCTAACACCTTTGCTAACCACATTCTTGCACAATTTCCATGGTTGACCCTTCGTTTTCTCTCTTTCTGCAATATACTGAAAAAAGGTCTTCAAGTGTCAATCTTATAAAACCCCTTTAATAACTTATATACGTCTACCATGTCTCCTCTTTTTCGCCTATCAGCTAGTTTTTGAAGCCCACAGAACTTCAATCTGTTCTCTTAGGTCATTCCATAGGTACCATTCTCTCTGAATCCTCTACGAATCCGGGTGACCAGATCTGCGGCAGTAGTCCAGATGTGGCCTTATTAAAGGGTAACAATAACTTCTCTATACCTGCTTAATCCGATGCTATTTTGGCTATCTTTACAATATGCCCTAAAAACTTCAAATTCATGCCCACAATCACCCTCCCCAAGTCCCTAGCTCCCATCAGTCTCTTGGAGTTCAGTTTCATCAATATAGTACACAGCTTGTGATCTCTTCTTCCCAAAGTACATCACCTTACACTTGGCCACATTAATTGGCAATCACTTACTTTTGTCAATATTAATTTATTTAAGTCGTCCAGCAGGATCTCTACATCACCTTCATTTATTATCACTCTTCTCAGTTTTGAATCAACAAATAACTGAATATTTCCGTTAAATGATTTCCTATATCACTGATGTACAAATTAAACAACAGAGGACTGAGTGTCCTGTGTTACACCACTGGTCACCTGCCTTCTCCTGAACTCAATTCCTCCATAAACCACCTTTGATATCTGTCCATCGGTCACCTTCCTCTTAATCCAAATCAACAGATTCGTATCCAACCACATTTGCTGTAATTTATGAAACAGTTCTATAAATAATCCTATACCCAGTAAGTACAGAAAATATCGCAACTGTTGAACAGGTATGGCCAAAAAATTGCAACTCAAGAACTTACAATACACAGCCTATTGTGTTCCGAAGAATCGGAAATATTTTGGTTTCACTGCACATTGAAGTACTTTCTTTAAAATGGAAAAAAATCACTAGCAAACCTTTACATATCTCGTAATGTTGTCATCATCAAATGCTACCTGTGTGTGTGTGAATAATAGCGACAACCAACACGTCTTTGCTCGATGCCAGGCATTAACTAACGAAATATCTAAAACACGATCGAAAACTGCAATAGCAAATCACACAACGCCAGACCAGACTACCCTTTATTCACATTTAATACTGCGTGGCCGAAGTACTAAAATTCTACAACGCGAATGTTTCTGTTTCATGTTTTTTTTTTTCAATTGAATTCTTTGATATTCCATGAGTCCTGAACATAAATTGTTATGAAAAAAATTCCTAAAGAAAATAACTGCTCTAAATTAAAACTGTTTTAAGGTCAAAGTACAGACTGAATAAAAATCCACTAAAAACAACATGAAGTAAATCGCATCAATTTCACAAGCATTTCGCATTTTCAAGAACTCGCGTTAAGACGTGGAAATTTCCTGTGTCGTTAAGGGAAATTTCTAGGCAAAGATAAACATCCTGAAGATTAGTAATGTCAAATGACAGAAAAGTGATGATGCGCTATGCTAAAGCTCACTGACACCCTTCTGCATACAATTCATTCCAGTGCACAACCACATGCGACAATAACTTGAAACAAGATATAATCAAATAGTCTGAGCGAGAGCACTTAAGAGACATTCACAGGATTAGGCTCACGCTCATGTTTCGAAAACTAAACAGAAGCATTTTATTGTAGAAGACGCCCGAGGTAAATCAGCAAAACGGCACCATGTGTAATTGGGATAAATGAGCAGACAGATGAAAATATGACCGAAATATTATCCATTTACTGCATTCTTATGACTCGGCTGTTCCATATTTAACAAATAAGTTTTGGTAATTAGAATTGATAATCAAACACCAAGTTAAAAATTTTACAGAAGGGAAAACATTTGAAATTAACCATAAGTAGGTGAATAGTTGTCAGTTTTGTACAGACCTAGCCGATGTTACAGCCTTATTATCAAATGTTTCCTCCTCATTTAAACAAGTGATAATCTTAGCTATTACAAAACATTTTCTTTATAAAGTAGGACTGGATATTTCATTTCATTGAACAGCTGGGATAAATGTTTTAATTATCTAGATCCTGTTGTATAAAAGAACTGTTTTTCGTACCACGGTAAAGTAAAAATGTTGAAGGAGTCACTGTCGTTACAGTACATTACATTGTTTTACACGCACACAAAAGAAAGTAATTTCTAATTTTTGCAGTATTTTTATTTAATGCAGTGAAAAAAAAGCTGAGTATTTTTTCAATAGAAAATAAAGCGTACCCATGAAGCATAGTTCGACTGTTTGGCAAAATTGCTTAGAATGACTATCGAGGCAGCCAAGGCCATCAGGAGAGTATATTTGTCTGTAAATTGCCGAGTTTATCTGTTTTGTGGGAGAGAGGGAAAACTTCCAACTTAGTACGATAAGGCTTATTCTGCCTCTAGCTATTGTGAATCCATGGATGGCCGAGTTAAATAATCGGGAAACCCCGCTTTAGATGCCAAAATGGAAGCTTTTTTTACACATCAATAAGCGGGGGAGTAAGATCTCACATCGGGCAATACAACGAAAATCATTTACACCGAACGACAGTTATCAGGACACCCAGTTGTATAACCACGTTGGCATTAACAGGATTTGAATCCAGATGTTTTCATGGTCATTCTTTCTGGTTGGCCATAGGCATAATTTGACTACAGCTATTCTATTTTAAGTTAATATTAAGTAGATCTAAGAGACAGAATCATCATCATATCAATTAGCAATGCAACACCTTTTAACAGCATGATCACCCAACTGTGAAGTACTTTTGTCTATGAGTGTATATAAACACATGTGTGGGGGGGGGGGGCAAGATAATCATGAAGAAAGTTGATTATTTCATGACACTTCGCAGAATTAAAGCTTACAAACCTTTGATGATATTCTCATGCGTACAGGGTGCACGATGACTTATTTGCAGGCGAAGCCAAAGGAGTTAAGTAATTACGCTAATGAAACAGACGAAACACGACAAACATCCCTCTCTTCATTAGATGAAATGCATGAGTACAGAAAGGGATGAATAAATTAAAAGTCGTCGTTGGGAACAAATTAATAAAAGAAAATCTAAATTATGAGGCCTTTAAAGAACTAGAATGGAGTTCTTTCAAGTCGCTTTCTTTTTTCAGTGTTCATTATGTAAGGATGTCTAACTTAGAACTTCTAGCGCAGTGTTGGAAGAATTAAAAAACCTACAAGCGATGAAATTAAGATAAGATTTAAAAAATATCGCATGTATGAATATAATCAAGGCAACGTGGCATTTGCAGTCATGCAAGTAAGGTCTGCAGACAATTAGAAAATGTGTTACTGCATCTATTCCAGACGACTAAAGAAATCTTCGACTAGAAAAGGAATGAAAACGCTAATTAGCGAGTAGTCAAAAGAAAATACGACAATAATAAAAACTAGGAAATGACGATCCATAAACAAAGGCATGCGATTTTCAAATTTTTCTACGACTTACGAAACCTCGCATCGACCAATAAATTAAAAAAATATTGAAAGCAAAGCAGCTTTTATTATACCAATTTAACTTATTTTAGTGTACTCGGCAGCTAAATAGAATATTATCATTTAAGATTCAGTAGAAATGCAATGAATATATACATTATAACGATGCATATTTTAAAATCATGATGCATATAAGGAATACGTTGTTACAGGGAAATGCTGCAAAATCTGTAGAAATTCTTCGCCTCATAACTTGCCTATGTTTTATTGTATTTCATGCAAAGGTGCTGTTTCCACTTTAGCTCATTTCGAGTATTTAGGATTGTCAATCGTGAATGATAAATCTGCAGACTGTCAGTAAAATCACTGTTGTATGGTTGATACGTGTGTACATTGGCTTTTGACCTATTGGAGAAACGATGCTGTTCCTCTTCATGCATGAGCGAAAAAAACTAAGTAACTAATTTTCTGTTAAATGATTTTGCCAACAGCATTTACTTTTATAAAGAAAGTGTCCAGCATGAGTGCATCCATTAGCTGCAAACGATGATATATCGAGTGGTGTTAGCGCTGCAGTACAAAGAAGTGAAAAACTGCTCAGAGATTTATTTTTCTGAACGTGTGATGGTTTTCAACGGTGCGGTGATGAAAGTTAAACTAGGAGAAAGAGAAATCGTGTAAAATATCTTTATTTCTAGTTTGTGCTATTTTCTAGTTCTGTAGTCTGTTCTTATGATACGTTAATGTCCACAGCTTGTGGTAATGTGGTGTGGAATAGCAAGTTATTGCATTTTAGCACTATTAAACTTATTAAAATTGTATTGGGGAATTTGTTAAAAATTTTATCGCAGCACACTAAATGTAAAAATAAGTTTTGTATGAGAAAGGCTAAACAACATTTTTTTTCTTCTAAATTATAAAATAGAACTCACAGAACAGTGCGAGATAAACAGTTTATTGTTCTAGTGCGATTCTAAATTATAACAGTGAAAAACGCACATGAGGATACAAAGTCAGTGCCGATGTGTAGTATGATTTTTCGACTGCACAAACGTTATATATTGACATTCATCACCGAATGCAAGTTGTTTATCGGAAGCAGTGCGTGTACACACATTGGTACTGTTCAAAGTTCGCAAGCAACCAAAAGCACTTCAAAATCAATTTCTATTAGCAAAGTCACGCAAGGTGCGCTCCAGAAAGTGGATGGTGCAGTACATTCACAATTAATGCCTATTGGCACCATCATTAGTTTTGAGTGAAACGTGGAATGCGAAACTTGAAGCAATGGATTCGAAAAGTTCATCCTGACAAGCAGCAACTTTTCCGTCAAAATGCGATCATACGAAGGACTGCAGAGTTCCACCATCTTGATTTTACTGATTTCAATCACTCTGAATTGGCTCAAATAACTTTCATCTCTTCACGGAAATGAAGATGCATTTGAGAGAGCAGTCAGTCATATTTAGCTACGCCAACAAAACGTTTGGTTCGATGACAAAGTCGCGGACTACAAGAACGACTCTGGAGACCAACCACAGAAGTTATTATAACAATTCCGAGAAAATACAAGGTGCCACCGAAATGTTCCTGGACTGAGTATAAAGGAAGTATAGGTGGCAGTATTGTATTTCTTCACCGAAATTCTATAAACCTAGAGTACTTAAGTTTGGCATCGTGGATGAGCCAAGGATTATATAAATCATAGAAACCATAAACGAATTTTTTTTCCCTAAGCGACTTTTAGGCCTTCAAATGAAGGGGCCTAAAAGTGTGGTGATGGATGAACTTCATTCAGAACCTAAAAATATTCAACATCCATGACGTCAGTGGGATTCGAACAGCCTGGAGAGAAGAACAGCCTAGTGGTTGGAGAGAAGAACTGTTATCCATTCGACCAACAATTTCTCGGCTGTTTATTGTTTTGCAATTTTCAAAATGGGTGAGAGAGCAAAGATTTGCGTAAAAAAGAGCTTTGCTAAAGAGCAAAAACTGCAAACCTTTGCTCTTATAGTATTCTCCCCCTCCCCCGACGTTAAAGGTGATTTAAGGTTTGGGGAAAAAATCTTCAGCTGAAAATGAAGAGGAAGGTACGGTTGAACAGCATCCCATGCTGCAAAGAAGACAAACATCATAATTCGTTATGAAAGCAAACTATCAACAATATTACTGAGGTTTTTCAATAAAAGTACAGCTTGAATCAAGGACAATATGTACTACTGTGGTCTCTCGCCCCCCTAAAAGACGAATTGTAACCTTTTTGTTCCAGGTCGGAAAGACTTGGGTTCGATTCCCGTCAGTGACGTGAGTAATCTTTATCTGGTCTCTGGACTAAAGGTGAGTTAGCCGGTCTCATATGGAGGGTTTTTTTTTCACCCGGAAAGAATAGGGGACGTCTCCAGGAATAAGGAGTAACCAATCTATTCCGTAGGATTTCGGTTCTGAATATCCACACGGTGAAATGTGTAGGTCTACGCGTGAGCGTAAATTAGGATAGGAATCATTAGTAAATAATACGCTCAACCGTTTATTAACGGTCATAAAAGCTAGGGGTATGCAACGAAGTACTAATTATGTTGTTTCACTTTGACTAATTTTTGTGAATTTATTTTCGCATTCTAATATTTTGAACCACACTAAAATTATTTTAATTTTGTGAATGTTTTCCAATAACAGTTTTCTTATAATTTATATTACATTTTTATGTGTTTACACGGTTATATAATCTACAAAACACGTTGATTTAGAATAATCATTCAGCACATTTTCTTTGATTATTCTAATTTTTGATTCGGAGGTATAAACTGTCACGCATAACATTTTTAACTTGTGTCTTAATTTTTATTTTCATTATTTGCATTTAATATATAGGCGTTCTTTTGGAGTTCTGTATACAGGATTTAAAAAAAAAAAATAAGTCCGTTACCAAAGCAAACCTTATTTAAATAAAGTTACTTACTAATAAATAATTAACAGGTAACTAAGGAACATCTAACAAACATTTAAACTACATTCCCTGAATTATATTGCATGCATTTATATGCGCATCACCATCTCACTAAGGCTGGCATTCTCGGATCATTCGTCACATTCTAAGTGCTCTTAAGGAATTAATTATTACGCTGCAAGAGAAAGCAATTGCAACATGTTGGATTATATGATGCCGTTTAAATTTACACACACATACACAATGCTTGGAAAGAAGTAAACGAATACCCCTCTCCCATTAGCAAGGTGCAGTGTGCCATTGAAGAAATATGAATATGATGTTCCCAAGTCAGCGCAACTCTCTCCAGGTGAAATGGCTGCAAAAAGGGAAATGGAGTTTGAAAGAGGAGTTGTGATAGGATGTCGTGTTGGAGGCCTATCTGTTCGACAAATTGTTCATAAATTGGATCAACAATCAGTGATACCATACTGAGATGGAAGCGCGGAGTATCGATTGCAAGTGCTACCCGCAGCGGACGACCCACCACACTCACCGAACGTGACCGTAGAGTGCTACGAAAGATAATATGCAAAAAACACCATAAGTTGGCGAACACGTTGAATGAGTTCCCATGGTAGGACCGCAATAAGCAAGATCCACATTAACCGACCAACGTGCAGCGTCGTCTTCAGTTATGCAAAGGACGCATACAGTGGAACGTGAGAGCTTTGAAAGATGTGTTATAGGGCGACGAATCACGCTACACCTTCTACCTAGACGTTGGATGGGTGTGAGTGTGGCGGATGCCTGGTGAACGTCTCTTACCAGAGTGCGTAACCCCAACTATAAAATTCGGAGGTGGCAGTGTAATGGTATTGCTCTGTTTTTCTTGGTTTGACCTTAGACTTCTGTTTGTGGTGCCATGGACATTGAACTCCGAGAAGTATCGAACATTTTGGACTTCACGCTGCTTTTTAGCGTTTCTACGGAAATGACTATTGTCTCTTTCAGCAAGACAACGCACCGTGTCATAAGGCTGATGCCGTAACTGTGGTGGGTGCCATGGCTGTTTTTATCTCACACTAAAGTGTCCGTTAATTTTTATTTTTTCAAGTAGTGTATATATAAAGGATTTATATATTTATCCGGACTCTCCTCTAGAGACCACACGCGGAACCTTTTCATACCACCTCACACATCCAATAAGCGGATCAGTGGTTTCACAATGGCCGGTGAAATTCATTTCTCACGTTAACAGAATCATAGACATCTACGCCTGGATTCGAACTCACAGTTTGTTAGTTGGCGAGCAAGTACGTTAAATACTCAGCGAACCAGGGCGGCAAATTATAAACAAACACAATTAAAATTCAGTTATAATTAAAGAGGAAGGTACGGTTATAAATCATGAATATCGCAAATTATTACGGATTATAATATAATCCCAACACCAACGTAATTCTGATTACAGTTACTGATTTGTTTTGCTTATTGCTTCAAGATGGAATTCGCCACCAGTAATCGAGAGTAGGCTTCAGTTTATATACAAGTGTGATCAATACACTTCGTGAACAGATCCTGAAATTTGGTAGATTTCAAAATTTGAATTTCAAAATTCAAAAGTGTTAGGCTCTTTGAAGTTCATTTAAGTAGACAAGAGCTACATGTCACTTACATATTTAACGTTATCAAGAGTGATAGAAGTGACTGAAAACTAAGTACTAGAGACTATTACAGCAAGAATGATAAAAAGTCCATCTGCTGTATTTCCAATTCCAAGCTGATTATAGTTTGCCACTTTTATTCGCAGATATCCTAGAAGCTTCAAATTTAAAGGATTAAATCCACTAATAACAATACAAATTAGAGCACAACTTTCAAATAGCGAAACTAGCTCAAAAGCGGTCGTTTTAATTATTATCCGGAGACATATCTAAAAGTTGCATTGCTAAAGTGACCAAATTTTGAATAAAGTCCTCTTATATTTCCTCAATTGCATTTAGGAACCCAGCCCTCGATTTATATATTCGGCGCAATAACGAAGTATCAATGTCACGTACGGCTTCTCTAAATGGGCACACCTATCCTCTGTTACTAATCAGTGAACGTTTGCCAGTAATGGGGGGGGGGGAAGCGGATAAGCCACTTTGACTGTGGGCAGATAGTTGGGGGACCCTGAGGAGAGGTGCCAGTATTTCGGAAGTCGCACTTGTTGTTTGCTCCCGTACTACTGCATCACGTGTGTATCAGGACTGCATTAACCATGAATATCGCAAATTATAAGCAAACAAAATTAAAAATTCAGTTATAATTAAACTATTAGCCCCAACACCACCATAATTCTGATTAGTTACTAATTTGTTGGATGGGCTAGAAAGGCTCACATTGGTCAGCCACGCGTCGTTAATCCTAGAGGTGAGTGTCGGGTGTCACGACTGGTATCTCAGCAACGACGTGCAACAGTCACACAGCTCATCAGTAAAACAGTGAGGCAGTTCGACCCAATTCCACATGTACCATGCGCCGTACCTTACTACGCCTGGGGTTCCACAGCCGGAGACCAACAAAGATACCCATGATGACGGCCAGGCATCTCAAATAAAGTCTCGTATGAGCCAAAGAACGTTAGTAACAGACACTCGACATATGGAAGGTCGTCTGGAGTGATGAGTTCTGTTTCCTGCTGCACAGTGCTGATAGCCGGGTTCGCATTTGGCATAAACAGCATGAAGCTCTATTCCCTGATTGCACAGTTGGAGTTCAACAGGCCGGTGGAGGTGGTGTTATGGTCTGGAGAACTTTTCTGGCATACCCTAGGTCCGTTGATTATCATCCCACAAACGGTGATTGATGAATGCTACAGGGACCTGTTAGTCGCCCATCTCATTCCATATCTGCAGGAGGTTTACCGCGACCAGAGTGCCATCTTTCAACAGAACGCACCTTGTCATCGGGTTCGTACAACTACTGAGTGGTTGGAGGAACGACAACGAATTCGTCACATTGCCATGGTTCCCAAACTCCTCTGACTGTAGTCCAATTGAACATGTGTGGTATATTCTAAAACGGGTTGTTACACCCTGTTCTAGAAGAACTTCTGATCCTCCTCCGTGGAATGAGCGTGAACTCACGGAGTTGCTGCAGCGGACACGGGTGGAGTTACGCATGGAGGATATTTGACACGATGTATTAATTAATGGTAATACGGAGAAAGAGCACTTCTTGAATTCCCCTCTGAAATTAGAGTATTAAAATTACGAATGGAGATTGAGGTGACTGAAAGTTATACAGGAATAAGCTTATTAAACACAATTTACAAAATGCATACTAATATTTGAATAAAAGATTTGAAATACTGCAAAACAAATTACTCTCCGAAGATCACAGCTAGTTTTATACAAGGAAGATCGTGTACAGATAATGCATTAAACCATTTTGTTTTAAAGGACAAGAATATGAGATATTTCTATTGTAATAATTATGAAACAGCATTTATAGATATAGAGAAAAATGATGGGCTAGAAACAAGAATATCTATAACATTTAGCACTGGATACACTGAATAATATTCAAAATTGAACTGAACAATTAGGTGATAAATTAAAATAACAGATAAAAATCCAGTCCACGAAAGGTTGAAACCTAACATACATTCAGGCCAAGGATTAGATCATTCAGTAGTTCTCTTACCGAATTATGAAATAAGCAATGTGGCGGTCTCATCGAGGACACCAATACTGTGTATCGCCTAAAGACTTTCACAAAAACACCCATGTGACATTGGGATTCGAGTTAACAGCATGTTAACTGGAGAGTGGAGATGCTATCCACTTGACAAACCAAACCAGTGTATGTTAGAAACATATATAAAAATTCAAAATATTTTGCTTACATGGGATAAAAAATAAATAATAAAAAAGTAACACAATGATACTAGGTCGCGCAGACTCTTACATGAAACTCGCTAATAGCACCTAATGAGACGAACCAGAAGTGTGCGGGGCATTTAAGTTGGAGACGCACTTTTCTGTAAAAATGTATTTATTTATTTTTACTGTTATCTATTAGTGTGAAATGAACAAGCAACAAAAATTTAATACAGTGAAGAAATTCAACAAAATGAAAATGATAGATTTCAGTACAGGTATGCACTCTCTTAAGTAGTGGGGGGAGTGGTAACAGATGTCACCGACGTCTCCTTTAAGCCAACGAATTATGCGGTAAGTTATTCCGTTTTTTCGGAACAACTTACCGCGTAAAATTTTATTTGTTTATGCAATTACTATGCGTGCTAAACTAGCCATCAAAACATTACTATATGTGGTATTATATATATATATACCATTAATTTTGCTCAAGCGTTAGGGCATCTCCGTAAAACTGTCCGGAGGACAACAGATAATGTGCCCTTCGAATGGAGAATCCAGTCCAGAAGTGAAGTATTTTTATATGGGCTTTTCAGTTTCCGCAAGTCTGCTGGGGAAGTTTTTTTTTTTTTTTAATTTTTTTTTTAAATCTCTACCGTTTTTCATACTCTTAGTCGCTTCAGATGTAATCCCAATCAACCCAAACTCACGCCTTAGGCGTTGAGAAACTAAAAATTTTAATCAAACATAAATTATCAACTTAGTTATAAATGTCATCGACTATGAAAGATTATCTACTGTAATGAAACCAACAGAAATTGATGGTCGGAAGATGAGGAAATTAAATATAGCAACCTCATGTTTTTTTTTTATATACGTATGTGTGTCAAAGTAAGCAGCCTACAGATTAACTATTTGAGCATTTTTCTTTCTTTCTTTTCTTCTCTGAGAATTATACTGTTTGAAACAGTAGACCGTTTTGAATTGAAATAAATAAATAAATAAATATATATATATATATATATATATATATATTTTTTTTTTTTAATTCAATAGCATCCAAGATTTACCTAACAACATATTGGTAACGTGCGTGGGATGGGGTGTTAGATTATCTAGGAATCCTGCCTCTAGAGAACACAATCAAGGAACTTTTTCAAGCGACTTCAAACAAAAAAGGTAGGGTAGACCATGCCGACATTATATTATACTTGCTAATTGCTTGGACTGGCAAGCATAATATAAATACGTGTTTATTGTATTCGGGTTGATTTGTCCGTTTTGACGAAGAGATCATCGTGCTAATTCCATATGAGACCGGCTAACTCACCTTCAATAAAATAACACTTGGAAAGGTTCTTCACATCCCAGTACGAGAATCACTGTTTCCAAAAACAGTTGAGGGATTTCGCATTTTGCCGAAATATTTTCGGTTACCATACAGAGCAACTAGTTAAGATGCAAAAACAGATTTCTCAATTTTACAGAAATTATAGTAACACGCACACAACTGTTATATAAATCTTCGCTAATTAAATCGACATCATCCTATAAAAAAAGTGTTTATGCAAATACAATTTGTTACTGACTGAATAGGAAGTTCCTAGCTATCGACAGCATTATTATTACTGGATTTTTGATGAAATCGAGTAATAACCATATTTAGCTTGTTATTTTAAAAATAACTTGGAAGAAAACAACTATAAAAGATTCAGCTGTTAAAACGCACGCCAAGAAAAATTTGTGGCGAGGTATTTTATGGCAGAAGAAAAGACGTGAATATGAGCGGCAGTTGATAACTGGTAAGATGGCTTGTCTTCGAATGTCATATGCTACAAGGAGTGTAAGTAACAGCTGTGACGGATACGGTTACTCTTTGGCTAATAATTTAATTTAAACATGAGACATGCAAGTCCGTTCTGCGTGAGCATGTTGGCTCGGGATGACGATGGGAGAACACGTAATCTAATCCACTTTTAAGAGTCCTGGTTTTGTGGCGCTCTACCTATTGCTAAGCATTTTATGTTTTTGTCTATGGATCTATAAGTCGCAGCTTGTCTATAAAATAATACAGCGCGCACGCACTACAAAAGCTATTGCTGAATATACAGATCTCGAAGAGACTTCTATTCAGTAAGTTTTTTCCTTCAAGAAACATTCCAGCGTGACGTATTGCGCTGAAATTAGCGCAATACGTCACGTTTAAATTAAATTATTTTAAATTAATTAAATGCAGTTGTCGATTAAATCAAATTGCTCGCAAAGCAAATGGTATTCGTTACTGAAAAGATGTGTTTTGGTTATAGAAAGACTTCGGACATACAGGAAACTATATTCCCGAAGTCACTGTTGTATTCGTGAGAGCGAGTCAGTCATCTAACATATTGGGATTGTAATATTTCCTATAAACAGGAAAACAAAACACTAGACTTAAAATGCCAAGATTATAGGACTCTCTCTCTTTGAAAAGAGCCAGCATTTCGAAAAAAATTCGAGCCTTAAATCATTAATGAAAAGTACTAATAAAAGGCACTCACACAAATCCTTCGAGCGGAGAACGGTTAAGTAATTCAATATCAAAGCAGCCCATGCTAATGGTTCATAACTTCGAGTTCGCAACTGTTTTTGAAGGTTTTAGAGTTTCGAAGAGCAAACCTTGTTTCCCTACTTGGTAAACAGATATACGTTATTTTCTCCTTTAATAGTTACCGGAACATTTTCAAGCTATGTCAACTAGCACGGTAGGAGCCTGACATGTGACATTTAGTATATTACATTCGAAGTTCAGCTTGGGAGAAGAATGCGAGTAGAATACCGCGCTCCAATGTCATCAGATAAAGAAGAAGTTAGTTTAGCGGTATATTTTCAGAGAAGCATGTAATGAAAACATGCTAGTGAGATATGCATTATTCAAGAAGCAATTCCATTTCTTCGTAAGCCGTTCAAATGAGTAAGAGTCTTCCTTTTCCGCTGACAGGTTGTCAATTCGAATCCAACATGGTATGAATATTTACAAATAAAAACTTAAAATTTAATAGGAATGTCAAAAAAGAAGTGATTTTTCTTTATTACAAGTACCACATTTAGTAGAGACTTGAAGTAACTTGATGTTTCTAGAAAACAAAGACTTAGCTTATCTCTATCTCCTCTTTGGCACAGTCACGGTATTAACAAGGAAGTTTTCAGATACCTTTCGTGAGTAGAATTAACATTAAAATAAAGAAATAAATATACTTAACCATAACTATGTCACTGTCAATATACAATACTAACATAAATTTTTGCAATTATTTTTTAATATGTTGGTTTTTCTTGGAGAGTGACTGGTTATAAATTACATATGCTCCAAAAGTACCTCCTTGCAAGCTAAAGCACTGGAGGTTTATTAATGGACCAAATATTGCTGTTCTGTTCCATCTGTGTTGATAAATTAACGAAGAGTAACATAATAGTTATTACTGAACTTTATATGAAGAACTACCCCAAAAGTTATTTTTTAAGAACAAATAATTAGATCTCATCTAGAGAGAAGACTTCAATTATCTTTGAAATATTTCCCTTCAGTACGCACATTTTCCCATAAACTGGTTGGTGGTTATCTTCAGTCAATGAAAAACCATCCATCCGTTTAACAGGTTAAGATACGGAAGGAAAGGAGTTTTAAGTAAAAAAAGGTTCGCCATCATACCCACTACAGTATTACGAAGAGTAAGGACCAGTGTGTTGGGAATCCGAGTTTCTGGCTAGAAACCCTGCCATATATTAAGATCAGCTAATTCACTTTCTCTAAAAAGCTTATACAGGTTCCTCGCGTCCTAGACAGGATCGGAATCCAAATCTTTTCAAATGAAGGTCAAAAGACTAAATGGTAGAGTACAGCTTGACGACTACGAACGTGACAGCGAGACTTCATATTCAGCGATGATTACGGTTGGGCGTTAACTGTAAAAGCTGAGCATATCGAATGGAAACGAATATTTTGGAGCGATGAATCTTGCCGAGTCTGCTTACATCGGATGGGAGAACCTAAATCTCGCAGCTGTCCGAAGAACTACAGAGAGTAATATCTCTGTCCAAAAAAGAGTCCGAACTTTTCGAAAATAGCAGAAACTAGTGGCGTCACCTGTTATATATTTTTGTTGTCGAAAGTGGCAACCTTCATTAGTGTTGTGTCAACTGTTTATGACATTTGTTTCATTAGAAGCCGAGTTAGTGGCAAGAGTGACAGCGTTTTGACGAACAGTCAGAAAATGAGTTTCAAACAGATTGAGTTGCGATTGACTTTTGTGTTAAACTTGGTAAAAGTTTTACTGAAACGCATCAAATGCTTCAAAAAGCATACGGTGATGAATGCTTATCCTGTACTTAAATTTATGAGTGGTTTAAGCGATTTCAAAGTGGTCATGAAAAGCTTGAGGACGACGTAAAGCCAGGCCGCCCAAAAACTGGACTGAGAGAAGTTAACATTCAAAAAGTGCATGATTTCATCAAAGAAAATCCGAAATTGTCCGTGAGATTGATTGAAGATGAATTGGGGATTCCAAAATCAACTGTGCACGACATTTTGACTGAGAGTTTGGGCCTTTGTAAATTGAATTTGTGATTTGTTCCCCACAAGTTTACCAATGACCAAAAAATGTATCGAATTGAACACTGCAAAGACTTCATTAAAACAGCTCGTAAGGACTCAAACTTCCTTGAAATGATCGTTATTGGTGACGAAACGTGGTGTTTGAGTATGAGCATGAAATAAAGCGCCAGAGTGCTGAGTGGAGACCACCAGAAGAGGGGCATCCGAAAAAAAAGTCGTTCGGAGATGTCAAAAGTAAAGACAATGCTGATTTGTTTCTATGATTCCAAGGGCATTATCCACAAAGAATTCGTTCCGCCTGGCTAAACGGTCAATGGCGAGTTTTATCTCGAAGTTTTGAAGCGATTGATATCAAGAATTCGTCGCGTACGGCATGAATATCGTGATGCAGGCAGATAGTCACTTTTGCAATAATGCACTATCTTATCGTTCGAACATTGTGAGACAGTTTTTGAGCAAAAACTAAGTTTGTCTGTTGGATCACTCACCGTATTCACCTGATTTAGCACCCTGTGACTTCTTTCTCTTCCCCCCGACTTCATTTGCTGATGAAAGAAAGCGATACAACACCATTGAAAACGTTCAAGCGGCAGCAACCACGACCCTCAACAGTATCCCAAAAACCGATACAGTGGCTTGTGTTTTATTTTCTATCAAAGGTTCGGTTTCTTTTTGGACAGAGGGTGTAGTACGGTATTGGTTTCACGAACGGAGGGATGTACTTCCGTTCACAATAGCAAAATTTACATTACCTACGTTCTGATTTGAACAACTGGGTAGATATCGTCTTGGGAAGTCTACATCACTGCCGGAACACGACGTACACATTCTTCAAGCAGGGCAACTGCCTTGTTTTTTCATAAAAACGTACGTAGGAAATATCACAGTAAATTCTGCGATTCAGACCAGAGGTCTATACCTTATTTTTAAAATATCATATTTTGTTACTGTATTTTCGATGTTTCAATATTTTTGTTTTGCAAACAGTGAAATTTTAATTATCCTAAATTATTTACTTCTTTTGCAATGTTTCGTTTTTTTTCCCTCAAATATTATTCGTGTATCCTACAGCTAATCTTATACATTTCATTTCTGTTGCCATTATTTTTCCTGTTATGTGCTTAACAATACAGGCATCGCTACTATATAATAAATTCAGTGTTAACACTGAAGATGTGCTATTAGTTTTAGTATGAAATATCTGTACCTTAATTATTAATTAAAAGTTATTACCGTGGACTTAGGTGTTCTTTTAATAATTGTACTATGCCACAGGTAGCTCTAAAAATAACTATATAATAAATGTTCTCATCGCGATGTTTCTCTCCTGTGATGAATAGCGACAGTGAGCACTGCATGTTTGTTGAACATATGATTTTCTTATCTTATTATTCCTCTGGTTTTCATTCAGAGTTCCTTATCTTTCTTAGGAGTTCATTATATTTGACTATGATGTAATATAGTAATATACAAGAAAACCTCCTCGACAAAGGAATTTCTATGGTATATGTTAATTGTGTGCGAGAAACTAGCACAAAATTATTTTTCTTTTATTTTCAGTTTGTCAAGATATTTTTAATCACATTATATTATGCGACGATAAAGAAAGCAATATTTGAAGGTTGTACGTTTTAAAATTAGCCTAATCTGAGGAGAATATTTTTATCCAAATTTAAAATAAATTCTCATTATAAGAATTCTTTATATACGTGCTTTGTTGGTAACATGCTCAAGCCATTCCGATTCTTCTGTTCGATAAGCATCCATTTCAGTAATCCCGATTTCTACTCGCGCAACAGGTGTCGGCAACTGTGCAAACAACAGATAACCTTTCAGGGAGGAAGACGTAACAAGTTTAGGTAGTAGTAGTTACTTGACGCCGAGATACGAATACGTGATGTTTTTATGTGATGACCTCTGGGCTTTCAGGTAGAACTACAGGAAAATCTCTGATCATGAAGCTAACAGGCTGGTAGAAAGATTATTCTTGACTTTACCTCCTAAATACACGTACAAGCCACTCCTCCGATGGAAACACTCGGCTGCAACTTCCCTTGGTAAATTAATCAGCAGACGTTCACTACTTCCTTGCCGCTTGCTTCGCTCATATATCCAGAAAACATCAGCCCCTCGAGCACTTTCATTATCTCTTATCACTCACTGGTCGTGTTTTATTCGGCATCATCTGTCAGCTGCAGTGAAGATTTTATGTAGGAGAGAGAGAGAGACCCTCTGCATAGCAGTTTCCTAATACGTTAACTCTTTCCAAACGTCTTACTTTTGATTTTTCACTATTTTTAGAGAGCCAAGTTATTAATCAGGAAGAAGTTGAAATATCTCAAGTTTCAGATAAGCGCAATTTATTTGATTTATATGAACTGGATAAAAATAAAATCATAACTTCGATATACGGTAATTTTATATTACGGTAAACCAAGGATGAACGCATGAAGTGAGGTGATAGACAGGGTAATGTAACACAAGCTGGTGGATGCAAATACTTATCAAAATTTATTAACGTTATTATTAACTCTTATGCAGAGTTTCACTTAATACTCTTACATATCATTCTCCACATATTTGTAAAGCATACCAAGAGAAGTATTTTACATAGAAAAATAATATCTCACGAAATACGCTGCAACTTATCTTTATACAAAATGCTCTGTAACTAATGAGTGGGTGTATCTCTTCCGGCAACAGGTAATAGACATGTGCGTTATTAAAAGAAATAGGGGATATTATGAATCTGTTCTTTCACAGCCGAATGTATAGAAACTTAAAACGCAGTTTCGAAAAATAGACTAGAGAGCTTATGGAGAATATAAACCTCTGTATCGGAGTTGTTTTGGTATTGCACTAATAGGCAAAGGTTCTGCCTAAGAGCCCATATATTAGCCTTTTTTTTTTTTTTTTTGAAGGACTCACTAGCCGAGCAACTAAGCACTGTTGCATACGACCTTTTTTTTTTTTTTTATGCACACATGACCTGTTTCTACCTACGAATCACCAATGAAATCACGAAAACTTACCTTCAGGTAGTTTCGTGATTTCACTGGCAGAACTTACTACCCTATTTGTTTGAGACCAGGAATAACTTTGAGAAATTTCCATTTGGTCTCTACAAAAGGTTTTAGATTATCTAACAATCCGGAGACTACTCAACAGACAAAACATGGCAATAGCTACTTAAACGTCTCCCATAAGTAGGATCATGATGGATCAGGACGATGAAAGTCATCTACTACTTAGAAGTCTAGTTGGAATTTATTGCAATTCGAGATGCTTTTACAGAGGCAATACTAGCCCTGCCAGAATCCCGTTTGTGGAAACAGGCCATACCATAGGAAGGTGGAATTAACCGGCTGGGAAGGTTATATAATGCATGCCACCAGCCTATTAATTGGCCCATATAGTTTTTCTATATATAATGAAAATGATATTTTTTCACTATAATAAAATAAAATTTTGAAATAGTATTATTATTGAAAAAATGAAATATTATAATTATATTAATAAAACAAGGACTGTTAAAATCCGATAAGGATTTTTCAATCCTTCTCCTAAAATCAAATGTCGCTGGAAACACTGAGATGAGTTAAAATATTTAATATTAACTTATGGAACAAAATCTAAAAACATCAAATGAACTAAACACCATTGTAATAGTTGTATTCGAACATGGGGTGTATGTTACTCTTTCTTTCGACGCAAGAAAGAGCACTCCAATTCAATTACTAAATCAGTCAACATCTTTTAGTTTCTGATTATATGGAAGTTAAAGTGGCATATATTTAGAAACTCCATTTAGAATCATTAAAGAGGGAAGATGAGTCCTAGTGAGAAGTGGCTGCGCAATTTAAAAAGTGAAGTTTTTGATTTTATGCAGTAGTAAAGGGACCTAACAGTATTCTAATTCAGTTACGTGCCAAAGTAAATTATCGAATCACCGCCAACACTACTGTGGTTCAATAAGCATTGTACCGATTTCGCTAGACAGTGATAAAGGAAGCACCAAAATGCACAGCAAATTACTTCAAATAAGACTGTAAGCTGAGGAGCGTCTCCTTAAAATCGGATGACTTTTTTTGTGGGCAAATCGCCGATTTCTAGAACACAAATAGTTAATATCTGCTTTTTTTCCCGGAAATGCGTGTTTTCATCCAACATGCAATTTACAGACACTGCATTCATTCTTCAGTGGTAGTTTACGGTCTTTACAGTCTACCTGCCCAAGTATCTTTGGTATTTGAAATGCACACAAACTTCTGTCAGTCCATTCCGATTTTTGTTTAAATTATATACTGCAATTCGAGGCTTCTGCTCCAGAGTTGGCTCCCGTTGGATGTGGTCTTTTTATTCTCACCTAATCCCTTGGAATGTATCTTGCAGCATGGAAATTTGGCCACTATATTCAACCCATTCCTAAAAAAATTAGCAAGTCTTTACCATTAAAAATATTTCAATTTCTCTCTATTCATTTCCTTCTAAAGTGATGGAAAAACAGCAGTTCAACTTCTACCACTGACATTTTGATAACTTTAATGAAAAAGTTTGAAGAATCTTAAGTAGTTACTATTGATACCTCTAAGGCACTTAATCGTGTTTTAGACCAAAGGGATCTTACTTAAGAAGTAACCGCGATAATTTCAAGTACTAAAACCAATTCCTCTGCGGAAAAGAATCATTTTCTTTCAGCACCGAAATCTCTGGGCAGGCGAGCGCTCTCTTACTGAAATAACCAATCTCCAATCTTTCATGGCATAAAACATAACAAATATTGTTCTCTCAGCATCCCAAAAAATTAGGTTTTCACTTCCTCGATGTGTTACTTTACCTCTGGCCACGTGTTAATTCTATGCAAATTACAGCTCTGTCCAACCATAGAATCACCGAAATGTGAGAACATTTCGATGATAAGAGCTTCCTAAAATACTTATATCAGTAGAGAAGGGAGTCATTACCATGATTAATGACGCATTTCACACATTTCACCTGTTGCTTGTATTTTTCTATAAAGATTTCCATGGTCACTGTTCACCAGAATTGACACCCATAATAAGTTATTCGACACAGTTGCTTACGGTTCAACTCCAAATCCAGAGAACAAGTTTTTCTACCTCTTTATTCACTTCTACTACTATCGTTTGGAACAGTAATGGCTTTTGTGCGATTCCTAATAAAGTAAATCTTCAAATCCAATGTTAACAAGTACCTTCTTTCTATTCGACTTTCTGCCAACTTTCACGATATTCTTTATATGGCTCTCATCTACAAAAGGTCTACTGCAAATTTATAGCACATTCATAAAGTTGGCGGGCTATTAATTTTATTCATACTTTATTGATTTTATATATTTTTTGTCATTTTTATACACTGTATTTTTGAATAATCCGAAAACCTTACTCTAGAGAACAAACCTAGAGCAGGAGGGTTACTTTAGAACTTCAAGGGGGGGGGGGGGTCTTCGCAACGGGCGAAGTGTACTATAAAATATAGAGCCATTCACATATGGGTTTTCCATAAAACTACTCCGCTCAGACCAGGCGGAAGTTAACGGAATTTTGAATTTAGATGTGCATAAGAATTCTCCATTCAATCGAATCAATTTATTGGCAAAATCTGACAGTTCGATTCGAACTATATTAATAATTTCGTGTTGACTAGACGAATTTAATCAAATTTGTTATTTAGGGTCTCTAGTGAAATCTGTCAAATCGTTTCAATTTTGGTTTTTCTATAGGGTCATTTATAGTGGCAAAACGAAACTGTCTAGAGTAAATAAGCAAAAATCAAGTCGATATCAAATGTGTCAACATTTTTGAAACATGCGTGGGATAACACTCAAATTCTCTGAATAGCATAATTTGTCACAAACATTATGGTGGTTCTCATGAAAACGACAGACATTGATAAATCGAAAATTCAAGTCTAACAATGAAAATGAACTGTATGTAAACAAAATAGCTGACTGTAGCGATATGTATCATGATGAAAGGGGTGCTTTTTTGGGAAGGGACAGTCTTGTGTTTATTATGTTCAAAGACTAGAGGATGAATAATTTTGATCATTACATTTTTATTGCAAATGACTGAATGATGGCAATTGAAAACATTGCAATCATAGAAAGGTGCATCCTTGAAATTATTATTTAAACCTAGAGTATTTTCAGAATATGTACTGCAGACATTTTGCTTTGCTAATTAAAATGTTCAGTTAAAATGTCAAATCACTATTTTAAATAGTGATTCTAAATATCAAATTTCATTAAATTCAACAAGCCAGGAAAAAAAAAATATATATATATATATAACGATTCATTGACTCGGTTGAAATACATACTATAAAATAGAGTTGAATTAAACCGAGAGTTAGGTAAAAAAAGGGGGAGAGGAGGTTTAATAGTAAAACACGACTAGTTTCGGCTTAAAACAGCCTTCATCAGGTGACATTATAGTCATGTTTTACTATTAAACCCCATTTTTTTTTACCTAACTCTCGGTTTAAGTTATTCAACTCTATTTTACAATATATATATATATATATATATAATTTTTTTTTTTTTGCGAATAAAAACATGCTAATTGTGGAGAGAGAAATGAAAAGTGGGGAATATCATTATCATCATTTTCGATAATAAAAATTCAATTATAACGAAAGAAAGGGGAAAAAAGTTTCTTGAACCAGAACTGATTCAAAAATACAATTACTTAAAACAATAGTGTACCAGTATGATTAAAAACGCATTACTAGTGCAGCTCTTCGTATAATGCAGGTTAAAAACTATTCAGTGTTGATTTTCTGACAGTCGATGTATTAATTGTATTCGAGAGAGCGGCATAGTCTGTAACAAGGTTATGTTATTTAAAGAACAATTCAGAGGTGTCGCTTTTGTACAAATCCGACCAATATGTCAGAAGTTGTAATTTCGCACATACATGACAACTCAAAATATGTGAACAAAAGATCGTTTTGAGGAGTACTCTGAACATTGTGTTTTATTCTGCAACAACCAACTGTGATTGAAAAAACGATTTGATAGATTTTAACAGATCACGAATAGCAAATTTCAAATTACATCCAGGTATTGAGGCATATCTGTGCATACTCTGACTGAAAGAAAAAGGAAAAATCTGCGAGTTTCCCTATTGTTTTAAGAATTTCAATAAAATTCATCCAACCCAGCATCCTAAAATAACTTGGGTATGATTGGAACGGACAAAACAAATTGAATGGTGCGTGGACACTTTGCGAAAAGCACCTAATGATTCATTTCTGGCTTGATGAATTTTACTGAAATTTAGTGTTTTGTTGAGTCATCTCAACTACTTTATTTTAAAAGCAAAATAGGCAAATCGCACGTGGCATATATATGCTAAAAATGGACTTGTTTTTATGATAATTAGCGTCAACTACACTAGAATGCGATTACGAAATAATAATTGCAGATCGTTTAAAAAAAAAACGGTCTGCAGTTATTTCTTTAGTTGTTATTGAAAAACTACGATAAAGTTAACCACTCTATTATTTGGCTTTACAAATTGTGGAATAACAGTATATGAACAACAATTATCTTAAATAATTGGGTGTATTGAATTATGTGCATGTGTCACAAACATATGACAACTCTCGAGAAAACAGAAGGAAATACTGACTGTTGATACTTCCGCTCCAAAAAATTTCAAATCATTTCATGCAAACAGTAAAAACACCTGGCTAACTTTGATATATAATTGGACAATAAGGGTGCACTGAAACACATTAATTTTAACTGTCAAACAATTCTAGATTCGACTGGTTAATCAAAACTGGTTACAAATCGGCTATAATTCAGTTTCTATTGAAAAAAAAAAAAAAAAAAGATTCCAAGTGATAATTTCTTCGTTATAGATAATGAAATTTGATATTTATGATGATCGTTAAAATTTGTCCTTTCAGGTTGATTGATTTTAATGTCGAAATTAAGCAAAATAAAAATATATCTACAGTACTCATGATGCAAAAACTGTTCAATACTCGTAATAATAAATGTTGTCATTATGCTAATGTGAAACGCACCGCTTTTATGACTGAAATTTTTCCTTGACTCATTTAATTGAATTTTGTTCCTTTTTTTTTTTTTTTTTGTAACCATTATATCTTTAGTTTGCATTGGGGATAGCTATGAAATATGGTTGAAAATTATGCATTAAAGAATATTACGTAAGCGAATTGTTGCGTTTCAACTATTTCCTATGTCTGTACCTTAAGTATCTATCGTTAATCACGTATAGAAGTGGCAGATTTTATCCTCCGGAGCTCGGACTTTATCACGCAAAACCAGATTCGGTTTTGAATTACAGTAGAAGCAACTAGTACTATGCAGCAAGTGTTTTATGTCTTAATTAGGTGTGTTCTCTAAATTGCTCGTTTTTTCAGGAAAAACGAAATGTGGGAACAAACCTAATTAACATGCATAACATATTGGACGCATAATTTTAGTTGCTTCGGCCACAATTCCAAATAACCCAAATATATCTTTAATCAAATCACACAATTAGAAGATCAACACCGTTTTTGGGTGTTTATCTACTTAATTCAGTGCATCTCGCTGCCTTTAGTACTATTGCTACGACAGAACAAAAGGAAAATTTGGTTTCGAAACCTAGTGACTAAAGGTAAAAACAATTAGCTGTCCATGCAGTGTCAACTGGTTAACTTTTTTTTCTTATCCTAGATCTAATCGCTCCGAAATGTCATAATCGTAGAGCACAACTAACCAATCGTTAGACTAAACAGGCGAAATCTACAAACAACGTACAGCTGTCATTATCTTAGTTGCCGTTGTGGTAATCTATAAATAGCGCAACCCGATGGATGGAAGCAATAAAAATGGCGCTGATGAACAGCATTTCTCCCCCCTTCCCCCACAACAAACTTAAATGAAATAAACATATTGGAAACAAAACTTAGTAAAATAGATTATGGAAATACATATAGACTTCATATTAAAAATGCACTGTGCATAAAATATTTTTAAAAAAAAGTCATTTTTCACACTGCAGTTCACAGTGGCTTCGATAGCACAGTTGATAATATGCACCAGCATATTCAGAATAATTATCTTTTAGACAGAAAAAGGACCGGATTCTCTTTCTTCTTACGAAAGGTATTAATATGATAATTCAAGACGTTTGATTTGCGGTAATTAAAGATTAAGTCAGTGTCAATTTCATTTATGTCAATTGCAATTTCAAAATGACTTTTGGAAATTCTAATATCGAGTTGACATTTTTTTTATTTTTATTTTGCAATCAACCTATTCAAAACGCATGTACAAAACACCTATTCAACAAAAGTTTAATAACAACTACATTTTAGAGTGTCTTTAATTCAAGCCAATAACCAGCGCTATGAAATTTATAGAGACGGTTTCTCACATCCTATTCCAGACAGAGCGTGCATTCCAACGAAAAGTGCCTTAAAGGTATACGAATTCAACGTTTATTATAGCCTTTCTGTGAAAGTAAGTAGATATTTATTTTGTTACTGGGTGTTTTCTTCTTGTTAAAGCTTTAAAGAAATTTAAAGAAACGATGGAAAAACCAAAATAAACTACTTTTGGAGGGAGAAGAAAATGGAACGAAAACTTACTGATTGAAGAGAAGAGTAATGATCCCAGAAGCGGTATTGAAGCAGGTAAAAAAAAAAAAAAAACATAAAAATACAAGGAGCTGCCTAGTAAAAATTCAACATGCATTTAACTGCTATTTCACGTTCTTCACTTCTTTAGCAGTGTGTGTGTGTCCGTCTTAAGAAAGAGCTGGCGGTACTTTTCAGCCGTGGGCTAGACGAAAAGCGAGATTCTTAATTCTGACTAGTATGCTCATGGATATTATACTAGTCGATTTTGCTGAGCTGCGGAGTCTTAAAAAAAAATAATTAAAATCTGGAAGGAAATCGCTCCCCACCCCCTCCACCCTTACTTAATCAAAGACCAACTCTAACATCGGCTAATAATAATAATGTTGAACTCCGTAACCAGAACTGAACTTCTCCAGACCTAGCGTTATGAAAGCTACCATGAATATATATATATTATTTAGAAAAAAATAATAATGTGAATCCCACCCACTACAGATAATAAAGCTATTATGTACACCAACACCATGAGCACGCTAAGATTTCGATAATTCGAAAATGTCGCTATAGAGAGACCAAACACGGGACCTCCTTCGACTTGCTTCAGGCCTTCATTAATCCAGACAATGGTCTCACACCGAACGATGATCACTTCCAACTAAAAAACTTCACAAACATTCCGTCAGTGGTCAGAGTGCGGAAGCACTATCACTGGTCAACCGTACCGGTTAATGAAATTCTACTGTTAATCTTCAGATTCTGTTTATTGCTATTGTTGTTTTATTACAGTACGCAGGTTAAATCTGCCGAACTGCTATTAAATCGGCAAAGCTGCAGTATAGAACGTCCTGGATTTTCTTGGATATAATCTGCTTTATGATCTTCTTGAATTCCGCCTTCTTTGTAGAGTTTTTTTTTTTTTTTAATCAAAACAAAATGCAATTATTGAAAATATCAGAAAGCACTGGAAAAGGTCAAATTAAGTGCAGGCATAAAAAGAAGGCAATTAATTGCAATGATCCTTTGTTTAAAATGTAAAGAATAATTGCAATTATTCAACAGAAGTGAAAATTAGAAATCTTACAAAATAGATTCCACCCATTAATATCGCCGTGATGTCGAATAATCCTCGTCACTACACCCAAGAATTTCAGAGCTCATTTGTGCCATTGCCGTCATAAATCTGTTTATTTTATTATAGAGCTAGATTATAAGATGTTTGAAGGCGACTTGTCATTTGACACACTTTGGAGAATTAAGGATCGTCTGAATAGATGGCGAGTGTCATATCGCCATGGATACGGCACTATAGGGAAAAACTGGCATTTTCACGACTACCGCCCACATCACCAGTGGCATAAATTTCCTTATTTATTAGTTCCTTTTCTAAGGAAAGCAGGCTTATTAGATCCCCATCTATGCTCCCTGTGAATCTGTAACCCAGTTTCATAAACCTTTACACAAATGATACCAGAATCCATCTCGCACCTTCATCTAAGGCATTTCCAATTGGAAATGAGATGACATTACTCAGATAACTAGCTGTGGGTCAGTATCTATCTAAATAAAATACCGATTCATGGGAAAATGCTACAGGTGGTACGGTGCGCATGTTATTTTTATGACAGTTCTACTCACGACGGGCTGTAAAATGCATTAATAGTGAGCGTACAATTAGTATATTAGTTGTCGAGTACTATAAGTCGACAAGGGAGAGAGAAACACCGGAAACGGGAATCTTACTCTAAAGGCTAAATACGACACTTGAAGCTTCCAATAAGTAGGAAGGTGATTCAATGGAAGATGAAAATCGCCTACCATCTTGTACTCATTACAGCTATAAAATTCGACACAAATAAAAGAAATTGCTGGAGGAGCTCTGAAAATAAATAAAATACAATCCCTAAAAGTGTTTTAATGAACGCTTGAATAAAGAAACGTGACGTAGTAAAAGTTTTATCGGCTTGTTATAGGTTAAAAAAAAAAACTAAATAAAATTCAGTAAGAAAGAATTACGTATCGTTCGAATTCTGAATTTTCTGAAGATGAAAATAGAGTTCAGTAAGAAGAACTACTGGAAAATAATTCCCATACAGATTTATTCATTCGGTTAAAATGAGCTAACTATTGATTTTGAATGAGAAGCATGCACGTATCTGCATTATCAATCAGGATAACTATTCAGTTAATTTCCTTTAAATGGTTCCTGCTTATAGCTGTAAGCACTGTCATTGTGATAAGGTCGATGTATAAAGAAAAGGTTAATTCTACGAAATCAATTAAAGAGATGTTTAGTGATTTATACTATGATGACAAACAAATGGGCAATTATTTTGTGCTAAATATGAACAAAGTAATAACTATATTCCGCTGCACTTTGACGACCGCATGAAATGAGATATTAGAGTCGCGCGCGCGCTCATACACACACAACAGACCGCGAATTTATGTTCAGAATTCCGAAGTAATAAAGGAGATGCTCTCCCTGAAAATTAAGGTGACTGCTATACTTTATCTGTTTAATTACGGAGAAAAATCATTTATACACAAGTTATTTCTGTGTATAAATAACTAGATTAAGCATATGACGATATGGGGGAAAAACGTTAATGATTCTATAAATAGAGAATGGATTTTACAAATATTAATTCTAATTTTATTATTATTTTAATTGCTGGAAATTCTTAAGAATTAATCATAGCAGCGATTCGTATACTTGTGATAACGCTGACCATACTTAAGATAGTAAATATGAAATACCTATGAATTCATGCATGCACATCAATATATTTTACAACGACAATTCATTATTTTTAGCTACATACCTAGTATTTATTTCAATTTAAATGCAAGTTTCTGTTTAAGCACTCAGTAGAGACTGCAAACACATGCAAGAAGCATTTGAAAAGCAATGCATACAGAGAACACCTACACATATCACAGATCAACGCAAGCGTGTCATAACAAAGATAAGAATAAAGAATTGAAACTTGTTCTATATTACAAAACAAATTCCAAGTAACCTCTACAGGAAGATGAAAAAATTGCAATACCTAACTCGATGTCCTGTTTTCCATTCGTGAAGAAGCCAACGGACGCCCTACCTTGGGAAAGCCCAAAGCCATGCCGCTCAGCTTACGACAACGTGATGGACTAAGTGCCGTCAGGGACAGAGAGCAAGCTATACTAGTTCGCCCTGCTCAGCAGCGCCACCTTCGAGTCAAGAGTACATTAGGGGAAGAGATAAGACACCTGTTAGTTTCCTACTTATACGCGATACTGGTGATTAGACTGAGTAACACCAAAAGGGATCTTAATATGCTAGGGGAACTATGTGAGTCGGAGTTGATCTATTTCCTGTTTTCGTATCTTTCTCTTTGCCTGCCCATTTACTATATGAAGAAATTAGGTGTAGACAACACCACGCTTCGACACAATTTATTATCGCATTGCATTCATCCGGATGGCTTGTAATAGATCAAGATGTCACTGATCAGTTTTTCGCAATCACCCAATAAGTTACAAGACGACCTGATTTTATTTAATATTTAATGTCAAAAATATAAAGTAGCATATTCTGAAGATGTTAAATGTAAATGGTAATTTTACGATTATGAAATTTGTTTCGTAATTGGCCGGTATTTATTAAAATGCTGAATATTGTGAAAAAAAAAAAATCCAGAATGTCAAAAAAAGTAAGTGAATATTAAAAAAATAGATAAGGCATCGGAAATACATCATGAATGTAAATAAATATAAAACCAGAATATAAAATTTAATTAGAGAAATAGTTCAAGTTAAAACAAGAAAAGAGCCTGCCTAAAACGGTATACAGTGCTTGGAATTATATTAGGTATTCAGTAGACAGCTCTTGGTAATTCCACAAAAATCTTGATGTATACATGCATACTTAAAGCATGCACTAAAAATATACAAATATATAGTCTAAAGTTAAGATCTTTTTTAGCATTTTTTACAGAAATGAAGTTCGTGAGCAGAAAATCTGACAGTTGTTTGCGGATGCTTGTAACACAAGCTTAAATGCAGTGTTTTTGTATAGCAGAACCCCTTAATTTCTCTAGCGCACATTATGAATGAGACTTGAAAATATGTACACCTTGATGGAAGCAGTGAAATACATGGCCTACTATCACTGGAATATTTATGCCGATTTAAACATAACTGCGTTACTGCTAAAATGCAGAAAGTATTTATAAACATTTGCTGCCTTCATGGAAAAGAAAAGCAATGTTATGTCAAGCAAATACGTCTTCCCGAAAAAATTTTACACCACAGAGTGACACTTAAACCGCAAGTGTGGCGTTGTTCTCAAAGAAAATTCCTGCTACTAATTCATATTAAACACGGCCTCGTTCACTTTCTTAAAGAACTTAACTAAATGAATCTACAGTTCCAGTATGTAATAGCAAATTTCAGAAATAAACCAGAAGTAAGGCAACGGATATTTGATGGACATTAGGGAAGGTTAAAGAAAATTTCAAGCATTTCATCAGTAAAATAGAAGCCTAGACATTCTTTAGTGATACTGCCGAAAGATTTTGGCAATAAAAAAAATTATACTGAACTAGACATCAATTTAAAACAAGGTAAGAGTGTGGTCTGAAAAGTTCTCGGCCTAACAATAAAAAAACAAATTTGTAATTTAAAAATTATTTCTATTTTTCAACATAATCTCCATTACGACTAATACATTTATTCCAACGATGCTCCAGCGCCATTATCATGCCCCTGTAGTGGTTCTCAGTAAGATCTGCAAAATACTCCTCTACAGCTGCAATCACTTCTTGATTCGAAGAAAAACGCTGACCAGCGAGGAAAAGTTTTAGTTTGTGGAAGAGACAGAAGTCAGAGGGAGCCAAATCTAGGGAATAGGGTGGATGTTCCAACAATTCATAGTGCAGATTCCTTAATTTTCCCATTGTCAAAACACTTTTTGTGGGCAGGTGCATTGTCCTGATGAAAGATGATTTTTTTTCTTCTGCAAACTGGATCTTTTCTCATGAATTTTTTCGTATAGTCTGATTAAAACATCGGAATAATATTCTCCGGTTATTGTTTTACCCTTTTCAATATAACTATTAAACAAAATGCCTTTAGCATCCCAAAACAATGCCATGACCTTTCCTGCTGATGGAACAGACTTTGTCTTCATTGGCGCTGAACAACCGGCTTATGTCCACTGTTTTCACTACTGTTTGGATTCTGGTGTGTAATGGTGAATCCAAGTCTCATCCATAGTAATAAATCAACGCACAAAATCAATTTTATTCTTGTTAAAACGCTTCAAGCACTGTTCAGAGATTTTCATGCGAGTGCGGTTTTGATCTGCTGTGAGAAAGCGCGGCACTCACCTTGCGCAAAGCTTTTTTCATTTGCAATTCTTCATGCATAATATATCCTACACGTTCTTTTGAAATGCCTATAGTCTCAGCAATTTTACGCACTTTGACTCACCGGTCATCCAATACCATATCGTGCACTTGATCAATGATTTCTGGTGTCGTTACACTTTTGGACGGCCTCCACGTGGATCATCTTCAAGGCTGGTACGGCCATGTTTAAATTCGGCAGCCCATTTCTTGATTGTCGAAAACGAAGGATGCCCACAGACACACTTAGAACAAAGAAGTCCGAGCTAGTGAAAAAAAGTATTTTAAAGTCATTCTACAGTATAAACTACATAGAGTGCCTTGTTTCGATCCTAGTTACAAAATCCTCTTTGAGCAGTGTGAGGGTGTAACTATCATAATGCTAAAATAAACTTTTTAAAATAATTTGAGCCGTTTGAAATGTGTATTAGTTGGTGCTTTTAAATATTGATTTTTTTTTTATGTGAATCCATCCAAGAAAAGTTGAAAACTTATATTACATGAGTACTGGTATCGGAGGGCGGGATTAGTATGATCTATTATTGAACGAAAACCCAAAGAAAACCAAACAGATCCATCCAAAAGTTATTTAATGAAAATTATTAACTCAGAAAATTCTATAGGCCTTAAATGGTCCAATAATTCTTTGACTGGAACGTTATATTATTTCAAGATCATAAATCCTCCACTTGCTTATTACATTTTATGGTTTCGTGCATATTTTTTCGATGTTGCAAGAAGTTACCTATGCGAAAGCAACTCTTTATTTATAAATAGTTGCTTTCGCATAGGTAACTTCTTGCGGATTATTTATTAAGTTAGGTATGTATTTAAGATATTAAAAACGGAATGAAAATAGTTTTGCACGAGAAAAGCGCATTCATCAGCTAAAAATTTATAATAATTTTATTCATTACCACCAACTTACCTGTCTAGTAAATATGGGTAACGAACAAGTTAACAGCATCTGTTCTATAGAAATTGATATTTCTTTGTCATTATGCATTTGAAACCAAGCCAACCAATTAACTTTTCCTTAATTAGGAGAAATAAAAGATATGCAAAGTGAAAATTTCACAATACGTTGTAATTAAAAGCTAAACACAAAAAGAAGAAATAAAAGTATAGTATTTCCATAATTTACTGGAATATATGTGTTTTCATTTACCTTAAATTATTTTATCCTAAGGCTATTAACGAAGAGCTTATGTCATTTATTTTTGAGTCAAAGTCAATGCTGCAATACAAATTAGTTTAAAAGAATAACCTACAAATGCGCAGTGCACAATAAATAAAATTAGGATTAGAAAAAAAAAAACACTCAATTTTTGTGGGAATTTGAGCTCTGACTACAGAGTTGGTATAACTATTTATAATTAATGCCAAAGCAAGTTTTCCGTCAACTTTATTATTCTTTGAGGGAATAAAAACCCAAGTTCCCGATAAGGGAGTGGGAGCACCCAGGATCAGCTATCTCAGCTTCAAGTTGAAAAACTTAAGTTGCTCTTACAGTACTTATTTGCAATTTGCATTCGTATAATTTTATGTCGTTTTATAATTAAATGTTACAAATAACCTGATAAAAAAAATGACGCTGTGAACAAAGTTGAGACTGGGATAGGGAGGGCAGAAAATGAAGTTATCACAACCATGATCCTGTCTAAAGAATTCAGAACTCAGTATAGAATGTTCAGGAGAAAGTGTTCGTGCCAAGGCAGTACGAAATATAAAACACATGATCAAAGGTAAATACCATTCGGAATTACAACCCTTGGCCACCTTATCGGAAAAGAATAATCAATCTCACAAGCATCTTTATGAGCCATCATAGCCAGATGATGGCTCATAAAGTACCATATTTGCACGATTAAATACCATTTAATCGTGCAAATATGTAATTACAAATTCCGTGCGCGGAAAACACACACACACACCAAAATTTTAAGATATATATCACAAAGTAGTACCATCCATGAGAAGTATGAAAACGTAAGAAAATCTACACCCGCGCCATAGGTAAGCTAAAGAAGGGTGATCCCTATTCTGGAATTTCAATACTATTTTCTTCCACATCTAGGCTTCAAGATAAGCAAGGCAGTGGCGTCACAATGCACAATAAACAACATTAATCCAGCTTAAGCTAAATTAAATTTCCATAGCTATCATCAGAGCGTAACCTGAACAAGCTTTTTACTACTCTACGAGCCAGGCTTTCACTCATATGCTACTTATGCTGGAAAACATGAAAATTTGTGTTTTTTATGATACACTTAAAAGCTAGCCAAAAACACTTTATAGCAAAGTGTTTTTAAAAAAATACTTTGCATCTCATATTACACGAACTAAAATGTCCACGTGAGATAGTGGTATGTCACTCTTGAGGTCATAATAAATACTGTTTATATGAAGGGGAGATTTAAAAATAAAAGCATTCTACTTCGAGTTTGGCAGACTTATGAAAAACGGTAAAATAATATATATATATTAGAAGATATGGACATTACAGAGAAGGACAGGAACATGAAGCTTTAAAGAAAACACCACTCCGTCCTGTCATTTTATCGTCGACAATGACTGACATTCTTAGGACACGCTTAACCAGTATCGATCTAACTATGAGAAGGAAATAAGGACGGTGACGTACAAAAGACGTTATCCTTATTCAAAAAAACATTTTTTAAACTCGAAGTGCAATGCCAATTTTCCCGCATTCTTCCTCATATAAGCAGTATTTAAGATCATAAGAGTATTGCTATAATACATGACATGTTAGCCATCTCGACAGATGTCTTAATAATCTAATAAACAAGACGGCGAAATTAATTATTAGAATTTTCTGATCGCCACACTCCTCGGATCTCAGCCCCAGCTGAAAATATCTAAGGGATACATCACAAAGCAGTATATGAACGCATCTACACCCGTATTCTGCTATATAATTTTTAGTAATTGAAAAGATTTACGCGCTTCATAATCATCAGTTAAGCTCCAACTTTGTATCCTGCTATATACCTTAGAAACTTCTCCCCTGGAACCATTGCTGCTACATTCCAAATTACAGAAACTTTTAGATTAACATATCCCATATCAAGCTATTAGTATTGGATATAATACGCGATCTTAAAGGTAGATTTCTAAAAAAACCCTTAAAATGGATTAGGCACAGTGGTGAGCTATAAGGAGCTCGCCCGAGCCCTTCGTTAAATTTTTCTCAAAAAAAAAAAAAAAAAAACATAATTTTTTGAAATATATTAAGCGAAAAACTCAGTAGATAACCCAACAAAGTGATTTTATTAAATAAAATATTATAGTTACTGTTACTACCATTTTACACAAAGAATTCACCTTTGGTAATCGCATATAAATAAACAGGACTATAAAATAATGCCCCTGTTGATTATCACTTGAAGTATAAAAACAAAAGATAAATATAACGTACTATTTATTTATTATTTATGGATTGTTTGTCATAAAAACTTCTATCGCAAACAAAAGAAATTTATTTCGTTATAAAAAGTGCGGACTATTTCATATGTGCGATTATAAAAGATTTTATTCTTATTATATTTTGATGGTTAAAAAATGTTTTTCTTATGTATGATAAATTAACACAGATGATTGTGGGCAAATATTTCATGTTTAGATCATGAAATATTTGTTTAAAATGATAACCTTTACAGGCTGATTGTCATTTGTGCACAAGCTGTATTAATAAAAGTTTTTGTGTGAAATACGGCTTTTTTTTTTTTTTTTTTTTGCTCGACGATGCGAGCCCTTCGTTAAAATTTACGTAGCTCACCACTGATTATACAGTATATATATATTAACTTTATGAGAGAAAACTAGTTTGAGTTAAAATGACTGTTAATATACATGAAGATGAAGAAAGAGTTTACATAAAACTTTTAAAGGAGTGACACTGAATTTCAAGTAAATATACTGATTTGAAACCGTGTTAAGTAATACTAAAAAGACTCCACCTACAGCAGATATTGCTAGATACCTGATCAGGTATCTGATGAAATCTGACTGCGTCGGTGAACTTGATGTAATATCAGACGAAAATCTGATTCGACATCAGTGCGGATATAGGACCGATTATCGGAAGAGTTCCAAGAAATCTGAGCATGCGTGAGTAATATCGAATAGAGTCGGATATTTCCACCGGTCTCTACGAGCAACATTTCGTCAAGGTCAGTTCTGTTCGCTTTGTTATTCCAGCACTATTTTGGTTTTTGTCGCCCAATGCAGACGTTTTTCGAAATGGACAACGAGACAGTTCGCTGAACAATTCACAGGAGAGTACAGAAAATATGAATGCTTCTGGAAAGTAAAAGATTGGAATACAAAAGCGTGTTGCATATGAGGAACTCTACGAACTTTTTTTTTAAATAAAAGGACATCTTCCGATTTTAAATTTCTTGAAACAAAAAATAACTTAGATACTGCATCTGCATTCTATTCAAGAAAATTACAGAATCAAAACAAAATTATACGTTATGATGAAATATATGTGCAAAACACTTTAAAAAAAAAATTATTTCATGCTATTTACTATCATAGATCAAGAAGAGCTCGGGTAATCGACTAGCTCAGCTTTCGATGATGAATTAGACCTTTCGGCTATACTTAGTATGCTACCACTACGTTAGAACTTTCTGTTGAAACAAGTCTTTTGTTCCCACCAGCGAGCGCTTTGTCATTATTTTTCTTTTTAATGCTTCTAATTGCTGCACAAGAGTTATCCTTTTGTATCAGTTAAAAAACGTACCACGAAAACTCTTCGGCCACAACAGCACTTATCACTCAACGAATCTTGCTACTGAAGAAATGCCAGTTAGTTTGGTGAGAAGTTGTCAGCTGTCTCGCCAGATATCTGATGACTAAATCGAACCATGTGTGCAAAAAGGTGAAATATTTGAACAGATGTGCGAAATGAAATCAATGTGCGTATCACAATGTAAGCACTATATTGTACTGTGTTTTGTTCTTTGTTTTGTATTACTCTTGTTTTCGAAAATAAGTGGAAAACTGCCCAATTTATTATATGACAATGTTTTGGAAGATATTAGGTGGACAAACAGAAGATTCCATGCAGCATATTATACAATTTATTCATTAACAATTTGTGATGTTTAAAATTTGCACATCAACATACATATGTTGAAATAACTTCCATCCAGGCATACCTTCAAATTTGTGATAATGAGTCGAGTACTGAGGACCAGTCTTCCTTCAAAATATCGCACTGTTGGAAGTCTAGTCCTGATCTGCTTTTACTTCGATTTCTTCGTTACAAAAATCTGTCAACTCCCCTTTTATTCTTCTTTAAATACTTTACACCAACAATCTACCAATCGATGTTCCCAATGAGGTCCCTTCTGTTGAACTTAAGATATCACAGCCACAGGTGAGCGACGTTTCAATCGTATATTTTTAAACAGAAGTGCTTTTTAACAGACTATTCAAATAAAATAGCCTTTGCAGGCGTAGACTTCTGTGGCTAATTGGTTCAAAAGAAATATTTTGGTGATTACATCACATTTTTTATTATTCAGTTATACAAAATACTGAAATAATAGTTCACGACAAGTTTCGTAAATCGTAGGATTTACATCTTCAGGGGGTAAATAGTATAACTTAAAGTTTAAACAAGAGAATTAAGAAATACAAATCATAACCGTCTGGCTGTTCATAAACTCAAATAACAGAATGCAGATATAAAACGTTATTGACGTTGAACAATACTGGACGATGTCACGTGTTCTCGTTCATACCGTCCGATCTCAGATTGAGGTAGATTTTTTTTTTTTAGACCACACTTGATGGAGAATTAAACCTTCATTTTTATTCCATGGGTTGCGTTTTTTTAGCATATTAGCAGCTTCTTTAAATTTTCTTATATAACCGTTGTTTTTTTATGTATGACATCGTCGTTTTTTGCCAGAGTATATCGTGTCCAGTGGAAGTGGTATTGGAAAGCAAGACCCGTTTTTTGTTCTCTTTTGTATTTGTACGTCTTTTTGGTCTTCAGCCATGCTTATTTCTCCACATCTTCCTGTCTGTCCTACGTAACAAATCCCGCAAGAGCAATGGATTTTGTAGACTCCTGGTTTTTTGAGAGGATGATGAGGTGGTTTTGGTGGATGTAAGAATCTTGAGATTTTTTCCATAGGAAGGAAGGCTACTTTTATGTTATGTTTGTTCATTAATTTGGCTAGTTTATCTATAACATTTTTGATATAATGAAGCGAGATTGCGTTTTTGTAATCCTGTTTTATTGTGTTGTTAGTTGGAGGCATTTTAAGGATTCTCTTGATGGTTTTTGTTTCATATCCATTCTGTTGGAGGATTTGTGTTAAGTATTTTAGTTCTTCATTACATCTTTTTTGTGTGCTGGAGATATTGTATGCTCTGTCTCGAAGAGTTTTAATTAAGCTTATTTTTTGTGAAGGATGGTGGTGTGTGGTTGCATTTAGAAATCTTCCAGTGGTTGTCGGCTTCCTATATACTAAGTTTTTTATTTTCTTCTTGTTCTAAAGTGAATTTTATGGTGTTGTGCAAATTGTTGAGATAATCTTTGAAATTGATAAGTTCATCTGTTGTTCCATTGAATATGATGAAAATATCGTCCACATAGCATAGCCATATTTTTGTTTTTTTATGGTAATTCTTAAGAGCATTATTTTCAAATTTTTCCATAAATAGGTTTTCTAATACCGGTGATAATGATGAACCCATGGCCAATCCTTCTTTTTGTTCCCAGATTCTGTCTTGATAGGTGAAAAAAGTATTGTTTATACAATGTTTTAATATAGATTTAAGTAAATAAAGATTTAAGATGTCCGGATGGAAGAGGTCTTCTAGGAGATTCAAAATTTCTTGTCTCGGGACGTTTGTAAACAAGCTGATAATGTCTAGACTTGCTAGGATGTCTGTTGGACCAATATATATATCTTTCACTTTTTCTATGAAATGTTTACTATTTTTTATGAAGGAAGATGTTTTTCCTATATGTTGTGAGATCATGTTGGTGAGGTATTTCGCCAAGTTGGAAGTCGGTGAATCTCTTCCATCTACTATTGGTCTTAAAGGTATATCTGTCTTATGGATCTTTGGAACACCATATATTCTTGGTATCAAAGGATGTTTTGATTGTAAGTATTTTTTAAGTTCTTCCGTCCAGAGAGGCACTTTTTTTTTATTAGATCATTTGTTTTTTTGTGTATGCCAAATCGGGTCTCTGTCTAAGGGTTTGTAGGTGATTGTATCTTCCATGAGACTTTTCATTTTGTTATCATATTCTGTAGCATTTAAAATGACAGTTGCGTGGCCTTTATCCGCTTTGATTATGACAATATTTTTGTCGTCCTTTAACTTTTTAAGGCAAGCGTATTCATTGTAAGGTAGATTCCTACGAGGTACTCTGCTTTTTAATAGTAAAGCTGTACTTTCTATACTGATAAGATCTGCCGAGTTGTCCGGTAGATTTCTAATTCCTTTTTCTATCTGTGCTATGATATCAATTTATGGTAGGAAACGTGGGGTTAAGGCGAAGTTAAAACCCTTAAGTTGATATCATAGCATTATTCTCTTCTTTTGTTAGGACTCTCGAAGAAAGGTTAATAACTACTTTTGAATGATCTAGTTGTTTTTTATGTATTTCCTTCTTCTGAAGGAGTAAGTTGAACTTAAGAATTAATGTATGTTTCTTCTGTTCTGAGATCGCTATTGCTTTGTTGAATGTAACACTATCGCTGTTGTTCCGTAGGTAGGATGGAAGAGATGTGGCCAGTTCATTATGAAGAGAAAAAGTGTTATTAATGCTAAATCAGCTCTAGTGACTGTAATTCTCTTAGAAAAGCTAGTTCCATTTTATGATAAATTTTGGAGGTCTTGTTTGATGGAATATGCGTTTGATTTTGATGAATTTCGGGATGACTTCGTTATCTCTGCATCGGATGATGAAAATCAGACGGTTAATGAAGTTGCGATGTTCAATGCGTAGTTTCTCTAGTTGTATAACTTTATGCCAAAAGCATTCACCGCAAGTTTGTAATTGCAGGCGTAGACTTCTGTGGCTATTTGGTTCAAAAGATATGTTTCGGTGATTACACCACATTTTTTATTATTCAGTTATACAAAATATTGAAATAATAGTTCCCGACAAGTAAATCGTAGGATTTACATCTTCAGGGGGTAATTATTATATTTTATTATATATTATAATAATGTATTATATAATTTAAATATTTCTTCATTAACTTCTAATTCTATTAGAAGTCAATGAAGAAAGTAAACTCTCCTTTACAGTATATAGGAAGATTTCTAAATGCAACCACACACCACCATCCTTCACAAAAAATAAGCTTAATTAAAACTCTTCGACACAGAGCATACAATATCTCCAGCACACAAGAAAGATGTAATGAAGAACTAAAATACTTAACACAAATCCTCCAACAGAATGGATATGAAACAAAAACCATCAAGAGAATCCTTAAAATGCCACTGCTGGATCCTACTTCTTAATTTATACTTTGGATCCGACATGTTAGTCACTATGATGTTCTTAAACAAAATTATAAATTGCTAGTTGATTTCTAATTCAATATAGAGAAAATTTATATTTATAGACTGCGCCACTCTATATCTGAATTAGTTCAAGAATTGAAGAAAAACCAACTCACAACTATCCTCTTTTATATGATGTTATTATATATACTGGCCGAGTATACTTAACTTACTTAATTTTCCCGCTTTGGTTCGAATATTTTATGAATGGTGCAGTAAAAGAGATTCAGGCAAAATACAACTTTTCATTAACAAAAACAAACATTTAATTTTAAAATCTTAAATTTTACACTTAACTTCAAATCAGTAATTAAGCTATCACAATCACTTCAGCTTCTCCGATAAGTACAATCAAACTCTGACAAGATAAATCTGTTATCTCTATATCACAGTCTTTTCATAGTTCCTTAAGTTCCAAATACAATAAAAATTACAGTAATACCTCTTCATAAACAGACACTTAATTTTACGCTTTTTTTAATTCTCCGCGATAGTTACTGTTAACATCAGGGAATTCTAAGATGAAACTCACACACTTCTCTGAACAGAAATATTAAAGTTGGAATGATCTTACCGTTAATCTTCTTCCTTCATCAACATACACACAAACACTTTTTATAACTGTAAACACTTTTAACAATAAACAGCACTCATTAAAATAAATCTTCTAGCATTAACTGAATTAATTTACGGGCACAATACATATAATCAGATGTTCTTGTATGAAGCACTACTGATTACTCTTGAATTAGGGCAATACACAATAATTCTCTAACTTGGGGTTTTATATGCACAGATGTTCATTCCTCCGGCATTCAAATAATTCTTTAGGCACTATAATTCTAAACACCGCTACATTAAACACAACCCTGTTGCCTCTATTTATTTATTCTCTAGTTACTTCTTACTAAGCTTCACGTTTCAGTGTGTCCTTGAAAGGTCGGCCCTGAAATAAATCTCAACTAAAATATCGCTAGTCATTCAGTAGTCACTCAGCTATCTTCCGTTGCTTTATTTGTTATTCAGAAACTTATTAGCTAACTCCTTCTCAACTTGTAGATTTTATTTAGTTGCTTGAGTGACTTGCCGACTCACTATTATTTCACTGTGATTGCCGAATGCCAATTCTTCTCTCTCCAATAAATCTCTAATGCTCTCTAATTCCTCAATAATTCCAGCGTTCGTCGCTTATATATCTCCTTTTTCCCGCCTTTAACTAATTCCTTTTTAGTAAACTTTCAGCTTTCTCCCCACGTTCTGTTCCAAAAACGTGCTCGTTCACTTACATACGTTTCCATGACAACAAAACAAAATATAATAAAATTGAGCTATTACATAACGTTAAACTTTACAAACAAGAATAAATAAGGAATATTTACATTTCAAATAATACGCAGTTAATTTATCAAATACAAATTCTTATAATATTAACATAGTAATAAATAAAATAGCTTAATAATATTTTATCACAGAGTTTTTCTACTATTAATACATACATTCTTGATTAAATAATTAAATATTAGATAAAATTAAAGGTAGTTATATGAATATTATATTATAAACAACTGATTTACATTAAATAATATTTACAAATGTAGCCTTTGCCATGGTGGATTATGTTGGATTCTGAGGAGATTATTAATAATTTAAATTTCTCTTCATTCAGAATCCAACACCTCAACTAACACAATAAAACAGGATTACAAAAACGCAATCTCGCTTCCTTATATTATAAATGTTATAGATAAGCTAGCCAAATTAATGAACAAACATAACATAAAAGTAGCCTTCCTTCCTATGGAAAAAATCTCAAGATTCCTACATCCTCCAAAACCACCTCATCATCCTCTTAAAAAACCAGGAGTCTACAAAATCCATTGCTCTTGCGGGATTTGTTACGTAGGACAGACAGGAAGATGTGGAGAAATAAGCATGGCTGAACACCAAAATGACGTACAATACAAAAGAGAACAAAAAACGGGTCTTGATTTCCATACCACTTCCCACTGGACACGATGTCATAAACAGAAAACAACAGTTATATAAGAAAATTTAAAGAAGCTGCCAATATGCTAAAAAACACCCAACGCCATAAAAATGAAGGTTTAATTCTCCATCAAAAAGTGTGGTCAGCTCTAATAAAAAATCTACCTCAATCTGAGATCGGACGGTATGAACGAGAACACGTGACATCGTCCAGTATTGTTCAACGTCAATAACGTTTTATATCTGCATTCTGTTATTTGAGTTTATGAATAGCCAGACGGTTATGATTTGTATTTATTAATTCTCTTGTTTAAACTTTAAGTTATACTGTTAACCCCCTGAAGATGTAAATCCTACGATTTACGAAACTTGTCGGGAACTATTATTTCAGTATTTTGTATAACTGAATAATAAAAAAATGTGGTGTAATCACCGAATTATATATATTTTAAAATAGCCTTGTTATTGTTATAATAAGAAATCTTCGCTGTTACGTGGCTTTCTGCAATAAAAATCAAGTAAATATATCTATCTTGACAAAAAAATGTCCTCATTTTCTCCATACAGATGACTTCCAAACAGCTCCTATTATTGCTTTGAATGTAATAAGCCTGGGATGATATTTCTCACGGAACTCAGCAAATCTCGAGTCGAGATTATTAGATTGAGGAAGAGACAAAAAAACCAATCATATATGTTACTATATATTTGATATGAACATAATATTACCTTATCTGAGAGTCTCATTAATATTACAATAAGTTATTTAGAAGACATGTCTAGAAGAATAAAATTCTAGTGATCAAAATGTTGTTCATCCGCTAAACATAAAAGCGGTGAACAAATTACTGGAAACCAACATCGAATGACTTGACATCCATTATCATTTTAATTTCCTAATCAATGGAAAGATGAAATCGATAGTCAGAATTAATGAATCAAAAATAAAATCACATTAAAAAAAATTAAAATTAAATAAATAAGCGATTTCGTTTATCTAAACTCCGATCCAAAAAGGAATGATGCCCGAAACAATTAAGATTATGAAGGCAGCACTGTATTTTTTCCTATCAGTTTTCAGGATGAAAACCCCAAGTTTTGGGAAGGAAAACCCTACAGCCTCCGTATGAAACAGATTAACGCAGATCCACCTGTTACAGAGATTCCGCTTATCTCCTAATCCACTGCCATGAGCACGCACTAATACTGAAGGTCAGTTCAACGAAAATCTCCATAGCATAATTACGTGTTGAGAATAACTCATATTGAAGGATTCGTTCCTAGAAGTCAAATATTCATTAAAGTTTGTATTCATTAATAGTATTATTAATTTTCATTACGGCATAGCATGAATGACAGAAGTAAGTTTTTGTTATGATGTCCCCCCCCCATCTTCCAACCACTTAAACATAGATTTCAATTAATTTCAATGTAGACCGTCTGCTTTTATTAACGAGGTGATCAGTCAACTGGCTAACATCGCAAGGACTGTTCTGCATCTTCTAGTTATTAAATTTCATGTAGCAAATACTAGTTTGGTAGTGAGGGGGGGGGGACAATAAGGAGAGAAATTTCAGAAACCTCCTCGTGGTTTCCAACGTAGGGAAAAAAAATCAGGACAGCTGAGAAGAAATATTGACATGGGCACTCATGCATAGAAAAAGGGAAACAGATGACGCAAAATTCAATTTCTAATTAGTCATCTTTACTGTCTAAATATTTCTTGACTGGATATATATATACCTGCTATACGTACGCTGAGCAGATATGTCGAAATTATATAATTGCGATAAATTGTATAATTCTGCATATATTGATCAATTGTATGACATACAATTCTGCTTTATTACAGTGAGCTGCCGCATCAGAAATATTTCATATATTAATGTACTAAATATTTTATTATTAGTCGCAATAAGCTAGTTGGGTAATTATACCTGAAGTGTTTCAAATGTTGCGCAGGTAATTCAAGTAATAATACCGAAATATCAATATATACTTAGCAAAGTTTGAATATCTGTTCCTAGAAAATTCATATCTGAATCACATAAATGTTATCCAGACTTGCATTTTTTAAGAGTAGATTCACAATTTAAAAAAAAAAAATTGCAAAAAATGGAAGTTGAACAAAAATTAAACTTATGTAACATTTACCGAAATTAGAAAAATGACAAGTGTGAGTCAGGATGAATGGACATAACTGAGAGCTCACGGCGTAGATCTTTCTAGTATTAAAAAAGATCATGTGAACATGGATGATACTCGAAGTTACCAAGTATAGTTGTTTGAAAACTGCATGGCCTTAAAAAGAATCCAAAGATAAAGACAAGAGTAAAAGACAGACCTTTACCTGCTGAAGTATTTATATTTGATGTTCTGGTAATGAGTCACTTATGGTGTGCTGAGTTTTTTTTTTTTTTTTTTTTTTTTTTTTTTCCTGCACTGCATTGGGTTGGCACAAACTTTTGAGAATCAAGGATTGGATGGTGGCAGGGGATTTGGGGTGGAATGAGGCTAAAGGCAATCCAAAATAATTTTATCGCCATGCCGCAAATAAAGGAAACAATAAATGCGGAAGAATAATTTGAATCATACGGTACCCTCGTGTCAAAAGTTGATGAGCTTGTTCAAATAATGAGTGCATACTTTACTAAAAATTATCAACCAAGTGTATGTAACATGGCGCACAGTGCCTACATTGGATGAAGAGACAGTGGTCATTGAGGTGGTTCTAGATTTGTTGTATAACCTGAATAAAAATTGCAACAGAGATAGATGAGATACCAGCATGTACGCTAAAGGAATGTTCGACCATTACCATGTTTGTACAATTTGAGTCAACTCAAAAATTATACCACAGGAATGCAAAATATGCATGATAGTTACGTTGTACAAGGATGGTGCAAAAACTGATGTGTCTACCGACCTATTATTACCACTGGACTAGTAGCGAACATTTTAGAGAAGTTGGTAAGAACTGGTATACGGAAATGGATTGTTAGACAAGGCAAACTTAGCAAGGACATGATTTACTAAAGCGGGGTCATATTTCAACAATTTGCTCATTTTCGGTATTCTATATCATGCTAAAGCATGTGATAGAATACCACAGATGGAATAAACTGTTGATATAAACTGGAGAATATGGGATTGAAATATAAACTATTGACTTCGATAAGTATGTGATATGGCTATCAGAAAGTGGTAATTGGGGAGGGGGGGGGGTATGAATCTGCCAGATTTAAGGTAATCCGTGGTGATTCCCGCGTATTAGTACTAGGACCATTGCTGTTCAATCTATGCATTCAAGATATTGGGAAAGATCCGACAGGAGGTGCTCAAATGTTTGCTGATGCAAATATAGGAAGGGCAATCAATGGATGCCACTGATATCCAGCACTTTCAAAATGATGTGAACAGGCTGGAAAATGTGGGCAAATGATAATAGCTATCCATTCAGTGTTAGCACGCATAAAATTATATGCTCTGGTGTGGAAATTTCCAAGGGCATATTATTTTGGTGAGATTATGCTACTAGAGAATGATGAAACTGGATCATGAAGTTATGTGGATGGGAAACTGAAGTTCAAAAGTCACATCGCAAATACAACTCAGAGAGGATCGATGTTGAAACGAACACTGACATATAAGGATAAGGAAATCATTTTTGTTTCTTTACTAGGCCTTGATACAACCGCACTTGGACTACTGCGCATAGATCGAGTCCCCATGATCAAAGAGTATAAAGAAGCACTGTGAAAATGGTGTAAAGCAGAGTAACAAAGATGATACCGGGATTATGGAATGTAGATTATGAGGACAGATCGAGTATGTGGACTACAAACAGGAGATTAATATGATTTGTGCTTTTACGGCACAAGAACAGCAAAGGTCACTATACTGCGCCAGGACACAGGTCAGGTAACAGGAGTGACATAATACAGGTCTATTAACTTCTGAATGGATGTTATACAATATCATCTGATTAAATTTTCGTTTTATGAAAGGCGGAGCGAGAATACGGGGAAACCCATGGAAGTTAAGTTTGTGCGCGGTTAAGAGCTAGATGTTTTCTCTCACAGAGCAGTGAGGGAGTGGAACTGTTTGTCGGTTGAAGTGGTGAGTGCATCTGGTTTGTGTGAATGGTGTATGGGATGAATCCTTGAAAGTCTCAGATAATAATTACAAATTCAGACAAAGTAATATATGTATTGTATATTTTTAGTAGAGAAGAGGCCAATGCTACCCGGCCAGGTGGGCTGAGTGGATAGTGTACTCTGCTCTCCAATTAATAGCTGTGTATTTTTAATAGAAGTTATTAAAAAATAAATTAGCTTGAAAAAGTAGCACGTTCTTTTCCTTTATAGACTGTTCACAAAGCAAAAGTCCCCGATTATCTAACCCTTAACCTTAGAAAAAGTGGTACGCGATTTATCAATTAATGTTTTTAGGGATTCTGAGATATGTACTCTGAAACTTTTGATGTCGAATTAACTCTTTGTTCAACTAGATCAAATCTGGATGAGTGAGGACTTGAAATGAGAAAGACTGAAATAGTTGAAGTAGTTACACGTTATCGAGAAGGACCATTTAGTCATCGAACTCGATGAAAACTAGTCGTGCAATATAATACTATGAAAAGAATATCATCTCTATGACCTTATCATCTCTATCATAATGCTTATCAGGCAGAATAATGCAATCTTTGGAACGTTCTCTTAGTAGCCGTATCCTGACTCGCATCATTTTTTCCCCTTCGGAGAAACAGCTCTTATTTAAAGTCCAACTTCTGAGGGTACGAATATATTGTACTGTCGTTGAATATTAACCTCTAGCCCAAAGGTTTGTAAGCCACAGATTCTTCATGAAATCGCTGCTGTTGTAATCTGATATTGTTGTAACAATATCAGATTACAACACAGAAATATTGGCTTTTAGTAGTATACACCAACTATTCGTGGCATTCTTCATTAAAAGAAGAGTGTATACTGTTGTATTTTTTTTTTTTATCGAAAAACATTTATATTGGGTTTCAATCTGAGTGTGATATTCCACACACTGTTCTTTGGGAATTTAAAGGCTTCCCAAAATACTAAGACATGGAATGTGACATCAATCTGCCTTCCAACATATGAACTCGCGGAATTCTTTCCTCTCCACCCACAGTTCGTTTTTTTTTTCTTTTTTTCAAAACAAATAACAAGGTGCATCGTGCAATTCTTTATTATACCCATAAGCTAATGATGCAAAATATACTTTGCATCATTAAGGTGCCTATAAACCTGAGCATATTTCATCTGCATTTGTTGGTGTCTTCACTACTTTCATAAACAGTGCATACAGAAGTGACCCGCTACTAACTTTCTATAAAGTGTCTTGTTTACCGTAGTTTGTTTTACCATCCAATTTTCTTTTAAATAAAAAATAATGTCCATGCTCTAGATGAAAACACGGGCATCATTAATTTACCCCACCCACACGCTCACACCCCGAAAAAGATTGCACGTGGCTCTATGAACCATAATAAATTGCCTCAGGTTCCAACACAACTATAATGAAACCGAAGGCAATCTATTGCTTCCGCCTTCATTATACATCCATTATTCATCAGGTTTGAAAATTACAATTATAACATCTATCGGAAGCATGTGATACGAAGATAAAAACGAGAGAAGCGACTAAAAATGACACGAGAGCATACCTCTGTCCGTTTTTGATTTAACGAGTATACTGCAATTACCTTAACTACTATTTTATAGTCTTTTCAATATTAAACTGCCATTTAATTCATCTATATGAAAGTAAATACTGCCATAGTGAATAAAAATTATTTTTAATTCGCAGTTTACTAGGAAATTTTCTAAATAATAATAATGTGCTGAATAGTTGTATCCGAAAAAAAAAAATCAGAAGTAACTATTCTGCCTATCGCACATTGCAAAAAAAAAAAAATCTGCATCATCATGATCAGTAATGTTACGGGCATAAATGCGATTTTCTGTCGCTGCGATTGAAAAATTGTAATCGCGACAAAATATTATGATACGCTCATTTGCAACTGCTGTCAGTTTCAAAATGGATTTATTTCCCTTACAGTTCTGAATTATTTTTTAATTCAATTAAATTTATTATATATATCTCATTTTTTGCATCGAAATTACAAATATAAATCAATAATATAATTACAAATAAATACAAAAATACAAATAAAATTCATTAGATTACGTTTAAAAATTTTCCAGAATTATAAAACAAAGCCATCATATGTATAACGCAAGTGCATAAGCTCATCCGGGTTATAAAATGTATAGCAATTACATAAATTATCACACACAGCATAATAGCGCAGCGTACAAAAATACTGACAATCGAGAACAATATATATACGGAATAAAAGAAATACATTATGTAGATACACAGATACAGTACGTACACGCAGAATAAGAACAATGCATATCACTAATTAATTCAATATTTTGCATTGGTTAATTTTTCATTTTATACAATAACTTAAGCTGGAAACGACATATTACAGAAGTATGCAACAGGGTAAGATTTATGCTATCTGGTATCTTCTGTTTATAAAGATTCTTGACTGTGACAATGTTAAGAACATTATATTTCAACTAGATACAGGCCGTTATACAGTACGGTAATGCACATCACTAATTAATTCAATATTTTGCATTGGTTAATTTTTCATTTTATACATTTATTCTAAACAATTTTTTAATATTCTTATAGAAATTTAAGTACTCTCTGATCAGGTTTCTGTATGTGTTCATGTTAGTTTCGTTTCGTATTAAATGAGGTAAGCCACTAACGATTTTGAAGCCAAAATATTTCTTTTTTGCCCTTTTAGGATTAAATATTTTAAACCCACTTTTCTGCATAAGTGCTTTTTTTTTTTTTTTTTTTTTTTTTAATGCTTACGTACTGATTACCATACTTTAGGAAAAGTAGTATCCTATAGATATTTAATAGGATATATTTAGTGTTCACTATAGTGTCTTTATATTTACTGTTGGTTAAAATACGTATTAATTTATTTTGTAAAGAGATTAGTGCGGTCTGGTATGTTCCTCTCCAGCTAAGTATACCGTACTGCATAACAGTCAGTATATAGTTGAAATTATAATGTTTTTATGTCAAAGTTAGAATCTTTATAAACAGAAGACACCAGATAGCATAAATCTTATCATGTTGCATACTTCTGTAATATGTGGTTTCCAGCTTAAGTTATCAATTTTTAATTCTAAATTAGTTACAGTATTCACGTTTTCTATATTCATGCAATTACAATTATGTAGGAATATATATGGACGGAAAAAAAAAACGATTTTACTAATAGGTGCATTTCTGAGTTTAAAAATGATAAATTTCGTTTTTTCAGCATTGAAAAGTAAGTTTATTCACATGAAATCACTTTGTCACTATTTCAGATTTTTGTGAACGATGTTTTGCATTTCATTGGAATTTGCAGTGGATATCAATGCGACGTCATCTACAAAGGTGTTCACTTTACTTGATAACTATAGTTCAGAGAAGTCGTTGATGCCCATACTCGCCCAATTTTTACTCCTTGTGATCCAGAAGATCACAAGTTTAAATCACTTTTAAACCAAGCATGGGCACAGCCTCTAATTCTTATAATTCCCTTTCTTAAAAAAAAATATATATATATATATATATATATATCATGGGATACTGTGTCAAAAGATTTCTGGAGGTCTAGAAAAACTGCTAAAGTTTAGTTTGTGTTGGTCTTGTGAAGAATAAATTAAATGTTTGTGAAGTTCAGCAGCGAGTGCTCAGTACTTAGTTTCTGCATAAATCCATACTGGTTCTTGGAGAAGTAGTAGTTTTTCTATTAAAAATAAATAAATAAATAAAAAGTTACTCATCTGATTTTTGCTAATTTCTCCAATATTTTGGAGAAAATTGAGAGTAGGAGATTAGACTATAATTTTTTTAAGTTCATTTTTGATTAATTAATTTATTTATTTTCTTTATGAATTGGTAATAACACGGCTTTTTTAAATTCTGTGAGCACTCCAGTCATCATAAATTGAAGACGGTCACCAAAAGATTTATCAAATATTTTTGGCACCCCCGCAAATTGATGAAATACCACCATGGCCCGGTTTTTAAGTCTCATTATAATATTTTTGATTTCATTCTCACAAATAGGAAAAAAAAGTACATTGACCTCTCATTTCTTTTAAGAGTGCAACTTCGTAATGGAGTATTAGGACTACGATAAAGAGCCAAGAGGCGTATTAGGAGTATTAGGACTATTTGCTAGTTTTTTTGTTTTTTTTTCATTGCCGGATACAAAATAATTATTACATTTGTCTGCTAAAGTTCTTTCACTATTTAAATCTACATGATTATATTATTTACATTTTACAGAAACGTCTAGTGGTTATGTTGTTGAGCTTTAAAAAAAACAATATTGGGTTCATCCCATTGTTACAGAGTGCTAAAAGGGCAATTTTACTCCTAGTAGACATTCGTACAAAATTTTCCCACAATTTTTCTTTAAAATTCCGATCATTGTATTCCTTAATTTTTTTTTTTATCATAAAGAACAAGCAGTTCTTCTAGTTCTAATACATATTTGTATCCAAAACACTGTTTCATGATGTTTCATCGCTGGATTCGTTGTCAGACATGTTTAAACAAATCAACGGTTCGATTCTACGTCAAGAACTGCAATTGAAGAGTTGTAAGTGTGTGCGGGTCCATATGGCCCATTTTAATTTGCAACAATCGCGTCGTTAGAAAAATAGAACTGTTACGTATATTTAATAGTTGCGATTATTTAGTCGCAAATGCGTGCATGCGTATTAAAAACAGTTTTTTTTTGCGACCTCCCCCTCCCCACCGTAGCCATTTTCCAGCCTAACTGCGTAAGGAGCAGATTGATACACGTTGCGTTAACAGCAGAGGTAAAATGTAAATAATAGATATTAACGTGTGCTGAATTTTTAAAAGCGGAATGTTTACGTGCCGGCATCTTATAAAATCTACATCCATTATATAAGTGAAATAATAACTAACTCAGAAAACGGAATTAAACTATAAACATAGATACAGTATATGTGAACTATCGGAAATGTACTGCAAAAATGATATTCTAAGTATGAATAATACCAATCCTTTTATTAAGCACAGACGACAAGAATCGTCAGTTGTTCGAATTCTAACGTAAGCTATAAATTACGCAATGCTATGGTCCGGATTTTTAGACTTCTGCTCCTTTCCGTCCCAGATTGCATCCCCAGTTCAAAAGTTGCATAACAAGATACCCACCCACCCCCACGAACTACAAGTTTCAGAAATGCGAATGATATTATTTTGATATGAGTATTAATATCATTAAATTACTGGAATGCTATAATACTGCACAATAATAATTACAATATACTAAGTTTCTTATAAAAATAAAGTAGAAAGTTCACATTCATCTTATAGCTCAAAGCTATAAGTTCATCCTCGAATCCATTCTACATATTTATTTTCCTCGAGACTCACATACCACCTTCTTTAAATTTCACTATTGAAGTGAAATATGTAGGAATATATTGCTATATTTAATGAATTTAAAATACGTTATGTGCCAATAAATATATCTTTTATTTCTTTGTTAATTAGAATTCTAATTTTACAATATGAATCATTTTTCTAATTTATTTTCTAATATTCTCTCGCATCATCTTTCTAATACTGTCTTTAAAATTGATAAAGAAAACATGCTGTATATGAACAATAAAGATGCATTCGTCTAAAATCGAAATTTTCTGAAAAAAAAAAAAAAAAAACTTGAATATCCACTAGTAGAAGATTACTGTTTCCGATTTCCATATTTATAAATTGTATAAGATTTTTAAAAACCAGAGGAAACTTCTGTTACTTAAATTCTTAGACTTTCTTTTCTAACTCAAAACCTAAAACTCGTTCTCTCTAAGTTACTTAATTTATGAATGATTCTATTGTGAAAACTGTCTCCTTGTAGAAACTGCAGAAAGAGTAATGATATACTTTTTTTTCTGGAAATTGATAGACATACTTCAAAATATTATGGCAACCCCCAGTAATTTTACATTCGGACATTCCACTCCGCCACGTGGTATCACGGTGAAAGCAGATGTGCATGATGTGTGACGTACGGTTAATTCGAAGTTGTTCATTAACATGGGTAAGGAAAGTGATCAGACTTCAAAAAAAAACACATCACTGTAGAGTAGTATATTCCGGAAAGTGCCAATATTGTAGGCTCTTCGTGGATTGTTGTAATTAAGGTGTTCCAAAGGGGGGGGGGGAAGGATACTGGGAGGAAATGGCAGTGGCATGGCCAATGGTGGATGCCCATGTTTCATAGATGCTCGTGGCGAAAGCAGGGTGTAAAAAGCCCCAAAAGAAAAACTATGAAGCAGCTGATTATAGAATTTAACTAGAAGACGAATAGCAATGTGTCCTCTTCTGTATGGGCTTCTCACCCAGTTAAAGCACACATGTTTACACCTAATCATCAATGATTGAGTCTACAGTTCGCATCTAAGAGCAATCAATGGACCATTAAGGACTGGAAAAGGAAGTTGCTTTTTCGGAAGAATATTTTCCAGTTATGCCTATGCTATGTGGACGATAGGAGGAGGGTAACGCGAAAACCGAGAGAGGAATCACTCCGATGCCAAGGTAAACCAGATAAAGGCTGAAAGCGGCAGCATTATGCTATGGGCTATGTTTTCCTGGGAATCTTTTGGAGCCTGATATTCATAAGCCGTGCAAAGTCACCTAAGTCACCAACAGTGGTCACCTATTCAACGCGGCTGATCAATATTCCACACATAATGTTCAAGATTGGTTCGCGGAACATGAGATGTTCTATAGGATTTGAATTCCATAGAACATGATGGATTAAGCGGATCGGGAGATACGGAGTTTGAATCATATATCACGAACATTCTCAAATATGTGGGAGCTATCCTGACAACGTGGTATACATACCGCCTGCAACCTACAAACATGAGTTCAGGCAGCAAGAGGGCAGGGTGTTACCAACTATTAAAACAGTGGTCATCGATGAGATGATAATCTGTAATGTAAATTTAACATAGATTGAAAAAGGTTTTTGTTATTGCGCAAAATATAGAAAAAAAAACTAATAAATCCAGGTGTTTATTTGTGCGCAGCGTTTTAGAAGCTATGAAAAAAATATATGGATAGACCTTTTATTTTGTTTTTTTACAAAATCACAAAAGCATCAAACAACATAATGTCTGTCGGGAGAAAAACGGACTGAAAGAGGATTTCATATGAGATGATATTGTCTCATATGAAACATATCACTTTAGCTTCATGGTGGATTTGAAAAAAGAAATCGTAATTAGAAACCACGCATTTTTATAACAGTTTCACATTCCATAAAAAATCCAATGTTCTACATCGCAATTATATGGACGTTTTCTAGTAAAATTAATTCTTATTGTCGTTTAGGATGTATAATATAATTTTTAAACATCGTACTTTTAAATATTATTCTCGGCCTTATGCCAAGATACTTGAGCCCATCTAGAGTAGAAAAGGCAATGAACTCACGATTTACTCGAATGCGTATAAAAATATAAATATCTTTATATTATCCGTGTATTCTCCATGTAACTACCAGAATCGACTAACTCAGTGCTGTAAAAAAAAAGTGAATAATAAATTACCACTGTGGTCAAAAAATAAACATGTAACATGAGATTTAATCCCACATATATAGGCTGCTTTGCGTATATGAAGAACTCGCAGCTTGTCTTCATCTCCTTCATTCTCCCAACTTAGGTTACAGGCAAATTCATCGAAAAATAGTTAATCGAAAGACAATTCATCGAAAAAGCAATTTGCTGAACGACAATTTAACGAATGGCAATTCGTCGAAAATACAATTCATCAAAAATTTCATCGAAAAGTCATTTTTCTTGCAAAGTATTGTTTAAAGATCTTCAGTAACAATGCGGAACGTTACTCATGATACAGACAACATATTTAAGTGGTCATTGAAACATAATAATTATTTTCTTGCATTTTAGAGCATTTAATGTAATTGTACATTCTGCTTCATTGTACAGTTAGCGATTTATCTGTAGAGAAGACAGGAGTACCACATGCACTTATCTCTCGAATAACCTCGAAAACATGTAATTGCAGTTAATAAGGGGAAGAATAGGCTAAGAAATTCGTTCTACCAAATTTTGTCTCAATAAGTCTAGTCGATTGAAATTAAAAATTCCATTAAATTTCATCCAGCCAGAGCGAAATTGCTAATATCATTTAGGAACTTCTTTACGGAAATGTCATGATACAAGTGATCCATTATGAACTAAAACTGAACCGTGCATTCAGCTTCTTGTTCAAAACTTCTGCGAATTCTGCTAAGTCTGCGAGTTATTGTATACATAATTTCGACACTCTTCTTTGTAGCCCCGAATATAGCTGAACTGAAAACTGGAACGGTTCGACATTTTTTTGTAAAAGTTTCAAATACGGATCCAAATAAAATTTTTTCATTAATAAATGTAATAAATAAATAAATTTACTGAACGTAAGTTAGCAAGCTTAATACTGAGATGATTACGCTTTTCCTCCTGGAAATAGGCAAATCGGACAAGAAAAACAATAAGAATCGATATTGTTCTGTAATTATTCCTTAGTAAAGCAGCATTGCTATACCAACAATGATTATATTGAGGAGGATGAGGGAAAATAGTATTAATCATTAATCTTACAACTACTACTACTACTAATAATAAATTGATTCTTTGATGTAAATATTTTTCACAATATAATAATAAAATATACAGGAATTCAGAGTAAAAATATTGGAAAACTTGAAAAAAATTCATTCCTGAAGATTTTTCAATCACGTTTCACTTATTTACTCCTGTTTCTTTTATTCTTCAACGACAGGAGTGCCATATGCGCTTATCTCCCGAATAACCTCGAAAGCAAGTAATTGCAGTTAATAAGGAGAGGAATAGGCTAAGAATATCGAAGAGTATATGTGTGGGTATATTTCTGGGTTTTGAGGAGGTGATCGGTGCAGTTTGTTAAAAATAAATAAAAGGTTAAAATATTCTCTAGGAAAGGAAAATAATAAAATAAGCAATGATGAATAAAGAGTCTTAAAAAAAAACAAACCTGTAAACCTTTTAGAAACATACTCATTTGGTGTTATATTTAGATGAGCAGCGGTTGGAAGTCTTATTTGACTTTTGAAGGATTGCCAGTGGTCGGCAGATCACAGTTAGAAAACACAGTGCTAAAGGAAATTGGAATTGGGTTGAGTTGTTTTGAATTAAGGAAGAAGCAACTGGCCTTAAATCCCTGCGTGTTTTTCCAATTCGGTTCGCTTGTTTTTCGGCAAGAAAAAACTAAGTTTCAGAGAGGAAAAACCTTCCATCCCCGTATGAGACAGGCTAACTCACCTTCAGGTTAAACGCCCTGATAAAGGCGCTTGACATCCTTGATAAACGTAGGATGCTGAAGTCCTTTTCAGCAGTTTCATTAAATGAGCTGTAGAATTTTTCTCTTCTCGGTTTCTGCAGTTTTGTAGAAAATAAGTTTAGGATGGAGGACTTTTTTTTATACATTCACGCCACGTTTTTTTTTTTTTTTGTAGTCTTTCATTTTCCAGAGATGAGATGTTTCTTAAAGTTGATTTTTCTGATTTGGAATTTTCGAGTTGGTTCAAAAAAATGGCTCAACAATGCGATCATGCATGATCTCATTGTTGAGCCATTTTTTCATGAGGAGACGATTACGAGAGTGGCATACCTAAATATGCTAGAGAAATTTGTGTTTCCCCAGATTGAGAATATGTAGGGTCTCATTTTCCAACATGATGGAGCAACTCCACATTATGGCGACTGTGCGTATCCAACTGCTTGTGGCCACCGCGCAGTCCCGATTTGATTCCGATGGATTTCTTCTTTTGCGTATATTTATATTTGTGTATAAATAATTAAGTAAAAGAGTTTTTTAAGGGAAAGGGGCGGAGAAATATGCTACTGCACGTGGCGACAAAATTTCTAGGGCCGGCCGTGGGGCCAGTCCTGGTGAATATGGTGTTTGAGGTAGATATTGAAATCCCAAGTCGTATGTTGTCTGTTGGATTTCATAAACAGGTGCATTGTTCTGCAAAAGCAACACGCCTCTGCTTAGTTTCTCAAACCGATTTTCCTTCAGTACCTCCTTCAATTCCTTCAGAGCTGCTGTAACAGTTTCACCTTTCTTGAGGTAAGGTAAGGATTACACCATCCATATCCTAAAAGACAATGGCAAGAACTTTCCCTGCTGACTGTTTGGTTCGAAACTTCTTTGGCCATGGAGAACCTTTGTGTCTCCACTCCACTGACTGTTGTTTGTTCTCTGGGTCATAGTGACGAAGCCATGTTTCATCAACGGTTAGAATATGAGCTAAAAATTTCACGAGGATGAAATCCCTTTATGAAATGTTCTTTTAACATCTCAACTATACCCGCCTCAGTGGATATTATTCACTGCAACCAGTATGGCCCGCCAAAAAATCGCTTTCCGAACGAAGTAGGATAAATAGTAGGATAATAAAAAGATATATACCTCTCAAAATAATCCAAAACAAACCAAAAAAAAAATTGCACACACATCTTCGCCACCAAACGCCTTATAATTCATTTTTCGGTGAACTGTGTTTTCGATGAATTGTGATTTTTCGATCAATTGCGTTTCGATGAATTGTCTTTTCGACTAACTGCTCATCGGTGAATTGCTTTTTCGGGGAATTGTCTCTCGATGAATTGCATTTTCGATTAATTGTTGTTCGATAAACTGATTTTCGATGAATTGTTTATTCGGTGAATTGTCTTTCGGTAAACTGTTTTTCGATGAACTCTCCGGATACCCCAACTTATTTTATATATTTTCTGGATACACACACACAATCTGAAATGCGTTTTGTGATCAGCTACTTTTCTCCATTTAAGCTACGAAAGAATACATCTCAAATTGTTTACTACAGATTACCGCATTTGGTAATAAATACAAAACTTTTCTCTGATAACCATACATTTTAAGACTAGAATACGATTATAAACATTTAGTGAAAGTGCAGTTCTTTACTTAATTATGAAAATTCTTTCTATTTGGCATTCTGCGAATTCATGTTTTCGGTGGATTCGCAATTTTATAATGAAAAAAAAAAGTGTTATTCAGACCTGTTAAAAAACAGCACCAGAATTTTTTGAGGTTTCATTTCAAACTATTACATAGCTATACTGTCATTCAGGTTGTTATTTGCTTTATAAAATATGCGTATCTTCAAGATATGTAACCGCATAAAATTTTAGATCGTCAGCAATTAACAGATATAAGGCATGCTAGAAAGTTAGAGAAACATTGCCACAATATGGAAGAGATTACAGACCAAGGATGTAAGCCTGTAATGGTATCTCAGATTCAGCATTAAATATATGGCCGCATGAGAGGAAAGAGTTATCGATTTTACCCATCTCCTTCCTAACTAGCTGATCTCCTAACGAATTCTTTCAAATTTATAAATAAGAAGTCGAAGAGCCATGCTGTCCAAAAGATCTGACAGAGCAATTAAGGTGACAGCTGTCTGGCTTGCATCAGAATGGAAGTATCGAAGTGTTACTTAAAAGTAGATTAACAGCAGACAAATCTTAAGCAGACTTGTGGGATTTTACGTTCAGAACGAACTTAGTGGTGATATCCTATATTTTAATTTAAAGAAGGTTATCATCCTTCATTTGTTAGTATACACACTCTCATTTTGTTATCAACTCATTTGTTAGTATACACACTCTCATTTTGTTATCAACTCATTTGTTAGTATACACACTCTCCCAAAGTTTTACTTTTGGACAATTTTGAATTCATTTAATTAAATTTAGTCGTTTTGGAAAATTTTAGATTCCCATATAGAAAATGAAGTCGACCAATCAATTATTTTTGAAAACGAAGGAAAACGAAGGAAATTTTTGAAAACGAAGGAAAACGAAGGAAATTTTTGAAAACGAAGGAAAACAGGAAAGAAATAAAAATCAGGAGAGTTATTCTAACCTCTAGTTGAAAAACTTCGAATTTAGTGCAATGCAAGGCTGTCAGCAATATCAAGAATCAAAATATATATAAGTTTAAAAAAAAAAAAAAAGCACACAGCGCTAAAAACAGAGAAAAAAGTTTCCATCGCAAAGTGAAAATTAAGGAAACAAGTCCAAACATTTGGTTCAGAATGCCATTATCAGCGTGAATCTAATAATGTTGAAATAAAACCATTCGAAATGAAAGAGAACATGAACAAATTCTTCCCGTTATTACGGGAAGAATTTGTTCCGAATGACACAACAGCAAAGAGCCTTCAAAAATCACTTTTTTGCATCGACGTTGCCGCTGATTGCTTAGATCTAGTAACCATACTACCAGGCCTGGAGTAAAAAACATAGCGCAAACATCAGCTTAAATCATTAAGTGGCGACTATTCAAGTCTGTGTATTACGTGTAAATATCACTGGTAGTATTGCTTGTACCCGTCATCATACTTTTGTAACATTTACGACTTTGTGACAATGCAGCTTTTAAATAATGACAGTAAGAGCTGTAGGTGTTCTCAAAACTAGAATAACACTTCAGGATCAAGACTAAGGTAATATTGAGTATTCAATGCGTGTTTGCACTTGGATAAAGGATTAAACAAGAACATGATTTCTTGAGAAGTTTAATTTCTAACAAGTAGAAAGCGTTCTACAACTATCTCTGATCCAAAGTATTTAAACAATAAGTTGATACACCTTTTTATTACTTGTATATAAGAAATATATGACTTCTGCATTATTCGACCTTATCGCTTCTGGGCCTGGCTTTCACTTTAATACCGATGGAATACCAATATACATTTCTGAAAGGAGGTGTGCTTTGCATTATGGGATACACGTTTAATTTAGATGAACTTTCATTTTCCGTAAAATACTTTTCAGTTCAATATTTCTCTGACATAAGTTTGGTTTATAACTAACTATTTGCATTTATGTAGCATTTTTGTAGTTTAATTTTTTTTAATGTAAATTCTACTCATATGTAGTAAACCCACCGTCAAAGGATTTTTTTTTTTTTAGCCACTTCTAGCCTAAGGTACGCGGACAATAGTCTCACACTAGGCAGTGATTTATCTGCCATGGAAAGATTCATAAGCATCCGTACCACACGGTTATGGCTAAATCGGTTTACCTCTTTTGCGGAATTAAAAATCCTCCATCTCCGTGTGAAACCGACTAACTCGCCTTCAATTATTGCTACGAAGCAAAGAAAGAAGGAATTATAGAACATGAAGTTTGCTAGTTCGGTATGTTTGAAGCCGAATACTGAACAGTAATATTGTGTTTTCAGGCTTAAATAAAAGCTGGAGGAATGATGACATCTGCTTTCAAATGAACAACGTCTATGAAAATATCTCCAGAAAAGGCATAATGTGGAAATTAGAATGTCTGCGAAAAGGAGACTATGGTGGGTATGTCAAAGACGAGTCATACGTTAGCCGGGATTGCTCTCTTCTCAACAGCATTTTTAGCGAGTATTTTGGTACACTGTCCCAAATGCAATAATACTCAAAATTTAGATTTGCTGATGATCTTTTTGCAGCTGTTGCGTGCTGAATTGCAGACTGATTGTGAAATAAGAGTTTTGATTTAGAGTCCTCTTCAGTTGACTCTGGTCTATAGCAGCACCTGGCTATGTATTTTATCACACAAACTTCTACTTCGCACCAAACAGCTTCATATGCCGAATATTTTTCTTGGACGACCTTGGTACATGTGATGAAATATCAAAGTTTCGAAAGTGGTGTGGGATTTTGAGTGGAATGAGGGAGGATGAACGAGTTCGTTCCTATAAGAAGTATTAATTATTCAGTGGAGCAGGAATTTGGATCAAAAAGCCGAAAACCGTATTCAGCCCAAAGAAATATATTTTGTCCCATTTGGCCACTAGAGGGCTGGCGATGTGCAATATATAGCTTCTCCTAGCTAAGTCAACTTCATTTTCTTCGTAGTATGCCATGTTTCCACAAAAGAACTCTGTCGATCCTTACTGATACCAGTAAGGTATATGGAAAGATACTAAACTCTTAATGTGCATAACTTAGATTAAATATCGTCATTAGTTAGCTTTAACTTCCGTGAATAATATTCCGCATACACGCAAAAAACAACTACCTTTGATTTCGATTAGGTTACCGTCACGGAAAAAAACATAACCGAAGATTTTATACTGGCGTAGGTATAGGCTTTGTTAGGTATAATTAACTAATATGAATAAAACGCTTGAGAAGATTGTACGAATAACCGAGTGGATAAATATTTTTTCTGAGCATAATGTTGTTGCCGTCGTATGGAATTCCCCCAAATTTCCTCATCCGTCCCTTAAGGACTAGGTGAGCCCTCCAATGAGGGATATTTTATTAGTATATTTTTGACTGTAGATCCGTGCACTCACACACACGGACCGGTTTGCTTGTTCTGAGGGACGAAAAATCAAGTTTCCGGGTGAAAAAAATCTTCTACCTCCGTATGAGACCGGCTAACTCACCTTTAGTCGAAAGAGACCAGATAAAGGTTCCTCAAGTCATGGACGTGAATCGAACCAGTATTTCCGAAAGAGGGTTTCGTCTATACCGACTAACCTACGGGGACTCTTCTCAGCATAATGTTGAGAGTTTATTAAAGTATTCGAATCCCAAAACTTTGTAATGTAACGTATACTTTTGGTATGAGACCGTTTAATAACAAAAGATTACTTGCGTAAGAGACTAATGAAAATTTTCTGAATGTCTGATCCATATGGTCTCAAAATTCTGTATGTGTGTGTTTGTAACTGATGGATAGTATCAACAAAAAGATGTTAACCTAACAACGTAAAGAAGTTATGCTTTCAAGCAGCGATGTCAAAAACAGTCGCTTGCTTACATTTCTTATTTAAACATGGTAATTTTACATTTTATGTTTAAAGAATCTCAGTGGGACTCAGGCATGCTTTTAAACTGATAAGAGCTTCGTTAGGCAAGATCCCTCAATTCATTATGCTTGGCCGAGTGTTTATAACTTTGATTTAAATAAAATTCAATATTTAGCATTACTACTAAAATATTTCTGAGTCACTGGAATCGTCAATATTTATTACATAGGTAAATAGCAATAAATTGTCTACAGTGTGTAAGTGAACAGATATGGAAATAGTATGAATGCAATTATGATGATCATAAAAATGAGCGTTTCACGAAGCATTCTTATATTATTATCGCAACTGAACCTAGTTTTTTTTCTTTTTTTACCAAAATCGAAAAAAAAGATTCATCTTTTTTTTTTCAATTGTCAGGCTGTACACAGACTGAAATGAAAATAGAGATTATTATTATCAGAAACCTCCAGTGCATCGAGGAACAGCACACCAGCTGTCATCTCCTAGTTTACTCATTCACATTAGATGCCCTCGCCACTTCAACAGGAAAACTGTTCCACTCACTCACTTCTCTGTGAGAGAAAATTTAGCTCTTACATTTATTTTTAACTGGGCACAAACTGAACTTCCATTTTGTCCACATGTTCTATCTTCACCTTCCATACAATGAAAAATTTTATCAGATAATATCGTATAGCACCATTCAGAAGTTTATAGACCTCACCATATCACCAGTATTGACCAGTGAATGCAATCCACATACTCTCAATCTGTCCTCATAATTTATATTCCATAATCCCGAAATAATCTTTGCAACTCTTTGTCCCCTTTCCAGAATTTATTTATTCCCTCCAAATCCAGATTCCAAATCTGCACACAGTAATCCAAATGCGGTTGTATCAAAGCCTTGTAAAGAGGCAAAATGACGTCCTTATCTTTACATGTTTGTTTCGACATCGCAATTAGCAAATACAATCCAGTAGATATGTATGACCTTCGAACTTCAAATTCCTATCCACGATAACTGCAAGATTTCTAGTTTCATCAGTTTCTAGTACCATAATTCCATAATATAATAATGCGAGTGAAAATTTTCATCGCGCTCAAGTGCATAACTTTATGCACTTGAGCGCATTTACTAACACTAAATTCATAGTCATTATCATTTACCTACATTTCCAGCCTATTCAAATCGGTCAGCAAGTGCTGGATATCAGTAACATCCCTGATTAACTTGCCCACATTAGCATACTTTTTTGTTAAAAAAAAATTCCAAATAGAATTCTTAATAAAATTTGTGTAGTCAGAATAACGAGGAAATAACATGCAAAGAAATTTGACAGGTGTTTACATATTTTTCAAAAATGTGTAAACATTGAGCAGTATGAAGAAGTCGACATCAACTTCAAACAAAATAGAACCAGATAATGATGTAAGAAGAATATGGATGATCGGTGAAGGTAAAAATCATTATATTCATTAGAGTTCCTCCCCTCTGCTTTAGTATGATACTCCGTAAATGGTTTGCAGTTTGTTTTTTCAGTCACGAAGTTAGTAACTTCATAAAATGCAAGATGGTATTCCTAGTTTTATGAAGATCCAACGTATGTTCAAGAACATGTATCAATGCAACTAAGGCTATGAAGCAAGTACGAATATAGTAAATGATATATATATATATATATATATATATATATATATAGAGAGAGAGAGAGAGAGAGAGAGAGAGAGAGAGAGCTTACTATTGTCCATTGTCAGAGGTATTCTTGACACTGTTTTATTCTTAAGAATAATGCAACCAATTTTTTTTCATAAAAAAGTATCTTAACAAAAAGACATTTACAAGGGTGGACAGAAAAAGCAATTTTTACTACCTCATAAAATTTTAAAAGTTATACCTAGCAGTGTACATTGAACCTCATTTTCAATAAAAACATTTTTTTAAATATATCTAGAAGAGGTTAGTACAAACAGTATCCTCTTGTGGCAATAGAACCATCGACTTTGTATTCAAATCAAAACAAAAGCGTGTAGATATTCAACCAAAAACAGTTCAATGTGTATGGTACAGAAACTACTGAAATGTCAAAAGAGGTTAGCCAGATAAAATCATGAGACTAGGTTAGATCAGTAGGCCTATTGGACAACTAATAAAAATCAGAGAAATATGAATTTCATTTATCCATCAAGACTGCCAAAAGAACTAATATTAGTATTCGATGTTTCAAGACTAAGGATGAGAATGATACAAACAAACAAAAAAGTGTTAGAAATGGATAAATGCCCTCCTGCCCCACAGGCTAATTTATGAGAGAGAGCGAGAGAGTGAAATAAAAAAAATAATAAATAAATAAAAAAAAAAAAAAAAAAAATATATATATATATATATATATATATAGTGCTACTTCAGTTGCGGTTCTGGTATATTTGCATGAAAAATTGTATTCAGTTTTTAAATGTTGCCAAATGAAACGATCTTAAAATTTACTTTAATGCCCAACTTAAAAATCTTTCTTTTTAGTTCAAGCTATTCAGAGCATAAACAAAATCCAACTACAGATTTGTGATTTCGAAACGCGGTAGTATGGAATACGTCATTATTAAATCTTACAAAAATATATTCATGGAAAACTCATTTTTCCTTTAAAATAAAACAAATCAGAAGTTTACATTTTTTTTTTATCTTTATGAAGTAAAATGGAAAGGGAGGGGCGTCTAAGCTCCGATAGATTGATGAAGGATAAAAAATCTCAACAAAAACGTGTAACAACATTTAAGGATGATTCGAAATTTTAAAGTTAAAATTTTAAATTTATCACTTTAAAAAATTCATTCTGTGCCGATACTAATAATATCCTGGCTCTGCATTGTTGATTTTGTATTCCTCCTGATGATTAATCACAATTCTGCTGTAACTGTGGCGTCATGTCCTGCACAATTTAAAAACACAATACTAATAATTTATGCAGATTTTGAATTTGAGAACAAAATGCCTACCGTAAAAGTTTAAGAATATTCTAAGTAAAACAATCATAGCATTTTAAATTTAAAAATAGAATTTAGTTATTCAAAAGTAAGGCAAGTATGTTTAAAAATTAATTTTTCAAACACAATAACCCCATATGTTTCACTTTCCAATAGTAACAACATTTTACGATTTATTGCTTTGTTTATAATAATGAATAACATTTGAATATACAGCAAAGATTCGTGCAGGGAGGAGGAGCAGTATTCATCTCGACTAAAATTAACTGGCTAGATTCGAATCAGTAGTTTAGTGCTGGAAATACATATAAACAACACTATTGAGAACTGAAATAAGCAATTGTATTAGTTCTATTCATCGAAGTAGGTGAATTGAAGTGTGACCTATCTAAATACCATTAACTGAGTTACTAAATGAACGCTTAGACTGGCTACATACAGATTGGTCAGTGACGTCATGAGAAAAGGAGAACAAAAGAAAATACATAGCCGTAGCAAAAGTCAAGCTTGGCCTTGATTACTAAACCAGACAACACTGGGATTTGGAACAGACTGTTGATGCGTTTCCACATGCTCTGCGGGAGATGAACCCAGGCATAAAGAAACAGCGGGTTGTGTCATTAGGTAGGTACGTAAAGAAAGAAAATGAAAGCAACAGTCTTCGTGAATCGCAAGAAGTCAGTTTGAAGCATAACTTAATAAGTAATGCCAAAATATGTTCTGAATGATATCAAGTAACTAAAAACAAATTTGTATTTCTAAAGCAACCATTAATATTTCAAATTAAAATTTCAGACAGGTTGTTAGATTAATTGTATTTCTGAAAAGATAGGGGTATGATGCGATTCCAGCAAGGGCTGATCTAAAAGAGTATTTTGGGTAATTACCTCCAACTACTATTATTCCAAGAAGATTAGAATATTTATATACGGGTGTAACTGCTTTGTTTTGATGGTTATTTCGCTGTAATAATGGTATTTACAACGTTTGCAATAAATCTGGAGCAGAAATCTAAAATGTATTTCTGAAGTTCTTATCTTATTTATAATTCTTTGTGCTGTTTTTACATTTTAATGTTATACAATATCAAGAGCGTTCGGGAATGTATTTGCGTATATTTTATTTCTGCCCGCTGTTATATCTTCTTGTGTAAGCATGAACGTTGGATTTATCCATAGCTTCCAGTATTAATGATTTATTTATGATATTTGTTTTAAAATCAATTCCTCCATTATAAGTCAGAGATGTTAGACCTTGTCATCGTTTTTCATCGAGAAACGACATGGTATATTAGATAAGGGAAGTGGACTTAAGAAATGGTGCAAAACATAAGTTTGGAGAGTAGAAACGCTTATTCATTCGGCCAACTAGGCCCACGTAATATTAAAAAAAAAAAAAAAAAATCCTTCGCTATCAAAAGGATTAAAATATTCTATCTATTCATGGCTCACGCGTTCGCTACGCATCATTCAGTTGAAAAAGAGACCCCTGTTCAAATTCTGTCTAAAATGAAATGCATTAAGGAAAGCATAAGTTAGCTGAAAATTATATAAAAATAGCAATTAGTGAAAATTTCATTATTTCATTTCTTTCAGGCAGCATAACTAAGCATGATTACCACCATTTATTAGCTAGTCGATTACACAAAATCTGAAACACGCGTTAATGATTCCAGCTTAGCTCTGTTTTGTTTAAGAAATAAGTTTCAGAACTGATGAAACTAACTTCGTAATGCATTGCCATATTTACAAATCAAACTTTTACAAATGAAAGCTTGGCTTACTTCTCACTAACCATTAAAAACTCTTCTCTTAATACCAATTTATTCGGCCGAGATGCATTGTTACAACCCATTGCTTCACAGTGTCTCAGGCCAAAGAAACCAAAGGATTTAAGGCTTTCTTGGGGAAGGAGAATCGCACTGTAGTATATAAATGATTATAGAAATTTAACTGATCAAATATCACTTGCTTTAAATCTTCAGTGAAAGTTAGTTGATCTCAGCCAGCCTGCCGAATGTCAACAAATTTCCAAAGGAGGGTTAAAGCAAGTGTGTGTGTGGGGGGGGGGGGGGTAGACGAAACAATTCACCATTTAATAATCGCCACCGAGTGGGTGACTAATATCTGGACAACAAATCTAAAACATTTCTATCCCTTAATGAAATCAAACGCGCTGAGTTCAAAAATTAGACCAGGAAAATTATCAATAACTGAAACCAAGTTTCTTAAAATACTAGATTTTACAGTATTTCAAATATAAATGTTAAAAAAACGTCTTACAGAAAATTAAGTTTCATTTCCGTTCACGTTTTGCTTCGTGTTAAAATATGTTTGATGCTTTCCGTCAGTCTAGAAATAAGTGATGTTTAAATGGATATTCGTCAATGATTGCATCCAGGTTCACCATAAAGAAGGGAGTGAAAGAAATTAAAATTCTATAAGCTCATATTAAATATTACGCCAATACCTGATACAGTTGCAGAAGATTTTTTAATCAATTCAACATCAAGTTCTCAGTTTTAAAAGCCTTCCATGTGTTCAGAATCCTTAGTTCATCATTTAGCTCATTTCGGGACCGATAAAAGTGCTTTCTTTGATTTAAGAATAGACACTTGTTTTCGTAAACTTCTCCAAATAAATAAATCGTTGATCCATACTCACTACTGTAACATAAGTCTCAACAGCAGTAAAAACACCATCTTGGATGTTCTTTGACCATATATTTACCAGCTTTGGCAGAATGTCCCATTTGTACTGAGCAACAGAATTTATCGTAATCCTCCTGCATAACTAGAAAGTCTTTCGTAGCTTTATCCCCACAAATGCCAGAAAATTTTTAAATGTGTATTGTTGATAAAATTATATCAACATCCGTATAGAACTCATGTGAACAGGGTAATCGATAGGTAACAGAATAAGCATTTCTATTACAGAGCAGCATACAACTCAATAGTAAATAAACAATTTAGATTCAGCAGTTTGGGTGCTCTACTAAGCCACATTTAGAATATCCAAATTATCAAATAATCGGCAAAAATGAATAAATAAAATGTATACCTTTTTTTTTTTCCAAAAAAAATCCACTAATGCAATCTTGAACTTAAAATCTCAACCTGTTTCGCTTCATTTAATTATCTTACTAGGTCATTCAACTCGGAATAAGTAATTAAAGGCGGTCTCTGGTTGATGTCAACAGTTCGAAATGAACAGCTGTTGACTCTTTGGAAATAGCAAGTCGTTTGGGGGGGGGCCTAACTGCGTAACTGATGCAAAATTACTGCTTCGGGCAGTTCTGGCAGCAGTAGCTCTTCAGTATGAGGTGCAGAATGTCGACTTTATCCCAAATTAATGCCGACTGACATTCAAATTGGATAATGTGTCACATACTTCAACTTTCAAAGTGTTTCAACAGTTAAGCTATAAAATCGAACTATGTGTGTGTAAAACGTGCCATACAACAAATCTCTAGATCCTCAGCTCTACTATTGAATTAAAAATAAAAGCAAATTAGATATTCCTAACTATAATAACACAAATGATCACCAATCGTCAACACTGGCTACTCTGCAGAGGAGGCCGACTCAGAGGAGAAGCATGGCACCATTACTAATTTCAAAAAATATATATCAAATGTCAAAAGTAAGACTTGAAAACTCTCATACTCGCAATCCTTTTTTGTGTGAAATGCAGGCCACTGAATGACAAGGGATCCGCATGAAGAGTAACATTGTTAGCGAGGGAATCTGGCATAAAATGAAAACAGTGTCGGCTATCAATTCAAGTAAAATTGTCAGTGTAACAGGAGTGACTATCTATCGAGGCAAGAGTGGCCACAGATCGCTGAAAAGGACGGAAATGAAATACTGATTGGGCACAAGTCATTTTCGCTGACACACATCGAATGCTAAATAAACACTGCTCGTATCGCCAGCAAACATGAAACTGTAATTATATCATGCTTTAAAGGTAAACGTAGGCGGAAATGCTTTAAATTGTGATCATTCTGAATCATTACTCAACATATATTTGACAAAGAGTTTTCAGAAGTAGTACGATCTTAATTTCATCAGAAAGCGTTACACTTTTAATGTATCAAAAATTTATTACCGAGCTTTAATGATCGAGTTATTCGCAAAGTAACTCTTGACAAGTCTCTGACATTTAAAAAAACACTTTTTGAACACATCGGCTAAAATTAAGACTCGCAATAATATAATTCAGAAATTGACAGGAACATCTTGGGGGGGGGGAGGCATTTGGTTGACAAACAGTTCAATAATAGTATGCGTCTTATTTCAGGGACAATCAAGAGTACTCCTATAAAATGGCTCCCTATTTTAAGCCATATTCCTTCCCCACCGTTAAGAAGAGCCAACGCTTTATGTAGGGAGTATAGAAAGATCCAGGAAAACCCCCATCTTCCAGTGCATAGAGACGCTTCAAATTTAATAAATAGATTGAAATCGAGATATCCTCCTGTTAGTACTGCTACAAGACTGCTAGAGGACAATTTTGACGTCAATCAAGAGTGGAGACGCCAATGGGAGGTGTTTGCAGATCCAGACCTGCAGAACTTTCTCTGCATTGAAGAACAACCACTTGGATATGGCCTTCCATATAAAACTTGGATTACCCTAAATCGGCTAAGGACTAACCACTGTCGATGTGCAGACTTTTTTTTTTACAAGTGCCAGAAAATTTGTTCCCCACAATGTGACTGTGGAAGTGAGAAGAATGCCCACTGAGAGCATACGAAGGAGAGGAACAAGATTTCCTGGTTCCAAAACTTGCGACTATTGTCTGGATTAATAACTTAGATATAAACATAATATCTGACTGATAGAAGAATCTTAATTTTCGTATTTGTAATTTCTATTGGAGTTGTTGGTATATTTAATGTGTTTGTGCTATATGCATATATGTGTGCATTTATATTTTAATTATATACATACTGTTATAATTGTCACCGACAATGTATGTTTCTTTTTCTTGCGATGTAATAGCCATACGATAAATAAACAGATAAAATGACTGAGTTCACCAATATGAAGAATTCTAAATATATCGTATTGTATAATAACAACCTTACTTTTATAAATCTGTTACCGCACAATGTGCTACTGAGAGCGACAGTCGTTCCGGAAATAAACTATATAAAGGATGTTTTAGTTTTAATTACACAGTAGTTGAGCTTAGTAAGGTAACAACATAAAATATTCAATTAAAGTAATCTGCACATTATCAATATATTCAAGATGACTTTGAACATGACCGAATGCTCACGAAGGAATTAAACAATTAAGGCAGAGTATCATAAATAAATAAAAAAAAAACATTTTTGTCTATATGGGAAATGTGTTTAGAATGCAAATTAGCTATGTTCAGGGAGCAATTAAACAGCCTTAAGCCTAACAAATATATGTTAAGTTGATATCAACAGAGTTAAGCTTATTTAATAAAACCGTTCGTTAAGCTAAAATCAACGACGAACACGAATCTGAAAGAAAAGTATGACAAATGAATTTCGAAGTATTTTTGGAAATTACACCTATAACAAAAGTAGTTCGTATCATCGACCAGAGTAAAATAAAAAGAAAAATTTTTAGTAAAGTATACTTCTTTCGGAGAATACAAAGGAAGGAAACAGAGCAACACACTAACCAAATTAATTCTTTTAGGAAATAACCCACCCTTCAACAATAATCTCACAATGCAGTTAGATAAAATAAAGTTTAATTAAATCAAGAAAGGAAATGACTGCGATCATAAAAGGATGCGTTTTATTAATAGCATTATTGTATACCGACGCAAGTTAAAATTACAACGACTGAACAAAGCCGATTCTAATTTCCTGAAGATAATAGTTCTGTTTTGCTAACTGATGTCGCCATAACAATGGTCCAATGGAAAACGTCTCTATTTCGACAGTGATCCTTGTATTTAGAATTTGGTGCACTACACAGTGCGCCCGTTAAGTAATGAGATAACAATTGCTATATCAAAACAGAGAACTATATTTAAAATTGTCAATTACACAGATTCAAAATATCCCTCCGACTCCACACAATGTTTACATGTGTTGTACAGGTGTTCAAAGGCACGGTGGAAGTCCTGAACGGGAACCTCCTTCAGTGTCTGGGTCTCACCGCGTTAGATGTATTCAATATCGCTAAAGCGCTCCCTTTGAAAGGCACACTTCATCTCTGGGAAGAGGAAAAAGTCTGCGGGAGTCAAATTTGTCAAATGGGGGGGGGGGGGGGTTCGATCACAAAGAATGACTTCGAAACCAGAAACTGCTTCACAGGCAGTGCACGGGCGTGTTGTCGTGCCACAGAAACTAATTGTTGTTATGGAAAAGTTCTTTCCTGACACTTCGCATGCGGGCGTACAGACGTTGCATTACTCCTAAATAATACTGACCGTTCATTGTGGTGCTCTGAGGAACAAATTCGCGGTGTACATATCCAGAAACGTCGAAAAAACAATGACCATTGTCTTGATAGGTGATTTTTGCATCTGACTTTCTTCTGCAGAGGAGAGGACGTTCCACGCTATTGCGCCGGAACGACTTCTCCGGCGTTTCGTCCAGATCAAATGAAAACACCAACTTTCATCACCGGTGACAATTCTTTGCAACACATCACGATCTTGATCAACTGCATGGAACTTGCTCTCTCTGTTCGTGTGTGGCGCAAACCTCGAACAAATCTCCCTCTTGTGAAAATCTCTAAGATTAATCTGATAGTTTGTTTATCAACACAAAGCTGTATAGAGAGTAACCTACTGGTTATTCGTCTGTCACGGGCAACAATTTCCTTAGCTTTCACCACATTTTCGTTTGTCCGTGCAGAAACTGGCCGGACAAATGAACCACAGTGTGGTTCATCCTCCAGGTACTCCATCCCCCTCTTTAAACAATGAAAACAACAGCCGTGCACAGCTCATACAGTCATATTTAAAAAAAAAAATTTTTTTTTTTTTTTTTTTAGGTCTTGGTACACTTCTGTAGCTGTTAGGTAAGTCTCCTAATGCTTATAACGTTTGGCGAGGTTGCACTAACTAATGCCAAAGACTCCTCCCTCTTATTCCTAATACTTCTGGCATTAGTATATAGATACTGCAGCATCCCTTTAGGCCGCCACCCACCTTTACTTCTTGAATTGACTACTCTATTCAATATTTTTGCTTGAGAGACTAGATTCCGCACTTGGTTATCGTCACACTCCCTCGCCTCACGTTTGTCTTTATACGAACTCACTCGCTTTCATCCTAATTGGTCAAGTTTACCTGATGCGCTTCAGCATGCTCGGTGAACAAAGCTTTCTCCAGACACCTAACACTAAAACTATTTAGATGCAGTCCATCAGCATTGTACAAATCCTTGTTTCCGTCAATCACAGATCCTACATCATTTTTTCTGCACAATCTACGTAGAGACTCATTAGCTACCAATGCCTTCCTCCTTAGTTCGCCTCTATCACAGCGTGGTAGGAGACAGAATCTTCATCTTCTCGCTCTTCTTTGCCTATTCTAACAACTCCTTTACATCCTCCCCTCATAGAATACTTCTCGACTCTCAAATCATTTGTGCCAACCAAGACAATCATTTCCTTCGGCTTACCTTTTTGCATCCGGATGGCGTGGCTAATATTGTGAATTTTCGTATCCTCAAAGCACGATTTTGTGACACTTTCATTAAGTACTCTCCTGATCATTGTTTGTTCGGTCGGTCTTTATTTTCCCTTAGGACCACCTGCTAATCTCTTGCCGCTTTTGCAATTTTACGCTTTATCCTGTGAAGGATAAAGCGTAAAATCGAAGAGTGATATTCAAGAGTGCTATTCAAGAGTATAGCACTCCATAATATTCAAGAGTGCTATTTCTTTATTAATGTGCATTTCGTTCTCCTCTATTTCCACAGAAGCACGTTCGACATTAATAACATAATTTTCCATTCTATTGTCGGTGCTGTCCACTCTACTAACATTTGCTGCGTTCTCGTCACCTAATAGACACTCACTTTTGAAACATTTAATACACACTCTCTCTCTCTTTAGTTTCAATTTCCTTCCACATATCCTTTAATTTTCTCGACGAATACCCTGCACTGTGCAAAATCCTGCAAATCGAAATCGCCCGACAACGTGGTCTTTGCTGTCATTGTTCGTCCACGCATTGGGGCCATGCCCATAATATCGTATTTAAACAAACAACAATAACAAAAAAATACATAAATAAAATTAGAAGGTTTACTTACAAAAGTAAAAAACTTAGTCAATCATACACCCGTTTAAAACAAAACTACAATAAGTTAACCTAATGTTATCAACTAAAATACGGAAAAGTCACTTATTTTTCAAGAGGAATAAAACCACTCTACGCACACACAATACGCCACGGAAGCTTTCCGAAGAAAAGTTAGCATCTTCCATATCAAATCCGTGAAGGATTTGATATGGAAGATGTTACGACTGCAATGGCATCTGTTTCATCACTGGCGGAAGAATCTGAATACAGATCAACGGCTAGCAGTTTGAGCTAAGTTAGTTAGCTATTGCATACATGGAAGAAATCGGGACCCTCACCACGTTACTATCCTATAGTCCAGCACTTTCCAAACTGTGGGCCGCGTCCCCCTTAGGGACCGTACGTTTTGTTGAGGGGGGCCCGTGAAATAATGAAAACAAATTTATGTTTTAAGACTAAGTAGATTTTTTTAAATCTTAAAAGAAACGTACAGGTAACCCTCGTATAACGCGGTACTTATACAACGCAGTTTCGATATAACGCTATCTACAAATTGTAGTAATCCTTGTTGAAGGCGGTTCTTATACAACGCGGTTTCGATATAACGCTATCTACAAATTGTAGTAACCCTTGTTGAACGCGGTACTTATACAACGCAGTTTCGATATAACGCTGTCTACAAATTGTAGTAACCCTTGTTCAACGCGCTACTTATACAACGCGGTTTCGATATGAGTGTCTACAAATTGTACTAATCCTTTATCTTTTCATATATTTTTTCAATGCGCGACTTAAAAATTAAATTTTATCTTAGTTAAATTTGCGTCTGCCCTATCGCGCATGTAGTTATAAGTAGCGAATTTATATTAGGGGAAGTAGCCATTAGCACACATGTACGTCAATTGTTCGCCGTATAAAATATTTATTGTTGAAAATTGTCTTCGTTTTCTGCTAGGAAAGCGCAGTAAAAATCATAAGCGTGTTAATCTCAAGCTGAGCACTTTATTTTTTGGTGAGTTACGTACAATATGTAATGCTTTTTTTATTTAAAAAATTTATTTTTATAGTAATGGCCACATAGAGCGCTTTTGCGATATGGTTGAAAACGAAATTAGTGAATTAATTGATGGGGAAATAGATTTAAATTAGGAGGAACTGGTACAATTAATAGATGACGTCGAACCAAATTGCTGGGAAAGTTCTGCCAAAGATTCTGATTGCGATGAATCTGTTAAAGAATTCAGTTTAAAGGAATTAGCAAAAGGGATTGAACTTGGCAAGGAAGTTATTTTATGGATAATGATCTCTCAATGGAGCGCCCCAGAAAATTCACGAGACAATTGGATATTTGTTTAGCTCCGTATTATGAACTTAATAAAAAAATTAAGCATAGGTAAGCAAGGTCTTATTACTGATTTCTTGATAACTAAACCAGCCGAAATATGCAATGAGAATTATATAAATGATGTCCATGAGATTTCGAGTGATGACAACGTCCGGCCAGTCGTAAATGAATATCTACGAAATGTTATATTTGAAGAGAGTGATGGTGATTAAAATATGCACTTTATTTTATTTTGCCTAAAACATTCTGTACTATGTGCAATGAAGTTTACGTACAATTTATAATTTTTTATAATTTTATACTATGTATTTGTTTCATAGTTTATATGTTTTCTTAACTAACATGAATTACCGTACTTGAAATAAAAATATTTGTTTGTTGGATATGTCACTGTTTATATAATCTTTAAAAAAAAAAAACGATTTCGGAACCTAACCCTACTTTTTCTATGTAATTTGAGTCTCGCATAACGCGATTTATATAACGCGCCATTTCTATGGAACCTAACATTCGTGTTATACGAGGGTTACTTGTATTTAATTTTTATTATTTCTTTTTTGTTCTTTTTTATATTTTAATGAAAAAAATCACACATTGGTGTTGGTTCACAAATTTTGCTTATTGCGTATTTCGGCGATTAATGAATATTAGTAAATATATGCTTATTCGTATAAGTTTCATTTCAAAGGTATTGATAAGAAACACAAAAAAAGCTTACAAACGCAAAAGCTTGAATATAAATTGTATTGAATATAAATACAATAAATACTATACTAATATATGTCTATATTACGATTTTTTTTTCGATGGGGACCGTGAAATATTTTAATTTTTCCAAAGGGGGTCTTGGCAACCATAAGTTTGGGAAGCACTGCTATAGTCGACCATGGAGAAACGGAAATATCTTGCAGGCTATGCTTTGGAAGATGGAACCCCTGCAACGTCCCAAGCTATAAATAATTACAGGGAAGAAGACACTGAAACTATGTGTAAAACGAGCACCGCAAATGCACTCCATGATGATGTCAACTTAAATCCGAAAGGAAGGTCGGCATCTGATATTCTTCGTTTGAAAACAAGAAACAGAGTCGTGAAAATTGGAACTTGGAATGTGAAAACATTATGCAAACTAGGGATTTTGACAATGTTATACGGGAAATGAAAAGGCTTAAAGTTCATGTTATGGGAATTAGTGAAATCAGATGCCCTAACTCAGAAAAACTAGATAAAGATGGCTTTACATTTGTATATTCTGGTAGAAAGAAGCACGAATATGGAGTGAGTTTCATTATTAAAAAGACATCTTTAAATCTGTAATGGGGCTGTGGCCCATAAATGAAAGTATTATACTTATTAAATTAGCTGCAAAGCCTTTTAACATCGTAATTATTCAGGTTTACGCCCCTACGACGACTCACACTGATGAAGAAATAGATTTTATAATAACTTACAAAAATCTATAGAATATGTTAAATCAAATGAGATACTTATAGTGATGGGTGACTTGAATGCAAAGGTTAGAGAAGGAGAAGAAAATCTGGTTGTTGGAAAATTTGGATTGAGTAAAAGAAATAAAAAAAGGAGAGATTGATACAATTCTGCATTCAAAATCACCTTGCATAATGAATACTTTCTTTCAACATACAAAGCGCAGACTATATACTCAGAAAAACCCCGATAACTAAGAAATTAAATACATTTCATAATAATAAGTAACATATAACAAAAATAATATAACCAACATAAAAAAACATACCTAGGTGCCGATATAGGTTCAGACCATAACCCTGTTGTGTCCACTTTAAAGATTAATCTAAAAAACATTTCTAAAAACAATCATACTGAAAGATTTGATAGCTCTGAATATAATGGCGTTTAACTCAGAAATTAGGGAACAAATTACATTATGTAGGATATAAAATAGAAGACAATATACTTAGCAACACAAAAGAAATTGAGAAAAAAAAAAAAGATGGTCAAAATTCAGAAGTGCAATGTATGAGACAGCCAACAAGATTATTCCAAAAATTAAATACAATAAGAAAAAACCCTGGATGACGTAATCAATATTAGAACTTATGAATGAAATACGAAAAAAAGAAAAATACATCACAGTATGAAATACTCAGTAAAATGATAAATAAAAATGAATGTAGGAAGGCATTTTTCATTTAGACAAGTGGCTAAATGAAAAATGCAAAGAAATATAGGAAATGGACAACAAACACAATAGAAAAGAAATGTATAAATCATCCAAGCTCTGACAAATAAGAAAAATTTCAACCATAATCTTTGTATAAAAAGAGTGGTATCTATATATCTTGTGTTTCTAGTAGTATTTTTCCATTTTGATGGAAAAATACTACTAGAAACACAAGATCTCATAAAAAGATGGAAAGAATACGAAAAGAACTGTTTGACTCTGATTGCACAGCCGCACTCAAATATACAAAATATGGATGGTGAACCAATTACATACGAAGAAATAGAACAAATTCAAATAAAAACAGCATACCTTGATCAGATCCCTAACGAAACGTTGAAGAAATTAAATGAAAATACAATTAATGATCTAAAGGTTATTTTTAGTAATATGTATGATACAGGATACATCCCTGATGATCTAAGAAAATCCATCTTTGTCACAATCCCCAAAATTCCAAGAACTTTTGAATGCTCAGAAAAATCAGACTAATAAGTGTAAGCCATGTTACGATATTGTTACTGAGAATTATCCTAGAAAGAATAAACGACACTTTGTCAATGGAAATATAAGACACTCAATCATGTTTTCAAAAAGAGAAGGAATTTTCAATCTGAAACATTCTGCGAAAGAAGCCTCGCAATATAAAGAAGCCTCAAAATTAGAAACAACAAAACACGGAAATCAGGTAAGTGACGTTGTTAATAAAAAGAAAGAAGTTATTTGGTATGGCTCCATAATAAAACATGTCATTGATTTGCGAGTTATAACTTCGAGTTTTCCCAGAGTGAATATTAAGAATATATAAAAGGAGCAATTCAAAAACGGAAAAGAAAAGTAAATGAGATCGTAATTGTTCTAAGTACTAACAACTTAACTAGCGATAAGTTCAGTATGAGAGAGGATATGAAAGGGTTGTTGGAAGAGACAAGAGTGAAAAGTGAGAAAGTGAAAATCGTCAGTAGTTTACCTCGATATGATAAAAATGAATTAAGAAGAAGGGCTGTGACGGCAAACGATTCGATGTATACGCTGCGTAGAAGGATTGGATGCGTGGGGTGAGTTTGAGGAAAGATTGGATTAGTATAAGGGGACGACCTACACCTGAATGCGTTTGGTATCAGGAGTCTAGAAAACCTAATCACTGGTATGAGACCTGACACAGCGAGTCATGGAAACTAAATTATAAAGGAAGGAATGGTGAGAATGTGAGTGTAAGAGCGACAATGTTATATAACTGTTAATGATGCGAATTGGAATGTTTGTCGTGTACAGACATAATAATCTACCTGCATGTTCATTTGTATACTCTTGTCTGCAGTCTGTTGACGAGGAGAGAACTATCTCGACTTTGTGTTAGTCCGGTTCGGACCCATCAAACATGTGCAAAGATGTCTACATGTATAAGGCACTACAGAAGAATAGAGATCTGCAAGTTGTCCAACTGTGTCAGACAGACTGCAGACAAGAGTATACAAATGAACATGCAGGTAGATTATTATGTCTGTACAAGAATGTTAGGAGTATCAGAAACAAAATGGTAGAGTTTGTTACCTTAGTCAACATGTTGGGACCTCATTTTGTAAGCATTAGTCAGACCTGATTATCAGAATCATACTAACTGGTATCGAGTGTAAAGGGTATACTATTTTTAGGAAGGAATAAGAGAATAGGAGGAGGGGACGTACTGCTAATGATATCGGATGATCTCAATCCAGTTAGAGCTGAGACCTATGATTGTAAGTACTACTACTAACAGTATTTCATGTGGCAGTGAGTTTGAAGCCATCTGATTTGAGGTGGAATTAATAAGATCAATTACATAGTGGGGTGTTGTTACAGACCTGGTGGATCGTTGCTAGCGATAAAGAAATGCATCACCAAATACACAAGATGAGCGCGAATAAGAGTAATCATAATGGGACACTTTAATTATCCAAATATTGATTGGGTAGCAGTAGAATCTCATGAGAAGAATGAAAATATGTTTATTGAGCTTTTGCGGGACAACTTCAAGCATCATGTGACAAAAGGAACTCGAGATCAAAGAGTGTTAGATTTGTTTATAGTGTCAGAGGACGTTTCAGTTTAATATGTAACTATTCTGTCTCCGGTTGGTGACAGTGCCCAAGCTTTACTCACTTGAGAAGTGACTAAGTTTATGAATGTTCCATTCAGATTATATGCTGAACTACAAAACAGGAAATTATGACCAACTGAAGAGTATACTGAGTTCAGTGGAAAGGGATCGGTTGATGAATGGGAAGAATATCGACAGTGCATAGGAAGCATTTAAACAATATTTAAATGATGCAATAACACAGTGTCAGCAGAGTTCGAAGAATAAATAATCGTATAAAGCAATAGATTCGTAAGAAAAGGATGCTGTGGAAGGAATACCGTGTGCATAAGGATGATAACTGCTATGAAAATTATAAGCAAAGTCTGAGTATGAAACGAAACTGGCTCTGCGTGCTAAAGACAACCCACAAGAATTCTATCGATATGCTACAAATAAAAGAAAGAATGAATATGAAAGAATAACTCTTTTAAGTGGGGATGGCATGAAGGTAAAAGAGGTTATTCAACTGATGAGTGTTTTGTTAAAAGCTATCAATCTGGTGAATACAACATTGAGCTCACAGCTACCTCTTCACTGGATGAAGAAACTCAGGTGTATGAGGACGAGGTATTAGGGCTGTTGGGATAACAATTCAGCAACGGGAACTGATGGGATATCAGCACGTGTGCCAAAAAAGTGTTCAGCTGAACTGGCTATTCCCCTGACTAGGCTGTTTAATGAGTCTCAGAACAGGGAAGATTCCAAAGGAATGGAAAGAATGTATGGTAATCCCATTGCACAAGAGTGGTGCAAAGACCGATGTATCCAACTATCGACCAATTAGTATCTCAGGAGTAGCAGTGAAGATTTTGGAAAAATTGGTTACGGCTCACATTCAGGAAAGAGTTGACAGTAAATCTCTATTTTGCAATAAGCAACATGGGTTTACTAAGGGAAGGTCATGTTTTAGCAACTTGCTCACATTCTATAACAATGTTACCATTTCAACTAGACAGGGGAATGGATACAGCATGATACTTTTGGATTTTGCAAGAATACACCATGGTAGACTATCGAATAAATTGGAAAATATGGGTTTGGATTATAGAATATTAGCGTGGATAAAAGGATGGCTGACTGACATGTCAAAAAGTGGTATATGGGAGATGCGAGTCTGCAAGATTTAAGGTTACCAGTGACATGCCACAAGGATCAGTGCTTGGCCCACTGTTATTCAATCTGTAGATTTATGATATTGGAAAGGATTTGATAAGCGGCATACAGCTATTTGTTGATGATGCAAAGATTGATAGGGTAATCAGGAATACTGCTAATCGTATATGCAGTACTTTCAGAATGATTTGAATAGGCTGAAATTGTGGCATGGGATAATGGATATCAATTCAATGTCAGTAAATGTAAAGTCATGCACTTCGGCGTTTGGTGGAGTTATGCTTGAAGAAACTCATGAGGCTTGAGATCTTGGAGTGTTAGTAGATAGGAAGTTGAAGTTCAAGGGCCATGTAGCAAAGATTGCAGATACAACTCAAAAGATAATTGCAATGCAGAGATTTACGATCACATGTAAAGATAAGGATGTCATTTTGCATCTTTAAAAGGCGTTGATAAGACCTCACTTGGATTATTGTGCGCAAGTCTGGTCCCGTGGTTTTCGTTGTGATTTTGATATATTGCAGAGAGTGCAAAGGGGAGTGTTAAAAATGATATCAGGATTATGAAATACTAATTATGAAGACAGATTGAGAATTTGTAGACTGCAGACTCCAGCAAACGGAGAAAGAGGGGTGATATGATTGAGATTACAAACTTCTGAAAGGGTCATACAGGATTTCAATTGATGGAATTTTTCAATTTATGAAGGGTGGGGAAAGAAGAGAGCATCATCTGAAGCTGAGAATGAATGCCGCTAAGAAAGGGATGAGGGCTAGAGTTTTCTATCATAGGGTGGTGCGTGATTGGAATGGACTGCCATTGGATGCTGTGAGTGCAAGCAGTGTGAATGAATTCAAGAATAAGTATGATAAATGGTGCGTGTAGTATGCGGCCTCCCTCGATGAATTCCTGACTCCCCGAAGGCCTCTCTCTTAATAGTAACCAGAAAAGCATATAGTTTTGTTTTATTGATTACACCAAACCATTTGATTCAATAGATCACATGAAATTAATACGTATCCTACAGAATAATAGTCTAAAAGGAAAAAAAATCTAACGTATAATTAGAAATATATACTGGAATCAAATGGCCTCAGTAAGATACAAAAATGTATATTCTGACAGCTTTGAAATCAAAAAAGAAGTAAGAGAAGGATGTCTCTTATCTTTTTTGTTATATAATATATATATATATATATATATATATATATATATATATAACGAACAAATTTTTAAAGATATTGCAGAACTGAAGGTGTAAAACTTCAACAACTTCAAGTATGTAGATGATACGGTCCTTATTACTGAATGTGTAGATGAACTTCAAATCTTAGTCACAGAACTTTACAACAGAAACTTAGACATGGGATTAATTATTAACCTGAGGAAAACAAAGTGCATGATTATATCAAAAGAATCAATAAATAAACTAAATATAATTGTTAACAAAAAAGAAATTTTGAACAGAAAATCTTTTATATTTTGGGACAGAATATTTACAGAAGGAGAAAATTTCCTTAAAGAAATAATTGCCAACCTCCTTCAATGAGATGACACTTGAAGATTTCATCTGCAAGCGAGGCGGATCTGATATGTCATTATTAGATCGAGATACACTAATATCTCGATCTCAATTCCTTCAAAAACTCGCTCGAGATACACTAATAAATTATTAGTGTATCTCGAGCGAGTTTTTGAAGGAATTTGAACTCGCTCTTTCCACTCGACAGGCATAAGTGGTGGTGCCATTTGCGCTCGTCGATGTAACTAAGGAAATTACGTGTTGTATACAATTATACGTGTTCTCCAGCGAGTTTGTTTTGTTAAAAGAAACCCTGAGCCTTTCATATGAACCCGACTAGCTCGCCTTCAGATGAAAAACTCTATTAAATGTTCCCCAGCTTGCTGGATGGAATTTGAACCTACGTCCCTCCCCAACCAAAGGGCTTATATTATTGTTCCTCTGAATGAATAATTTAGAGTGTTTTATTAATTTAATCCTAAGGTCAACATATGGATACGACTATCTCGTTAAAATCATTGACAATTAACGAAAAAATACTGCAAACTAAGCAGCCCGTTCAAGTGTGCTATTTTTTTTTTTTCCCTTTCATAATAAGAAACTAGTCTTAAGACTTATTGAAAGTCGCAATGAACATTTTGCATTCAGAACAAATGTCGAACAGAAATCCCTGCACAGCGGCGAAAACAGAACCTATATTTGAGATGATTTCAATATCTGCAATGTTAACACGAGGCTACTCAGGGCCCTTGAAAATAAGTCACCTTTTGGACTATTTCTTACGAGCGAAAGACAAGTTATCACAATAAAAAAAAAAAAATATATATATATATATATCATACAATATTCAAAAACAAATTACAGTAATTCGTTGATAAAAGCCAGAATTTGAATGAATTCCTTGCGACTGTTTTAGGGTACTTACTTTAAACAAGCTGCCTCCGCAGGTCGAGGCATACATAAGATTCTTCATAAAAGATTGTTAATTGGCTGCAAAGAGAGCTAGCAGCTTTCTTGTGGGAAAAACAACAGATGTGAATTACGAAATTCAAAAGCAAGATTCTTCATGTAGGAAATTAGTTGATAATCCATTTCAGCAACAGAGGGATGAAGACCGTTGGTGGTGGTCATTTTTTCTCAATTTACGTTCTTGGAGAAAGGAATTATTCCTTCTCCAATTTAGAATTTTTGGAGTAAATCATTTAGTCTTTAAATTTTATATTCACAGAAGCTGAAATCTATTTCAGTTATTTTAAATCTATCTATGATGAACCTGAACGCGATATACTGAAGCTCTGAATAAGAAGGCATTTTAGATTAAATGTCGAGTGTGAACTAAAAACCACATTTCGAGTTTGATGGACGAGTTTTTAAAACTTCCACTCAGGAGAGTATTTTTCTGTTAATAAGAATAATTACATATCGGCTTCCGTTATAATTTAGATGCAAACAGCTGCCGATAAAATTCTACTGGCATCAAAATATGCAGTCCGGAGTATTATCCGAAAGCGAAATTGGATTCCGTAAAGAAACCTGTGGAAACAACGCGATTAGGAATTGTTCTGGCAATGTGACAAAAGTGATTTTCCCCTTAAGTGGTTTTTATGCGCTCTATCATCTCTCACGGTAAAAACATGTCAGTGAAGACCAAAAGTTATTTGCTGCAGAAATGAGACCAGTAAAAACGTGTTTACGTCAGGTGATCATACAGAAGCAGATACCCTTATAGAAAGTGTAAGACAATACAGACCTTTCACTACAGAAAACTGGAGAAATAATAAAGCTGCGAGAAATAAGCTGATTGGACTAATTAGCGGCCTACATTGAAATAACACTATCTCTTTATTATTAATTCTAAGAAATAAAAGGATTCACATTTTTCACTAATGATTATATATAGAGAGAGTTTTTATATCGCTGATCATCTAAAGACAAAAGCAATGACTCGCATGATCCAGTGAAAACGTCAATTTATTTTATGTTATTTTTTTATTTATTTTTGAATTATCTATCAATAGGAATCCTAAAGTGATAAACGGTATTTTCATGAAGTGACTTAAATTAAGCCTCGGTTTCATAAAAGTAAGGAACAGAAGTCATCTATCTGTTTCAGACCAGTTTTATCCTTACAACAGGATTTAAATGTATCGGTGATAAATTTCAGTCGATGAATATATGAATTAATCGACGATTTACTTGTATGTAAATCATTTAGATATACTATTTCTATAGAGTTGGGGTTAGCTACTGTTTACGATTACACATGCAATTAAGATTTGTCTGCTAATTGTGTGTTTCACGACCCTACTCTGGGTGAGCAGGAGGATAAAACCTATCAGAGAGCGCCTCCAATTCGAATTTAATTGGAATGACTTCATAAAGTGTTACTCTCGTCGTAGACAGGATTCGTATCAGGATATAAGGTAACTTTCTCACAAACAAAAAATAATTATGACGAGAAAAGCAAGTACACAGTATAAATCTCATTTTATTAACTACATTTAACACGTATAAGGAAAGTTACGGAAGCAGATATCCTTATAGAAAATATTAAGTATTTTCTACAATTTATCAGGATTATAGTTGAGAAAGAGAGCGGCTTTAAAAATGCAATTTCAATATTTATTGACACATATCAGAGAAGCCTGTGAATTAACTAGAAAAGAAGCTAAAATATTACATCGAACTTCCACTGTAGTCGAAATCAAAATCAATAATCTTTCTTTATTCAGGTATTCTTAATCTAGCAGGAATATTTTCAGTTTTATAGTCTAGGAAAACACAGGCTGCAGTGAAATTAGTTCAGATGTTACTCTTAGTCCACAAAATTCTCGGATTCTGTGCCACTTTAAAAAAAAAATAAAAATAAAACAGTACTGATATATTAGTTTGTGGTTGGTTTAATGGCAATCCTCTAATGGTGGTTATAAGCTATTTTAGTAAACACAAAAGTCCTGTCTGAGGCTTTTTCACGCAAAAAAATCTTTTATATGTTCTATTTCTTCTTTCCATTGTGTAGTCAATGCTACCGCTGAAAACTATAAAAATGTTTTCGTGTGTTAATCGTAAAAATAGCCGTTTCTTTTGGGCTAAATTCTCTTCGCGTTCGTCTATTTTGACTATTTTTGGAAAAGAAATCTCTTACCCGTTTGAAACGCAAGCCTTTGGTTTTATACACAAAAGAGAAAAAGAAATAACTCTACGATATATATATATATATATATATATATATATATATATATATATATATATATATATATATATATATATGTGTGTGTGTGTAGAAAGTATTTTTAACTTGGGTATAGTTATGTTAAAGATACCAACCACTACCTGTGGGATCGGCTAGTCTTGCATAAATTGCAGGCGCAAACTTGACATTTTGTCTGTTTGCTTACTTGGAAAAAATGGAGTAAAACCAGGTTTAAAATTGCTTGGTATCTTTAACATAACTATACCCAAGTTAAAAATACTTTCTACATCTATATCTCCTCCTGAGATTTTTATTTAATAAGGTTATAACACCTTATGGTAACTCGTTTTGGTAAAATACTTACAAGCTCTGCATTACTAAATCTTAGTATTTCTAGCCTGGCTCCCCACTGATGAGACCTCAATAAAGGTCGAAACCGGTCTGGGTAGTGGCTCCTTGCCTTTAATACAAAACATCATACATCCCCTTCTTGGAGATGTGTTTTGGCATTAAGGGTTAATATTAAGATTAGTGATCAGAGCTTGCTCCACCTCTACCACGAGTTGCCTTGGTCTTGCACTACCTGTGGGATCAGCTAGTTTTGCATAAATTGCAGGCGCAAACTTGACATTTTGTCTGTTTGCTTACTTGGAAAAAATGGAGTAAAACTAGGTTTAAAATTGCTTGGTATCTTTAACATATATATATATATATATATATATATATATATATATATATATATATATATATATATATATATATATATATATATAAAATAGCATGTATCATTCATCATCTAGACGTTTTAATTGTACACCATGTGTTCAATTATTCCTCCCGTGTATCAGTACAAATGAAAAACGGCTATACTTTATGCTGCAGAAGGAAATAATAACGGAAATCAAGATGTTCTCTAGAATAACTAGTTTTTCCTCTGTAATAAAGAAATTAGCCAATAAATAAATTCAGATGAGTCTTTCGCTCAATATTAAGAAATACAAGAATTGTTTTGTTCAAATTCTTAACAGTTTGGACAAGGTTTACACACACTTTCTCATTTAATTAATCCGTAACCTAGGCGCAATATACAGCGTAACTCACGTTTATTTATTGAATGCGCTATAAAATTTAGTGAGAATTATAAGCAAAAACAAAGAAAAAAATTTACGTTCACAACATCAAAAATAATGTTCAGATGGCGTACCAATAATTGCATAACAATACGAAACTAATTTTCCTCCAAATGACAATAGCGTAATTTATTAAGAACGTTCCATCTACATTTTAAACATCACTTGGAAAGCATCAGTATGTAAAATAATGAATATATAGTATATACATACACACGCTTTAGGTGGTAATGACAAAACAAAATGTTTAGCACTTCTCGTGAAGATCACAAGCGGAAATTTTGCATGAGCTTTTGGTGGGAAAATTATACGGAAACGCTTAAGAACATTCTGTAAGGAAAAATCTTTATATGAAATAAGCGAATTTTGTGTGTAAGGATATAATGAAATCAGATAATACCACTACAAAATCGCAAATTGCCTCTTGTTATACCATGAACTGGTCACAGCTTCCTCTAATGTCATTAACCCGTTTCTAAACATGGAGATAAAAAGTCAGACATCAAACCATCGTCCATTGCTCTCACCTCAGTACTCTCGAAAGTGATGGAAAATGTCAACAATCAGCTTCCTCCGCCTGGAGAAAACTAGTCAGTGAATATGAATTATACCATTTTCGTTTTATAGCAGACTTCAAACTTACGCACCATGGAAAGATTTGGAGAAAACCATATGGCTACTCTTGAGGCATTTAATCGTATCTGGCATCGAAGCCTTCTCGATAAGATCTTCATCCTACCTTTTGCGATTGCATTGCGTTTCCTCTGTGGACGTTCACTACTTGTTAGGGTGAATAGCTTTCTTTCATTGGATTTCTTTATCAATGCTGGAGTATAACAGGATTCTCTACTCTCGTTCACTCTTCCTCATATACACCAATGGCCTTTCTAACTTCAAATCCTAGCCACTGTTTTGCTGATGAAAGTACTCTCTCAAACTATCAAGACACAGTCTTATCATATTGCCAGTATTCTCTTCTAGAGCATCTAGTTTATTCTACTATTAGCATATCAAATCAATAGCCTCATCTCCTTCCCCCATTTTTTTTTCGTTCGAAAACACTACTTAACTCCTAACACTAAAAATCCTCAATCCCACAGAGCTTAGAATACTGTTCTCATATTTGGGACAGTGCACCCAAAAGCAGGCTATGAATTCTTTACTGTATACATTAGATTTCTTCCGCTTGCCTCTAATCGTGTAAGAACACGAACAACCCCTGATCACCACCCATACAGTTCAACTCGAAACATAACGACCAAACTGTAGCAGCCTTGCTCCATACTGTTTTTCACAATAAATAAGATGTCCACACATGGCTCTATCATGAGTTTTGTGAACTCTCTCTCTGTGTGTAGGGTTAATATAAAAAAGCAATGTACATATATTCCCGTTAAAAGTAGATTATAGTCACATTACTGTAACATAAAAAATCACTGCACGGTTTCTTTTTTTAATAAGAGTAGCAGCGACATTCCACAAGATTTGATACTAGAGTTCTTTACTCTTGAAAACATTATCCCGCCACATTATTAATTTTCCATATTCACAAAACAATTTCAACCCTTTAAGACATTTTCGCCAATGATTTGATTTTTTTTTGAAAAACAATTCAACTGTTTTGACAACAGATCTGAGTTTTTTTTACCTATCTTTAAGGGAAAAAAATGCTTTTCTTTAAATCAGTGTTAAAATTTCTATATTTTTCTATCGACGTCTGAACTTTTATAAGATTAGATAAATCCGGATATCCTGCTCTAGAAACTAATATGGTACTTTTTCGGATAACTTCAGAATAATAATCAGGGACTCTCACACCGAAAGATGAAAATCATGAAAATAATTTAGATGAAAATCATCTAAAAATCATCATTTTTATATGAATCAAACCCATACAAAGTTAAAATCTCTTATATATGGATGCGCTAAAGGGTGAGATAATCAGAACCCTACTCCAAGACCCAAGATGGAAGTTTTCAACCCAATTCAGACGTCCAAAAGTAGGATAATGGTGGGAAGGGGGGGGGGGATTTCACTCTGGGTGGGTGGTAAAAATGGAATTCTAATCCGCAGTTTGTTAGATGCAGAATGAGAACGTTATCCCATAGTGATGCTATTCGACGCTAACTTACTTCCTATATCTTCACTAATTAAAACATAATTATGATAAAGTGTTTTTCGAGAATAAATAACAAAAAAAAGGCTGAATGCAGAAACAACACAGACGTTCAATTTATTCTTATAAGAACAATTTTCTCAGTCCCTGTCAAGCGAGATACGTATTTCATGCGCCTGACACGCATTTACCGCATTTTAAATGAACTACTTACGAACACGGATGTTCTTTACGTCAGCAGTACATTAATCATTGGCATTTTTTTATTTATAAAAACTGCAAGCAAAGAGCAATGCATTAGAAAATTTTCGTATCGTTTGGAAATTCCTAGAAATTGAAAATCTCAATATATGGTAAAAAGTTTCTAAATAAATGAAGAAAAAATGGTAAATATTACGCTCTGTTATTCAAATAGATGAATATAATGTATTGCAGTAGATAATGAGTGCAAATGAAAGAAAATACCGCTGCAATACTAAGAAAGACAACGACCAATAGATAAGGTTTTGTTCCTGTATATAAAGTCCTGATCAGACCACATCTGAACTACAAATCGAATTCAAAGTGATGAAGAAACCTTTGCTTTTAGCAAACTTTGATAACACAGATGACATTGGGATGGTATTGTCAGCTATAAGGATAGACTGAGACGGTATAATCTGCATGTACTTTCGGAGAGAGAGAGAACAGATGTTAGATTAAGACGTGTACGTCGTAAGAAGTATCAGACATTTAGATAGATGCTGTGGAAATTACAAAGGACAGAACTAGAGGAAAGGATAATGCGCTGGCTTCTATCCTAAACTTTGCGTTGACAATCCAGATGGTGGATTGTCAACGCAAAGATAAGGCTGTGCCCTGATTTCTCTCACGTCGAGAATCTTGACTACGTGTACCTACTCATGACCAGGCGGGTTAACTATTTTATGCTATTTGAGTGGGCTATAAGGGTTAGGACAATAAAGTCTCACCTAACCAAATGTTAACCCCCACCTGCACGTGGTATAGTCTACTTTAACAATCGGGGAAATTATTCCGCTGGGACCGAGTCTCAGATGAATAACTGATCCAACATTCAGAGGAAATGCCTGAATATATACATGTATAGCTGGCTGAGAGCTATAGACAGCGCTTCTGTCATCAGACTTGCTATGCTGGGACTAACCAAATTCGAGAACCCATCGAATACTCGAAAGTTTTACACAAGAAGAAATCAAACGGACAAACTAGAAACAAACCTTGGATGAAAAAAGGACACTAAACGCAAACCCTGAAAAGGTATAACAAATTTATTAGAATTTTAAACAGGCATAATTAGAGGAATAACACATAGAGGCGAAGAACTGAGAAAATACTAGCGTAGTATAATATCAAAATAGAAGCCATAACAAACAAAAAAAGAGCAAAAGTAGGAACCATATTAATAGCTAAATCTTGGAAAAATAAAATAATTAGCTATAAATACTGGAATGAAAGAATAGCAGAAAGAAGATTAAAAATGCGAAGAGGAAACAAAGATCACAATATGCAATGTTTAAAGCCCAGAAGAAAATGAAGAATCGAGGAATTTTGCAAGTTCAAATAATTAACAATACAGATAAAGATTAGAGACTTATATTTGGGATTTAAATGCTAGACTATCTAACAAACCAATAAGACTGTACAGTCATAGATGAATATAATGTATTGCAGTAGATAATGAGTGCAAATGAAGACAATTCAGAATACCGCTGCAATACTAAGAAAAGCAACGATCAATAGATAAGGTTTTGTTCCTGTATATAAAGCCCTGATCAGACCACATCTGGACTACAAATCGAATTCAAAGAATGGACCAAGATTAATTGACCTTGCCCTATATACAACTTCTGAACTTTTAAACAGATTGATTTTAAACAATATAAATTATATATTAATATTTTAAAAATCCCTAATACCTTTAATCCCTAAAAGAGGTAGGTGAGGCTTTATCAGTAGCAAACATCTGAAGAAAGGCATTCTGAGTTTTATTCTACTTGCCAAACTAATGGAAATTTTTTCAAAGCTTTTTTTTTTTTTCACCCATTCCAGAGTTAGTTAATCTCCGGCAAATCGGGTGATTTTTCCTGGATGTAAAAATAAATAAAAAATTACAAATATATATAAAATTGATAAATGACAAAAAAAAATCCTTAGCTCACCCATGTACTATGAGTTTATAATAACCTTTTGGGGGTGGGAACCAACGCATGAAAAAAAACCATTTATCATTTATAAAATCTTTACTTTTATCATTGACAATCAATCTAGAACAAGGGTCGGCAACCTTTTCAGACTCACGGGCCACATTCAACTTTTATTTTTTAATAATCGGGCCGCAAGCGTAGCACGAATAACGGATTCATTATGAATACTTTGCATCTTAAATATGTTTTGCTTAGCAATCAAAGAAGCTTGTAATTTATTAATTTGATTTTTTCAAGCTTCACAGTTGAAATCCTTGTATTGGCTTTCATGTTGATTCTCGTACTGACGTCTGATATTATATTCTTTCATAACATCAACACTTATGTTTTCATAAGAGCATCATTAAACCTTCTTCCTTCATCTGTAATTTTACATTTTCTTGAACATATTTTTGAAATTATTTTTAACAACTATATATCTGAAAATAATAGTTGATGTTATTGAATTATATTAAAAGACAGATCAGGGAACTCGACTGCAAAAGTGCGACAAAATCTCGGTTGTCGTCGGCTGAAGCCGCATTTGTTATCCCCACTCATGATGACTCACGTGGTTGACTCACGCCAAGTTGAACGACGATATCACGAAGTATCGGTATAAAATTATTTTTAATTTAGTATACATATTATAAAATGTATTATTTAAATAATTCAATATACAGGCTACATGTCATGTAAGTATGGTCAACCTTTTAAGGGCAGCCAAAATTGCACGTTTAGGTCGCCGGTTGCCGACCCCTGATCTAGAACTTTGATTTTTGAATATCGTAGCATTGTAAAATCTCTTGCGGTGAAAAATATAAATATTTTTCACCTATATCGATTTTACACGGGCCATTAAAATACTTATAATTAAGAGTGTATATAACCTAATGTGATGTAATAAATTTGTAATATAAGGTTAAAATAACTCAATGTAGAACCACAAGCAATTGTAACTAAAAAGCTCAGACAGGATTAGGCTAGTAAGATGAAGGTCAACAACAGTCTCAAAGGTCACCGGACTATGAGTTTTGCCAAAACCTACCGTAAGCGCGGATGATAAGGGCGCTACTAGTAAATCCATGAAGTTTTTTGGATATGATATAAAAGGCAGAAATTGAGGCTTTGGGACTCTCTCTTAATTTTTTGTTCCTGTGGCAAGCTTTTCGAGGACGGGAAGAATCGCGATTCCGCGAGTAGTAGTTTCTGGAGATCATGAGGAGTTCGCTGGCAGTATTACAAGATATCCTTCGGTGAAATTCCTTGAAGAATGTACCGATCCATGTGCGTGCTGATTTGTAGCAGCCGATGAAGTTCCTAACATCGATGAAAAAATGCAGCAAGGAAGGAACCTACAAGACGACAACCGCCGGATTGTGCCCGATTACAGCCATAACACAAGAAAAACAAAGGAACCAGAGGAATTCACCCTTAACCATTTTGGATTCAGGACTGTGAATGATATAGAGACCTTGTAAGTAGATTGCTTAATGTTAATAGCCTCGATTGTGTGTACTGCGATAGATGTTGATTCTGTTTAACTAATGGCATAATGTGTTGAAGAAGTCAGAAAGCCGAAAGTCAGTTTGAATGTGTAATACAGAATATTGTAATCTTGAATAATGCTTGTGTTACATAATGTTTAGAACGTGTATAGTATAATTTTGCCTTCTATTAGGTGTAATGAGAGTAAGGTTATGTGTGCTAAAATCCATTTACGTGTTTAATACGTGTAAATAATTTTTTGTCTAATGCTTTAAGTGAATTGTTCTAGTGAACGTGTGGAGAATCTCACACGTGATATGCCCTATTTACTTTTGTATATAAACTGTCTGAATAAACATGTTTGGTTTTGTTAATAGCTTGCCTGATCTTTGTTAGCCAATGCACTGTCTCATAAAAACAAATCGAACCTGTGTGACCTAAGTAAAATAACAACCACGACTGAGTGATTCGGAGTTGCTTGAGATAGAATTGATTTAAGAGTGATTCCACGTGCTTAGCTAAAATATTCTCTTGTATTTTACATGGAAAGATAAAAAAATTCTTTTACACGATCCTTAATGGCGCAGTCATTAACAAAAATAAATTTTTAAGGATTAATACATTTGAATGATAGAAACGTAGATTAAGGATTTGGTCCCAGTCAGAGGCTTTTCCTAAGTCCACGAGCCTAGTACGTGTGAAACTATACTTTACGGCCTTGGTATGGGGGAGGGGTGAAAGCTGTGTGTGTTGAGTGTGTATATATATATATACACACTCAACACACACACACACACACACACACACACACACACACACACACACACACACACACACACACACACACACACACAATGTACAAATGCACCATTAAATCTATTATACGAAAGGCTGTATGAAATATAACTAGGAGGGAGCAGCTAAATTAGTACGAATAACATAAGTGAAAATTAATTATATACTGGCATAAATTTTTGCACGTATCATAAGAATCTTCGGTATAAAAATGGAACAGAATAATAGGAGTTTCTATCTCACTTCTGTTTCAGAATCCCAGAGGGAGTTTCTGAAAATTCCTCTATACCATCACTTGGGTGTTGCGCTATTATTCCTGCGATACCCGCTTCCCCAACTAGCATCAGAGCCTTGAAAAGTATCGCCCTTTTTTAAGTGAATTACATTTTACAAGCTACGAAAAGCCCATAACTATAAGAGTCTCATAATAGGCAATGTTTGTACCAAGATTTCAATCGAGGTGAGCAAGCCTATTGCTAAAACCTGCCCCTTTCGTGTGATTTTTGGCTCATATCTTGATAAATATCTGCCGTAGAGTAAGTTTTCTTTCTTTTTATTTCTTCTCGAGAAAGAGAACGGATATCAAACTGAAGGGGGTTAAACTAATAATTTACTATATGATGATTTTTTCCCAAATCTTATTCTAATAAGAATTAGATTTTGGAAAAATCTTATTCTTATTCAATATCCCGAATCCACAATTTAGTACTGTGGATGGCTAAGGATTAAATAATCCGAAATCCTGCCCGAGGATCCAAACATGAAACATTTTCAAGCCACCTCAACCCTACAAACAAGGAAGGTAATGGGTTTCGAAAAAATTGAAAATTCGTAAGAAAAATAAATGCATTTCACATGGGATTTGAAAATTTAAAAAAAAATTGCTTATCAACATAAATAAAAAAAAATGTACCATTAAAATGGTCCCATTGAAGACTGACGAGAATAAAAAACATCACGCTTTTGAATATCCGAGCTTTTAGCGAAATCCGAATACGGCAGCTAAGAAATTATTTTCTGCTGACTACAAACAATATGTAATCCTTCAAACCAACACAAATATAGCTTAACAAACTAATCTTTCCTCTGCAATGCCTGCTCGTAAGTGCTAATGCTGTTAAAGAGAAGAGCTTAAACTGTTAACCGCGTTAAAAAATAAATAAATAAAAAATCTTTTCCAAGAAAAGTTGGGTCACTCAGCTACTACTTTAAGAGGATTTTCTTGTGCAGCATCACTTCACATGATATCAAATATACCTTACTGGAAACAGAAAATGTTAACACGTAAGCTCAGATATTAAATATAATAACTTGCATTCCACTACAAACGTTTTAGGAATCATGTTTATCAATTCTTTCATCAAACACTTGCGAAGTCTAATAAGCAAATAGAGTGGCATGAATTGTTATTTCTTGTAAAATGGAATCAATAAAAATATATGCTATCAGTATACAAATAAAGTTTATTTCGGATATTTTTTCCATGAAGAAAAGAAAGTAGCAGAACTTGAACTTCGTGGATAAGTGTTAGCTCAAAGATAGAAAAGAACTCATTATTTAGGGTAAACAGTAGCAGCTTTCAGTGCTGAAATAGATTTTTTTTTTTACAATCGAAAACTTCAATTAAGCATAGAATGGAGTGATTCTGAAAAGATTCAAGTGATTAAAAGGATTTTCTGTAATACAATACGACTAAACCAAATTACTTAAATATAAACGAATTTGCATATAAATTTTTATTTGAACTTATTCAGATTGGAAATTGTAATTCATGTAATGAAGTATATAAGATTAAAAAGAACTACAATAGTTTTCCTGGGGTCATTTAAATTTATAAGGTAAACCAAAAGCAAGAAAGTAATTCTCTCGCCCACACAGTCTAAAAGAATACAAATAATTGTTGCATGAACCATTCTGGCTGCTTGCAAGCTTCAAGTTTCGCGCAGTCACCGCTTGGTTTCATATGACACGATGAAAAAAGAGTTGAAAGAAGTGTAATTTGTTTTCCATTGCGCCAGGGAACTCAGCAAGGGATATCAGTCTTACAGAAAATGCAGAAAGCAAGTGAATCTTATCAACAAACAGAAAGAAGAATAAGTCAACGATTTCGACCACTTAAGATACTTAATCAAATATTAAAGATGGAAATTTAATTTCATTAAAATAGAAGAAGCGCGCAGTATAGATGCTTTAAACAAAGTTTAATTAGCACGCTTCCAAGACAGCAAAGAGGTCTGTAGTCCAACGTTTTAATTAACGTGTTTACATTGAGTGGAAGTTCATGTTCATTAATATTCTGTCCCTGCCTTCTTGCTCTAAGATATTAGACTAGGAAAATGACACCCAGGCAGAAAGTAGCTTCAAAATAAACTTAAGTAAAAAATGCTAATTATCTAGTTTAGAAGCATTTTTTATGTGAGAATGTCATTCAGAACGGAAAGGTGGGGGAAGCACTCGTTTTTTATTAATATACTAAACATAGATTCTGGAAATTAGATAAAGAAACCACTTTCATATTTTTATCTTAATTTTGCGGTTCATTAAAAAAAAGTATTATAAGTTCTTCCTAAAAAATTTTTTACGATAAAGGAAAGCTATAACTCCACAACGAATGAATATAGAAAAGATCAATGACCAGAAGTGATAATGAAAAAGAAAGAAACCAACAAAACATACCGCAATTTGAAATTTTTGGGTGTAGTGTTACTCTAGCAAATAATAATAATAAATAAAAATAAAAATAAAATTAAGTATTGGCAGGTTCAAGTAGAGAAATCTTAACGCTCAAAGAAAAAAGAAGAGAAGAAACTGATTTGTAAGATATCCTTTCCTTTAATGTTACACTGAGTTCAGCATTCATACTGATAAATTATGCACACTGTATATAACCGTGTTATAAGAATGATTAATTTTCTGATTATTAATCAGAAAATTTAGATTGATTAAAAAAATCAGAATGATTAATTTAGATCTTCATAATATGAAGATCTAAATAACGATATTTAGATCTTCATATTATGTTTTGTTTTTTCATTACAGGTAGTATATAGTAGAATAAAGGTTGATCAAATCAATGTCACTTTAGCATATTGATTGAAATGTAATGTAGCTTCGTCTTGTCTCTCCTTTCTCTCTCTCTCTCACACACACACACTATAATACTATATAATATTATATGTGTGTACTCCAGATGATCTTAATATGAAGGTCGAAACGTCGGGAAGTACATTGCTCAAAACAATTAGGGGATATTTTAGTTTCTGTCAGATAATTATAAATTTCTGCAAATAATTATAACTATTGGGTACTTTATACATGAATAAATATTTCTTACTTGTGGATCGAGGGTGTAATTGATGAGATATTCTTTAAATAATCGGTATTTATTACAAATTTAACAAATTATACATTTTAGCATGAATAATTTTAACAAGAATACAGTAGCCAAAAACGCTTTTGTTAATTTTTAATAGGGCGCATGGTCTCCATTAACAGCCGTACATCTTGATTGCATGGACCGGATAAGATGATCAAACAGTTCTTGTGGGATATTTCCCTACTCTTCTGTGAGAGTAATTTCGAGCTCTTGAAGCGATCGTGGTGGCACCAGTCGAGCAGAAACGTGCCTACCTAAAGCATCCCAGGTATGTTCGAATGGATTACAATCCGGTGAACAGGCAGGTCAGTCCATTCGTTCAATACCTTCTTCTTCAAACCACTCTTGTACCAAATTTGCACGGTGTGGACGAGCATTGTCATCCATAAAAATGAATTCTTGGCCAATTGCAGCAGCATATGGACGAACTATAGGTTCCAAAATCTCATCGGGATACCTTTGGGCTGTTAAGGAACCGTTTCTGATAAAATAGAGATCAGTATGGCCACCTATACTTATACGGATGCCCATACCATCAAGCTTCCACCTTGATGTTGGGGTCTTTCACGAACAAACTGTGGATTATTTCTTGTTCCACTTTCACGCCATATCAAGATACGTCGGTTATCTGGTTACAGGCTGAACCCGGACTCGTCATTAAAAAGTACCGCAGCCCAATCCTCATTTGTCCAATTGCGGTGTTGCTGTGCCAAAATTCTTCGGGCTCTTTTGTGATTTGCAGTAAGTGGAACGCAAGTTATTGGTCTTCGAGCATATAAACATATGGCATGAAGACGATCTCGAACATTTCCCGTCTCCAGAAAGCGATTCCAAAGTCGCGAAATTACGCTTTGAGATACGCGACACCTTGCTACATTTGTCCAGCTTCTAATCGACCAATGGCTCTCCAAGTCATGGATTCCGGAATATCATGTTGCTCTGCCATTTTTAACAAAACAATGGGTGATAGGTGACACAAGTTTACAATTGAAGTGATAATTATGTCCTGTGGAAATGAGCGCAACAAGCCACGTTTTTATACCCCTCCCCCACATGCTAATACGGCTAAGACATGTTTCAACAAGTTTTAACGTGATTTTGTACGCAGTTCTGTGTTCTACACTGTTGTATATTAAAAATATTTTAAAATAAATGTTACATTTGAAAATTATGTTTATAACTTTATAATTTACAGAAAACCAAAATATCCCCTAATTGTTTTGAGCAGTATAATTAAGTAATTACTCTTAACACGGTTATAGTCTCCATGATTTATCAATATGATTTGTAATTCCAAATCACTTCCAAATTCAAAAATAATTCCCTTATTTTTTTTAATATCTACAAATTCCTTCATAAGAGTATATTTCACTGCAGCCAACCATTAGCGATTTCTCACACAAATCTTCAACTCACAAATGTTCAGTTAGTTTACGAGGGGAATTTCGTTGCTTCTGAGAGTAAAGTTAATAATATTTTAATTGACATGTGGATGAGATTAGATAGGGTCACTAAAAGAGTCAGCCTTGTAATCTGTACCACGTTGCTTACCAATAGACATGTTCGAATTCTCTGTCATGACATTTTGATGCAAATAAATGCATCCGAATATTAGCCAAATTACCCCTTAATCGTTAAAGAAGCCAATATTGCTATGCTTATATTATTGTGCTTCAGTATTTTTTGGAAAAAGCATTTATAGAAGTATTATTATTATTATTTCGGGCCACTCCAGGAGTCCTTAGACTCATCGAGGAAGGCCCTAAACATCATGTCCACACAACTATGCGATTACATTCTCACAGTATCTATCATACCTTGAACTCGTTCACCGTCATATCACCCACAACAGACTCTGGCAGCTTATTCCACTCATTTACCACTCTAAAAGTGAAGAACCCAGCTCTAACACCCCTGCTAACCACACTCTTGCCCAGCTTCCATAGGTGTCCCCTAGTTCTCCCACCACCAGTCCTGATCTCAAAAATATCCTCTGAATTAATCCTATAGAATCCCTTTAGCAATTTCAATGTCTCAATCATATCTCCCCTCCTCCGCCTATCAACTAGTTTCTGCAACCCACAAATCTTCAACCTGTTCTTATATGGTTCATTCCATAGACCTGTTATCATCTTAGTCACTCGCCTCTGGATCCTCTCCACTTCCTCCCCATCAAGAAGGAACCGAGGTGACCAAATCTGGGCACAGTAGTCAAGATGAGGTCTTATCAAGGCTCGGGAAAGAGGTACAATAACTTGCTTGTCTCTGCTCGTCAAGGTATTTTTCAACAACCAAGTGAGTTGATGAGCTGATTTAGCTACTTTTGCAATGTGCCCCCTAAACTTCATCTCCCTATCCACCAACACTCCCAAGTCCCTGGCCTCATCAATCTCTTGGAGTACAGTTCCACCAATGTGGTATACTGCTGCTAATCTTTTCACCCCAAAATGCATAACCTTACATTTTGTCACATTAAATTGACATCCATTCTCCTTAGCCCAGAACTCCAATCTAAGTCATCCTGCAAGACTTTGACATCTTCTGCATTCACTATTGCCCTACCCAACTTTGCATCATCAGCGAACAAATGAATTGTTCCACTTAGATCCTTCCCTATATCGTTAATGAACAGATTAAACAGCAGTGGTCCAAGAACAGAACCCTGCGATACACCACTAGTCACAGGCCGTCTTTTGGACTCTACTCCTGAATAAACTACTCTTTGATATCTCTCCATCAACCAACCACCTATCCATCTCACCAACCCTATATCCATTCCCATATGTTGTAGTTTACGGATTAGTATTCCATGTGGTATCCTGTCAAACGCCTTTGCCAGGTCCAGTTACTGAAGCATGATCTACCCTTCACAAAGCCATGCTGTCCCCTGTACAGTATCTCGTTTTCATCAATCCATTCCTGTATTTTTCCCTTGACTACTTTCTCTAAGACCTTGACAACGACTCCTGATATGCTGATCGGTCGGTAATTTGCAACCGTAGTCTTGGATCCTCCTTTATGCAGTGAAACTATTTTCCCCTCTTTCCACACCTTCGAGACTAAACCAGACCTGAGACTCAGATTAAACAACATGGTCAAGGGCACTGATAATTCTTTAGCCGCTTCACGCAAGACCCGTGCCGGTATACCATCCAATCCTACAGATGTGTTCACATTAAGGTTCTGTAATAGACTAGTCACCTCCACTTCATTCATCACTATTCCCGTATAAACTAATGGTTCCTTCATTTTTTCAATGTCACCACCTGGATGATATGCTTTTGCAAAGTGCGCGCTCAGTAACTCCACTATATCGACTGATTCAGTGACCTCCTTACCATCGTCATTCCTTAAAATCATTTTGCCGTGTACAGTTTTTTTCTTGCTTGCAGCATATTGAAAGAACTGTTTGGGATTCTCTTTTGCTTGCAAAGCTAGTTTCCTTTCATAATCCGCTTTTGCTTTTTTTACCACACTCGTTGCCTTTCTGGCCTGCACTTTATACTGTTCGTGTGCCTGCAGGTCACCCTTTTTTAAAGGGTAAATTAAAAATATACAACAGTCGTTCTTTCCCGGAGGGATCCAAACTCTTCGGGACAACCTCGCGTACGGTGCTAGTCGTGTCAGGACAAAATTACACGGGATAAAATTACACAGGGACAAAATTACACGAGGACGAAATTACACAAAGAAAAAATTACACATAGATAAAAATACACTAAAAAAAATTAAAAGGAAAAATAGGAAAATATTTACACAAGTAATTTCGAAATTACGAAATTAAGAAATTACAGGGAAGAAAAAACAAAGGAAAAAATACACAAACAAAAAATTACACATAGATAAAAATACGCTAAGAAAAAAATTAAAAGGAAAAAATACACAAGTAAGAAATTACACATAAAATAAAATTTACTAAAAATTGTACAAAATTTATAACCGGCAAGGGGTAAATCACTAGTGCAGATTTGGACAAGCAAGGGGATTAGGGAGGTGGTTGAGTTGGAAACTCAAAATGATGCAGTGATTAGCTACCCTAATTAGTACTTACCTAAGATTTACAAGGAATACTTTCGTAAGGTAAAACCAATCGACAATTGTTAATCACCATGAACTGCTGAAGAATTTCTAAGTATTGTTTGGGTGAAGGTATATAAGTAAATTTTTGTCTTATATTCTTCAGTTCTAGTTTAGTGACTCGTAATACAACTAGTGTATAACGTGCTAGTTAATAAATTTCGTGATTAATTTTTTTTAATTAATTTTTAATTTACCCATGGCTGATTTTGAGTACGGCGTTAGTAATAAAGGTGGTCAAATTATAATTTACAAAGGATTCGAGTTTGTTTGTCACCGTGAAACTTATCGGAACTATTCATTGGCGTTGTGCAAAGTTTAGAACTTTACATTGTCGATCGCTGCTCCATACCAGAGACAACAAGATTATCCGTGAGTCTTCAGAACACTGTCATGTTAATAGGACTTTTGAATCTGAAGCTCATCAACTTGCAAATCAAATGAAAAGAAAAATGTCGAATCCAGGCGCAATGGCTCGTGCAATTATAGCTAACAGTTTAGTGACTGTATCAGACGGATTAAAAATGTGCCTACCGAAGAAGAGCTCCATGACGAGGCGATTAAATATATCCAAAGCTAAAACAATCGGAAACGTTTTCCGTCAAATCCAGATAACAAAAACTTTGAAATACTAGAGAAATACTCTAAATGGATTATTCATGATTCTGGGGCAGAAGATCCAGAACGTATAATACTAATTGGTCACAAGACTCTTCTAGATCAACTTGTAGTTAACGATTTTTGGCTAGCAGATGGTACATTTAAAGTGGTTCCAGAAAAATATTATCAGTTATACAGTATCCATGTCCAATATGATTCAGGCGTCGCTTTTCCTTGTCTACTGGCTCTTCTACCAGGGAAAAAGGACGAAATATACGTGAAGATGCTGAACATGTTACTGGAGAAACTTCCTCAAGCTCGACCACGAAAAATTTTGACCGATTTTGAAACAGCAGCAATGAATGCTTTCCGTGCCATGTTTGAAAACATCGAAATTGGTGGCTGCTTTTTCCACTTAACACAATCTATTATACGCAAAGTAAATGAATGTGGACTAAAATCTCTATATGAATCCAATCAGTCATTTGCAGTACACATTAAAGTGTTTACAATCACTTGCACGTTTGCCAGAATAAGAAGTGTTAGAAAATTTTTTAGAAGTTGCTGATCTGTTCTCTAATTTAGACGAATATAATGAACAAATCGAGCAAGTTCTCCTTTACTTCAAACGTACATATATTCGAGGTCGACAGCTCATAAACAGCACTTATAGACAACCTCTATTTAATATTTCTACTTGGAACCATAGAAACTCTGCAGCCAACCGTATAGCTAGAACTACAAATTGTATCGAAGGATGGCACTATGGACTTCAGTCTCTCTTTCAGTGTTTCCATCCAACTGTTTGGAAATTTTTGAATAACATTGTTAAAGAATTATCTTTACAACATACAATCTATTTGCAGCATAACTGGTCAACGAAACCCAGGACGTCATAGGTACATTTCGTTAAAACAACGTATTTCAAATATTGTACAAAATTACGACTCTAATAGACGATTGGATTTTTTACGTTGTATAGCTTATATATAACTTAGTGTTTGTTTTTTATTTTTTTTTTAAATAAAAGTAATTTTTGAAATATTAAGAAAGTTTATGTGTTTAATTTGACAACAAAATACCAATAATATTTTAATCGAATTAAAGTCAACAGGTAGGGCTTATAAAGTATTACAAAATTAACGGAACTCTTATCTGAAAAATAAATATAAAATTCATCATAAAGATTTAAAAACTCTAAAGTAAAAAACTTCGGTGTGAATATTCAAAGTTGTGTAATTTTTTCTTAGTGTATTTTTATCTATATATAATTTCATCCTTGTGTAATTTTATCATGTAACCGGTGCTAGTATATAAGAGGAAAATGCAATCCATTACTTCAAAAAGTTATTCAACATATAAAAGAAAATATGCATAATCGACAAGTATAGTATAATTTTAATAATGCAAAAGAGAATACCTAACCATTACTTATATTACAGTCGTTCTCGTCAAAAATCATTTTTCAAAACGAGATTGGGGTGAGTGAGTAATTTTAGACATGCGACTAAGAAAATCGGTAGGTTATTAAATAATCACGAGATTTCATTCACTCATCGAAAAATATGAATACTAAAAATCCTTTTCTCACTCTTTTTAAAGAAATCGGTAAGGATATTTACAGAAAAGCATGCCTATGAAATGAATTTCGCCGTTTATATGGCTTCCTTGCCTTCACTATTTAGATTAATATCATTCATTTGGGCTGAAAATAAATATTCGCAGACAGCAACGAACATGTACGTTGATTGGGAAAACTATTAATGCACAGAGCAAACTTCCAGAGTTAGCTGGTCGTTATTCTACGGCTTCTCGCAAAGAGATAGAAATTACGGCACGATGCAAGATAGTCAACTTCAAAGTTTAAAAGTTCGAGTTAATTTTGACCATTCCACCAACTACGAGAAAATATGGTTACCGTGTGACACAAACCGCATTAACGCCAAATGGCTATCATCCATTATGTGTCGTAAGTCCGTTGAAGTTGTCTGAGACGTACTATATCATTCTTTCGAAGCAAATATACAACGAAGACGATCTGGTGATTCCTCGAGGGAGAAATCTACTGAAATTATCTTTGTATGTGCTTGCAGAAGAATATGATTTACGAGACAAGATTTAATCAAACTTCGCATCTTGGGACTATGAAGGTGACAAGATATGTGAAAATCTCTACCAAAGGTTTCCTGAGTACCGTTACAAAGTTAAGCAAGCCTTAACTTTGTGATGGTGCTCAGGTAATTAGAACGCCTGCTTCTAATAGTTCAAAGTGTGGGTGTGCGTGAATGTTCTATAAAAAGCACTCGGGTAAAAATCAATGCAGCGTGGCGTATTAATAAGAAGTTTGGCTTCGCTTTATCTATTGATTGGCGATTCACACAGACCTTAACATACATTTGCACAATTACTAAAATTACTTTTCTGGAAAGTTGGTTTTATTCATTCCGATTTTAGGCAATATCTAAGTTTCTCTGTAGAATTTGAAGTGAGAATGGGGATTTTTTTAAAAGAAAAGAATGAATATTCGAGTATGTAAAATAAAGATGTGAAATCAAAGCGGTTGCAAGAATAAGGATGCATTATTTAAGACAGAACACACGTTCAAAACGAAATTTATCCAAAATATTAATCTCTGTCTGAACGATGCTCTTCTCAAAATATGGGAGAAATGACAGCTTAATAGGACGACTTTTATTTTATTTATGTCTGTGACGCCATGCATATTCAGCAAATTTAATTAAGCAGCCTTCATTTTATAAGAAGGCGCTGTATTTCACAGGTCAGTGAACTAAGCAAACAGTAGACGAGAGAGACTTGGGCAGGTAAAGAGAGTTCAGGAAAATCGAAAACGCCAACGTGATCCATAAAGTCAATATCAAAAAGATTATTTATTAAATAGCTTTAAAGTTTCATACGGATAGTGTAATAACCATAATTATATGTTAAAGTTAGGGTATTCCTACTTTTAGAATTTAAACTACAATGTAAACTTTAAACGAAAAAATAAATTGGCTTAGTGTGTGTGTGTGTATGTATTAACGTTCATTTAAACGGTTTTCTTTACTGTGTCGTGGTCACTTGGAATTCATAAATGTACGATAAACCAAAAAGACTTTAGCGGTAAAGAAGAATAGCAAAAAAAAAGGAAAAACAATAATGGCCTTACAAGTAGTAAAATACCTGCTAAAAGTTAATCGCACAACCTACATACGACAAACAAAAAAAAAGCTATCCTGGCGAGAAAAACAAAATACGGGTCGCAGTTCGTAACGTAATGAATGAGAATACTGGAGGTGAAATTTTACTGAAATTTCAACTAGCGCTAGAGTGCACACAATGTCCTAAAACATTTATTGTGTTCACTTTTTTTAATTCAAAATAAAAGAAATTTCGTAATTTTACAACTTCTGATTTATAATCTCCAGTCACGTTTGTAATGAACCCACATATTTGGGGAGTAAGCTGAACTTTAAGTTGAACGTTTGCAGGTAATGGGGATTGTCTTGCCACTTAAGGTAGGGACAACTCGCTTATTTAGCTCTTGACGCTGTGGCATCTGCTGCCGAAGAAACAACGACTAATTTTCAACGTGCCAACTGGTAAGCGCAAGTACAACTACTGTTGCCATGGAAAGATGGAAGCAGAATGTAACATTCAACTTAATCAGACAAGCTTCTTGGGTAGGGCCGTCTTGAATTACGACCAAAGCAACTAAGGCTATGAGGTCAATGTATTATATGTTTATTCGAAGAACCGAAAAAGAAGGGTGTGTGTGTGTAAAGATTTTTGAGTGTTACCAAGGTTATGATTTAAGCAAAAGAAGAGCCATGATTCAAGATGGAGGTTGTACAGGAGGAACAGTGTATGCAGTTTGTTCGCTGAATGAAAAAAAAAAAAACCGACAATTCCGTGTGAGATCAGCTAACTCACCTTCAGATTTTAAACCAAAACGCATGATCCCGACACTGATTTTACACTTGGCTCCTATAACCATAATAGAAAAAAAGGATGGGACCAAATTTTCAAAGAACTTATGTTTGCTGCTATGGGTTTATTTTAAATATCATGACGATAAATTGTTTTGACAATGAAATAAATCCCGATATCTGAAAATATACTTCTGAAATTCCTGTGATGACCAATTATACACCGAAGATGGGACAATATTTTTAACAAGAATCCTTATCGAAAGTGATCAGAGTACATCGCTGAAAGAAAGAGTGCATTAACATGCAACAACCAATAAGGGTTTTTTTTTACAAGAAAAAAGCGAGCTGGCTATATGAATTGCAATAAAAATTCGAACTGCAGAACCTAATAACTCTTGGGTTTACAATAGTTTGCTCTTACTAGAAATATGAGATATTAAATTTTATGTCTAGCAAAACTTTTACCTCGTATAAAAGCAGTACAAAAAATAGTGATATTAGAAATACCACTAAGGTTTTTTCTTAAAACCTTAATTAAACCTAAATTATCTACCAAGAAATGTAAGCATACGCTACAAATATCTCTTGATTTAAATAGGAGAATCTTTTCTCATGAACTGCGTAACTCCGAGAGTTAAAACTGACGTATAAACAATAATGGATGATGAACACTGACAATTTTATGACACTAGCATAAATGTACCGTATGACATGATTTAGTATGATTAACGAGCTTCTTATTCTCAAACAGTGAAAGTACTCTAAAAATATCGCATATAAACTATCAAAGTATTCGAAATAAACTAGGACACATAGTTACTTCTAGATAACTGAATTATCGGCTGAATGTCCTGATATTAATAAAATAATGAGTTAAAGATACAGAAGTTGATTTATATCATATAACCGGAATTTTTAAAAAAATATTATCCATTGTAGAGATCATAATAAATCAGGAGGCATAATCATCTATATTCGAAATTCTATATCTGTTATTTTTTTTATGTGACTCGTGTGTTAGTCACATAAAAATATATTAGTACCGTTGGGGTAAGGATTTTTTTTTCTATTTTTATTCATTTTTTTATATTTATTCACTGCTCTAGAGTTACCTAGACATACTCTAGAGTCAAATATGGAACTTTTTCAGACCACTTCGGGCTTTCAATAAGTAGGCGAAATTTGCACTTTCAGTCTGTTGTTGGAGAGCAGATATGCTAACCAGGCCGGAAGTCACACTTTTTTCACAGTACTTGAAATAGTATAAACTAAAATAGTAAAATTCAAAAGTAACAATAATGGCTATCTATGGGTCGTACTCTTACACAGAGTCCAACTTCATACTATAATTAAAATATATTCTAGACGAGATCAAAATTGGCAATGCTCTCACAATTGGGGACATCAATATATAGACTTCCTGAGGAATAGCATTACTCTCAAGATTGTATGAATTTACTTGTTATTCATGGCCTCAGACACTATAGTAATGTCAATAGGAGAGAATTTAAGGGCAATATATCGTGCCTAGATCATGTAGTTGCTAGAACTTTGAGTAGAAATAAAATCCAAACAATAGTTTAATGCCAACCTCTCGCGGATGATCAGTTTCCAATAGTTATATTAAATTATAGTTGCAAGTAGAGCCTAAATACAGTAAAATAGTATGCATGACACATGATACTGAAACGTAACTTAAGCACTGTCTCTTGGGAAGTGATAATAACAATAAATTTATTGATATATTAAACAATACTATTACAACAGGGCTGTCCAAAACACGGCCTGCGGCGCGATTTTGTGCGGCCCGCCTGTGGGTTTTGATTTTCACGAGCGAAAAAATAAAATAATTTGAATTGAATGCGTATTACATATTTTAATTCTATCGATAATCTCGACGTTGGTAATTTTATTTGGTGTTTTCACATCACTATATACCCACGTGTTTTCAAATATTAGATGTGTCAAAGAAGCGTTCTTGCGCTTTTTTTTTTTATACTAACAGAAGTGAAAAAGGAGAAGATTTTTTTAAATTACTACCAATAGAGAGGGTACCCGAAATTAAGAAACTTTGGACTCAAGATGTGCTCAATGATCGGGAGCACACATCTTTTCGAAGCACTTTTTCAACTCTGAAATTCATTAAATCAAAGTACAGATGTCCATTGACAGATAATTCTCTTGCAAATTTACTGCGATTGGCAACTACAAGCATCGAAACTGATATAGGTACTTTAGTAAACGAAGCCGAACTGCCGCAGAGCTCTCGCTAAAATGAAATAAACAATTACTGTTTCTTGTCTACTGTTTCAATAAAAACTTTTATAAGCACATGGCTTTTCTTCCTTATGAAATTTTCGAAGTGCTTGCTAAACCTAACTAATGATAGGACTCTCCAAGTAATTTAATATATGTACTATATTTATTATTCTAGATGCGGCGCTCGGATTACCTAAGGTTGGACAGCCCTGCATTACAAGACTCAAAATTACAAAAATGTTAAATTAAAGAAACTAAAGCCCCGATTACAAAGGAAATATGGTAATATAAAAATTAGGGATAAAATGTATAAATCTAATACACTAAAAAATAAAGTAAAAAACAAATACAGAAATTAATTCCTAAAATGACATGGAAATTCCAGAAAACAATGGACGTTATTTTGCATAAAATAATCGGTAAAATATGCAACAAACCTTTCCTGTACTTAAAGATATCAAAGAGAACAGAGTCAACGAAGACAGAAGATTACCTGACGAATTCAATAATCATTTTATCACTGTCCGAGAAAACTAGGACCCTTGCAAATTACAGTACTAAAAGAATTTCATATTTCATCTTTTATTCATTTGTTTGCAAAAATGAAATCAGAAATGTTATTTATATTCATAAAAACAACTAAAACTTCGGGATACGATGACATCAATATCAACACTGTCTATGAATATCGGATATATACCTCCGAATCAAAAAATTTGAATAACCAAAGAAAATGTGTTGAATGATTTGCAATTCTAATTTATTGCATGGAAAATAATTATTACCAAATATGAATTAGCATCATCTAAATCTATGTACTCTGTAGATTATAACATGTAAAGACATAAAAATATAATATAAATTATAAGAAAACTTATTTGAAAACATTTCAAAATTAGAATAATTTTTAATGTGGTTCAAAATATTAGAATATACCAAATTTTTTTCGATTGGCTTTGAGGAGAGCATACTGTATATTTCAGTAGCTGCGAAACTGACTCGTATATGAGGAATGGTTTGCGCGTGGATTTCAGTTAATCATTTGCTAAACGTGGGTCGAACGAGTGACATATCGAAAGCTAAGAATTTTCGTATGGTGACTACACACAAACAAGAAAGATGTAGTTTTGCTGCCCAAATGATTTCAGAGCTAAATCAAACTCTGAAGATTTCTGTCCTTTATTGTGAATATGAAAGAGAAGAAAGATGTTAGCGACTAGTTGCTATGTTTATTAATACAGACGAGTAACCAGATAAGCTCCTAACACTCTGACTGAAAGCGTGGAATTTAAAATGAGGCTCGAACCAATCACGGACAACAAGAAAAACAGAAATTTATTTTATATACAAAAAGTTCTCGACAAACGTGGTTTTGGCACACGAATAAGACTCTTCTTCAAAATGAAACACGTATAGACGAAGAGAATGTACGAGAGTCGATAGTTTTATTGTACATGAGTGCTAATAATTCTGGCTATCACCATGAGCCACGCCCGGGCAGTTCACGGTGTTATTAAAGTTTTCTCGTTGCATGCTGAAGAAAAAAAAGATGCATCTAGCTGCTCGGTCAAGGTTAATCGATAATAATGAAGGTTAAATGCGCAAGTTCAGAGAGCCACAAAGTAGCAAAAGGAAAGGGGGAGGGGGGGAGAGAGAAGAACTAAATGAGGTACTGGTAAATGTATAAGGAAATGAATTCACTACATGACTAGGGAAATGAGATATTTGGAAAGCACAAAAGGATAATGATTTTCTCTTAACTCATACAATGTCAGTGAAAGAAACTCATGGAGTGTCCCTAGAAATACAACATGGTACTTCGTTAATTATTTATCATTAATCATTTAATGAATTTTTATTCGAAATTACTTTGCAACTTCGTAGCAGTCACGAGGCCGTCGCAACATTTGCCCTTCGGCCGAAAATGAGTTAGGTTCTCATCTTGTGTAGTATGTAAAGGGATCAAGGCTTTTTAACTAGTAAGCCGGTGTCATATAAAGATTTCTCCTCCAGAAAACACGGGTTTTTTTTCAGCCCACAAACCTGCACCTGAAAAATACCTTATTAACCTTGTTTCATCGGCCATAATTCCGCTAACCAACCTCTTGAGATGATAATCCGATTAATAAAAGTGCTGAAGGCAAATATACATTAGTTATAAAAAGGCGTTTAAAAGGCAGCTTTTTTTTTTATTTGAATCCCCCCACTGAGGAAAGATAGTAAGCCTATTTTACATTAAAGGTTAGATAATTCGAGATCCCGCTCTAGAAACTAAAAATTTTCTCAAGACTTTCAGGTCTCTAGCATAGCGGATGGTAGTCTCACATGACGTCTAGGGTTAAAGAGCAGTATGCTATTCACTCGGCCAACATAATACTGGGTGGTTCGTAGTGGAGAGATGATCTAGGGCAGGGGTCGCCAAACTTCTTTGACCGTCGACCCCTTCAAGAGTTTCTTGACTTATTATCGACTCACTCTATTTTACTATTACGTAATTATAATAGGACAAGAAGCTTATGTGAGTTTTTAGATTGCTTATTTTATAGTTAGTGTTTATTGTATGTATAACATAGTACAGGGTGTTCGGGATAAATTTGACATATTTATAATTAATTATATTTTTCCGTAAGTTACATGTATTAACACACACTTCTCTTCATTTAAAAGTTTGGACCCTTCTTCATTCATATACAAGATGTCAGAAAGGATGGATAGCTGGAACCCACCTGAATCATGGAAGAGAATAACTTGTATCATGATGATTCGTGCCAGCCATCAAAATAAGGATATTACGACTGCTGCCCAATGCTCCCTGAATACAGTAAAAACAATCAGGCATGAACTAGAGACTTGCAATGGTGACTACGAGGATGTAGCAAGAAGAAAGATCCCTAGCAGACGATCTGATTGCGTTCGTACAGCAGAATTCCTCGCAAATCTGCAGGAACAGGTGTTGAAGAACCCTGGCATTGGAATTCGGGCTTTGTTCGTGGAGTTGCTAACTGTAGTCAAGCCCTGGATAACAAGGGTAGCCAATGGTAGGCCGTATGTATGGCAGCAGGATTCGGCCCCTTGCCACACCTCTGGGAAAAGTCAAAAATGGTTGTCTGAAAATTTCTACGACTTCACCAGTCCAAATGTTTGGCCTCCAAACTCCCCAGACCTTAACCCCATGGATTATTTTGTATGGGGCGCAGTTGAAAAAGACACCAATCGCACTTCCAGTAATACAAAAGCCCAGTTAATGGATAAAATTAAAACAGTTTTTGCGGCCCTTCCCAGGGAGACTGTAGCATCAGCTTGTTCGAGGTTCCGAAGCAGAATTGAAGCTGTGATCGATGCTAATGGTGGTTATTTTGAGTAAATCTTGTTGATAGTATTGTAATTAACTCTGCCTGTAATGTTTTTTTGTCAATTCATTAAATTTAATAGATACAAAGATTTTCTTTTTCCTTACGAAACTGTCAAATTTATCCCGAACACCCTGTATATTATACATACAATAAACATATTATTGTAAAAACTCGATGTTACGAAAATTAATAAAATCTCTAGTACATCGATTTTTATTGTGGGAACACACCTTAAAAACCTTGCATATAATGAATCTATGTTTTGTATGTTTAAACTTTGTATAAAGATCAAAATAAGCCCAAAGGGAATTAACTCGCTCATTGTTTAAGAGCAGAAGTAGGATGTTTGAAACCAAGGGTAGTGTCTGTAAGTAGGCAGTTCCTTTTGAAACGTATTTACGAGTCCTGTAGCAGGTGACCTTCAAGGTCAGTATTGAAAAGGGACGGCCCCCATCAGTCGGAAAGTCCCATAGGCCACGTAGCCGGATTAAGGACATCAAAGTGGAAGAATAGGATTTTGTCGGCGAAAGTTCGAGAACCGCCAGTCACGTGCTGTTGTACGGGGTTCTTGTAACTACACGCAAGACATGTACGGGGATATTTGGGGTCCAATAAACTTAACCCAAAGTGCAGGGGTATTGAGAATATAAGGCTTTGAATTTTGTTGAGGGCTTCCTGTTTTCATCTTGCATGATCTGTCCACAAGAGGTCGAGAAGGAGAGGTGTCGATTAGTTCCGGAGGGGGAGATGGGAGTCCGTCCACGAAAGGAGTTTCCAGTCCGAAGCCAAGGATAAACTGAATGTTACAGTCTAGGGCGAAATCTTGCCGTATTGGTTCAAGCCTTGCCGCTCTGTTTGAGTACGTGCATGCCCACCGACCTACGCAGTTCCTCGCCAGTCAGTTCAAGACACTGGAAGAAATCTATCCAGTATCCCGATGGCTGACGCGATTCCTTAACGTTGCCCTGTGACTCCCATCAAGGAAAAGAAGAAAACACGGAACGGAGAAGAAACCCCCTGAAGCCCCGGAAAAGAAAAGGAAAAGAAACAAGGAGGGAAGGGGTATGCAAGACAGTCAGAGACCCACGTGAATCTGAATGTTAATTATTTTATGTTTGTGATTTAAAAGAATTCCCCTCAAGGAACTGCTGAACTATTTAATATAGAAAAATAGTTGTTTAAGGTACATGAAATGCTCGTAGATTTGTGTAAAAAATTATTGAGTTTAACGTGAGCGTAGTTAATTTCCGTAAGAAAGATTGGGCCAATTAAGATTTCCTTTAATTAATGTGTGTTAATTAATTGCTTATTATCACATCATAGTTTTTTTAATCAAAGGGAATGAAATATGCCAATGTGATTATCAGTCAATTAACTAAGTCTTTAAGATGAGAATCTAAGAGTCATATAATGTGTGTGGTGCATGGTTGATGACTAATTACGATTGTTAATGCGCACCTAGAAATTTATTGTTCTGTGTGAATGATATTTAGTATTTGTGATGTAAAATGCATTATCTGAGATTTTAATTAGAGAAGAAAATAAGAGAATTCACTAAGTAATGTGTGTTAATTTAATTGCTTATTATCACATCATAGAGTTGTTATAATCAAAGGGAATGAAATATGCCAATGTGATTATCAGTCAATTAACTAAGTCTTTAAGATGAGAATCTAAAAGTCAATGTGAATGTGGTGCATGGTTGATTAATTACGATTATTAATGCGCACCTAGAAATTTCTGTGTGAATAATATTTAGTATTTATGATATAGAATGCATTATCTGAGATTTAATTAGAGAAAAAAAAAGAAGAGTTCACTAAGTATTACATTTGAGTAATTATTCAAGATTAATGAATTTCTTGTATGAATGAAGATTTGACTTCATGTATTGTATAGTAACTTTTAGATCAGTAATTAAATTTTGTTTATATATTAGTACATAATAGTTTGGTCTCATTTTCTTGTCTTTTGCAATGCACTGATTCAAAAATAAACTCGGGTCTGCAAAAGTGGGAGCCCAAAGATTATTAGAGTCCTTTTTGAGATAAATAGAGAGTTATAGGGCCAGGACTGCAAAGCAAATTCATAACTTGGGGATGATAAAGAGATTTTGTTGTGAAAGATTTAATAACCTACTGGAAGTACTATATTTCTTGCACCATATCGAGGCATGGATGGCGCAGTCAAAAATCTAAATAAATATTTCCATTGCTCTCGAGTAGAAGGAGTATAGAATACAGAAGGTAGGAATCTAGAGTATAAAAGGGGGAACGTAAAAAATGAAGTGACGATATATGACACTGTCACAGCATCACCTGGATATATATAAGTAAATCATCCCAGGATACAAGAATGAGAAAAGGGTTAATAATAAAAAACAAGAAACAACATAATAACAATCAATAAATAGCACCCCCCCCCGTTTACATTATTATATTGGCTTAACGTCAAAGGGATACGTTTTTGACGTCCTTCTTAACATTACATATTTGATAGGAGGGAAAAATAATATATAAAATTTAATTTAGATAACAAAATAACAATAATACAATCGTCCTTATATATATGAAAATAAGACTTATTAACTTAGTATACAATTTACTAACGTTATCAATGTGAAGGGTGTGCTTCGTGACTCTTGACAAGATTAGCAATGTTGGGCTCAAAATGAGTAAGTATCAGCCTTAAATCTATATCTAGATTTTTTTTTGCTTTGTTAAAATGGAATTAACATGGCTGAAACCAGCTTCAACCATGTACAAGCTTGGTAATGCAAGCAAAAAGGGGAGTACCACTTCAGAAAGTTTTGGATATTTTTCTACAACATTTATATTTGTCCAAAAGTAACTTAAAGTCCTATTTTTAAAAAGCGTCTTAGCTTCAAGATCAACTGACAATTCAATAAGTTCATCTTGTTAGTTACATTCGATATTTTCAATATCTGCAAAAAATGGTGATAACCCAATCTAGAATGTGCATGTTTTAAAAATCTGGAAAGCGCAATTTAAAATCATCGCTCAAATTTTGAAGATGTTTTGTGTATATTTCTAAGTCTTCATCTTTCACTTCCAATTGCCGTAGATTCGAAAAGTACTGAAACTCTTTTCGTAACGATGATGATTTAAATAAGGCTAATTTAGCTTGGAAGCCTAAAAGATCCGAGCTTAGATAATCATGATATGATATCTTTACCTTGTAGATGGGTCTGTAAGTCATTAAATTTTGAAAATAAGTCCTCCAAGTAACAAATATGATTCTTCATAATCTTTAGTATTTAATATAACTGTATTATTACCTTTGTCGGCTTTGAGTATGATGATATCTTTATTATTCCTTAATTTGAGAAGCGTTCTTCTTTCCATTTGGTTAGAGTTGGTATTAGAAGATCTTGACTGAGCTGAAAGCATTATGCTGCTTTTTAACCGTAAGTCATTAGCTATTGGAACTGGTAGTAATGAGAAGGCTTTTTCTAAGTTGCAGATGAACTCTATTTTAGGAATAACAGTGGGTTTTAAAGCAAAATTGAATCCTTTTTTCAGGATAGAGAGATCTCAGGTTTACTTAAAACGTGTTTAGATAGGTTAATTATCACTTGGTTATCTGGTAGAGACGGTTTGCAGTTGCTATGATGCTATGATTATCATACAGTATATTGAATTTGTGTCTTTTTGCTGTGATTAAATGTTTTGGTAAAACTGTTGCTAATCATATTGTCTAATAGTTGCCATGTCTCAGCGTCAAGATTATTAGAGATATCTGTGAATAAATTATAGCACTGTGAGTCTATTTTGCTAAGCATGAATCTCGTATTAGACAATATGATTAGCAACAGTTTTACCAAAACATGTAATCACAGCAAAAAGACACAAATTGATAAATTCAATATACTGTATGATAATCATAGCAACTGCAAACCGTCTCTACCAGATAACCAAGTGATAATTAACCTATCTAAACACGTTTTAAGTAAACCTGAGATCTCTATCCTCAAAAAAGGATTCAATTTTGCTTAAAACCCACTGTTATTCCTAAAATAGAGTTCATCTGCAACTTAGAAAAAGCCTTCTCATTACTACCAGTGCTAATAGCTAATGACTTACGATTAAAAAGCAGCATAATGCTTTCAGCTCAGTCAAGATCTTCTAACACCAACTCTAACCAAATGGAAAGAACGCTTCTCAAATTAAGGAATAATAAAGATATCATCATACTCAAAGCCGACAAAGGTAATATGATTCTTATTTCTCTTCAGTTCATCACTCAAACAAATTAATAGCTGTAAGAAACTCTAGAGCTGAGTCGAACAACTCAACAAATCTTTGTAGACTTGCACCTCTAGACAACTATCTTACTTCAGTATGCAAGAATAATTGGTTTGATACTTCATTTTTTTCACAAAGTTTGGCAAACAATCGCGATTTAAGAGGATGAGTATTAATTTGATTAATAGATTTAAAATAAATCTTAGAGTATCATACAGTTCGTCACTGAGAGTTTTTGCCACCAAATAGTTTCTGTGCAGCACATACAGTGAATAGTATGTACACTTTGAACTTTTTCTTTCAGAAAGGCAGCGAAGCCTCGATAACGACCCACCATTGCAGGGTGCGCCATCTGTGGCTACTGCTGTTATATTAGTAAATGGAATATCATACTTCCTATTCATGTCACTGCTCCCACGATTCACTCTTAATTGCGTTGTCATTCAGGATGGAGGTAATTCAAGTTAACCGAATTAAATATTACCCGTACAATGATGTCATATATTTTTCTATCGACCCCCCCCCCAGGGGTCGATATCGACCACTGGTCTAAGGTATGTCTGTGTGTCAGGAAACAGCTGATTACTGCGAGTGATCAGCTTTCCCGGACATACTCAGTTTGCTAATCTCAATATATCCGAAACACTCTTTCACACATGGTCATCCTAATGTGTGAAAGAGTGTTTCTAAGATACTCTTACTGATCTGATTGACTCAGACTAATATCCCCTGTTCAAAATCGCTCAGAACGGATCATTGTTCCATATTGCACACTTCCCTCAAAATAAATAGACTATTAGTTATTTATTTCGTTATTATTTACATGACTGGATTCAAACGGTATGAAGGAAACATGCTCTAGACAGCGTTTACAAAACTTAACTGGGAACCGGATAGTTTTAATGTAATGTTTTTCAGTCCCTCACATATACATACATGTATGGGTGTGTAGTTTGTTGATTTAAATAAGATTTATAATATCAAATTGGTAATAATATTAGAAACCAGTTACTCAACAGACGGATAATAAGTGTGTATTCCTCTGTGTATGAGCATGTTATTATTAAACTTGAATAAATAATAGTCACACATTTCTATCGTTTGATTTTATGTTTATGGTTGATAACTCAACTGTCTCAAAACAGCTGATTAAAAATAAAATAAAAAACGACAGTGTAGTAATGTGAAACAAAATGAAACTCATAAATCAAAGAAAATTGCAAAACACAGCAAATAAAAGGCTGGACCAAAAAAAAAAAAGCAGGATAACAGGAAAATAAAAAATTAGATAGTAAAAAGAAGAGGAGGAAACTGAGGAGAACCATAGTCTGAAAAACAGCAGCACTACAACAGCTGACATGCCATATGTGAATTTTCTGCGGACCGCTAGTTTTTTTTTTTTTCTCTCAAGTACCGGCGTGGACCACAAGATGGTAAACGCGGCTGTAGACGATTACCCAACAGCAATTAGCACTGCTTTGATCCAACATGATAGGTCCATAGTTTAGATCACTTTCGTGTAAATTAGCAACAAAAAAATATCGCTGCAATAATTACTTCTTGTAAACAGTGCATCTATACAGATTTTCCACAAAACAAATACAAATATTTATAAAGAAATATTGTGAATGATAGTTTGAAGTGTTTTGGTGAGCAAGTTCAATGTCAGCTCTACATGAAAATCGTGCTTTCCAACATCATGGAATTGACTATCTATTCGTTTCTAGTTCTTTCAACTTCTCATAGGGAAAGTCGCGACTACATACTTGGCCTTTTCTATCATACCGGCTTTCGAGAAATTGGTATTATTTTTCTTGCACAATGTTTCTAAAATGCAGGGATACCCAATCTAGTTCAAAAATACCGATAGGCCTGTCAAGCTGAGGAAGAGAGTAATTTTCTAACATCGAAAAAAAAAAAAAAAACAGCACTGTACACTGTTTTCCATGCACACCATTTAGAATGATGTTTACTCTGAAAATATGACCTGGTCGAGGAAAATGTCTACTTTCATCTTTTCATGCAGTCGTAGCGATTTCAACGGACTTAACAGTATCCGTAGCATGTCTACACCTTATCAAGCATGAGTTGCAGTCTTTCGAGGACGGTCCTTCTGGTGAACAGTGTACCACCCGATTCGAAACTTGCATGAGTAATAACAGCATTTTCGGAACAAAAATTAATCGCAAACGTGCTCAACGGTTTCTTGAGAAGCTCGCGTCCTACATATTAGGACTTGGATTTTTTCAACATTGTCGACTTTAAACTGATTATACCACTGCCTGGCACATTTAGCGGCTTAGCCTAAATTTGGATGTACACGAATCACTGATTCCAATCTGACTAACATAAAACACATTTTCTGTTCTACTATCACCATCTTCTCTTATCTCATCTTCCTTTCCCTCTTTTTACCTTCCGGTGTCGAGGGTTGATTAATCATCGGACCTCAAACCGTTCACAAGATAAGGTGGTCAAGCCCTACGCCTCGGTGTATCCTATGTCCAAAGTGTTGAGTTCTCAAGGCCTGCTTTGCGGGATAAAAACCCCAGGATAAACTGGGGGGAAAACCCTACTGTCCACGCCCAAGACCGGCTAACTTGGCTATGGCTGAGGATGATATTTCAGCTCCTCACGTCACCGACGGGAATCGAACCTAGGACACTCCTTGCCCAGGCATATGGTTGCGAAGCGCACAGCCACTAAGCTAACCGCGTGGACCCATCTTCTCGTATTCTAATCAGAAAGTATGAAGATGAACATATGCAGAAACCTTTGAGAAGGTGAATTATCATTTGTTTTGCGAAAATAATTATCATTTAAAACAAACGTTCTTTCTGTGGAATATCCTGCGTGCACGTAGGATATTCCACACAATCTATCTATAAGTCAAGATACACACTCGGATTGCTAGAAAAACAAATAAAACAACTCAATATGTAATTTTAATGGCCTACAAAGGAGATCAGTTATTAGCACTGATCTCCTTTGTAGGTTTTTTTTTTTTCTTGGCATATCAAGATCGAAAGTCATTCCGATCTTGTATGGCAAACAATAAGTACATGGAAAGAATTACGTTTCTTACGGAAGATAAACGAATACCATTCGAAGAGAATATCAATATCTATTTCTAGGCACTAGTTAAGCTTCTTCCAATCCACAGAAGCGAGCACCCCAGGGCCACGGACAAATGACAAGGGTGGACCTAAAATAAGGAAAAGAGTAGACGCTCTTCTGTATTTGAATATACTGGTAGCTAGAAGAAATCGCACAGGTGTTTTCAAGTAGGTAAATAGCCCACAAGCCGTTCTTAACAAGAAATACAGTGATATTGGCATTTCTATCCTGTGGAAAGCCAAGTCAGCATGTTAAGGTGTTTGGGGATGGATTTGATGAGAATTTTATTTATTTATTTATTTTATCTGTGTGTGTTGTCCGACGATGAAATGTAGCTGTTGGAATTTAATGATGAGGAGTTGCTTCTCGTGTTAAGGATAAGTCCATTGGTCGTAGCGCATGGACTTTTGATGCTAGATCCACGCTGATATTCTGGAGAATTCTACTTGACCAAAATTATGGAAATTTTATGGTAAACTGTCCTTACGCCTTACAACACGATAATGATTCACGTCATAAAACAATGACTGAAAACAGTTTTTGAGATAGGTTGATTAGAATTACAACTGAAGCAACTAAGCTATGAATTCATAGGATCATATCTGTTAATAGCATATGTTCTATGCCCACAGTCTGAAGATCAAAAACTCTATCAATGAAAATCAATTATCACAAATTCAAAATCTATTGCTAACATGTTCCTTCTTCCTAATATTCAACTACATTAGCACAATAAGAATAAAAAGGACTATTTATTTTGTGATCGGTATTACTACACAAAATGAACAAATTTAGTTGATGATTAGCAAACATTATATATATATATATCTGAATTTCTTGCATATAGAATTTCTGTAACATTTCCTTCTTTAAACAAACAAAACTTTCTGTCAACCAAGTGAAGGGAATTTCATTTTTTCATTCTTGTCTAACACAAATACTTTCGACTGCCTGCTGATAACATCCTGGGGTGGCAAATATCTAATTAAAATTAATTCAGTCATATGAAAGACATGTTTAACTTGGCGATAACATTCTTAATTACCAAACTGGATGACTTTCTGCTAATTCTTTGATTGAATAAGTGAACATTTGATAAAGTTACTCAACCCTTATGAATCATAATATTTTTATCATCTTCGATTTATATATATAAATTTTATTACTTTCAGTTCATTAAACAAGAAAACTTTTACTTATCGTTAATAATTATGCCCGTCTTGGCAGCGAAGCGCCCTAATTAAGTTGTCATTTTTGGAGTTGAAAAATTTTTCCACTCTTACTGTGAAACGAGGGGAAAAAAAAATCTTCCACGTAATCATTCTTAAACACCTAACTGAAAATGTACAATGAAGATTTTCATGCTATGTTTCTTTAATAGACATACCAAATAAGACAACAAACTTGGTGACGTTAACTACAAGTTAGTCACAAAATCCCCTTCACTGTAATTAACCATATTTGCTCTGACGAATTTTTTAATCATCTTCAAATGGAATGGTATTTTCTTTTATCGAAGTCATCTCGTTGGCTCGACTTCTATCTGTAGCATTGGATTTTCATTTCCTAATATTTGTATTCGTATAAGGCTATCGGTGAGAAATACAAAAAAAAAAATTCCGAACAGTCATCATAATTTATATGAAATATAAGAATAAATTGATCACCAGCATTTCCACACGAATGCTTAATAAATTTCATTAAAAATATGCCAGGTTTGAAATAAACATATCTAGATTATTATTCCCCCCCCCCCACTACTACACAGTCTGGTGGCGAAGCCATGTAACGATGTGTCTAGAAAATACGAATTTGCCTATTTAGAGAACGTCCTATGACACTGAATTAATTCAGTTGTTCGTAGCTAAGATTGAAAGTATTTTAATAATACGGATCGCAGTTTATGATGACTGATAATAATAAACGATATTCTGACGGCAAGAAGCTACGTATAGAAATCAGCATGAAATTAATGAATAATATTCGATGATCTTACACTGGGAAGTGCAAGTTTTCTAGTGGTTTGAATCTCGAGTGATGCTAATTATTTTCTTCGGTCGCAAATGTGAATTAGGAATGTAATGTTCCACTTCTTAGATTTATTAATATTTGTATCTGAAGTTTTGGCATACATATTCAAGGAAAACAAAACATGACTGTATGCGACTTCCTTGATACGTTAATGATATTGATACATATCATTAAAGTAGAACACTCAGGTGTTTTACTTTAATGGCTGGAACTCTGAGCAGTACGTGCAAGACCCCTTTGAAGAAGATTAATTCAATAAGCACAACTGATTGTTTGAGATGTTTTTTTTTTTTTTTAAATCTAGATCTCAATCGAGAAAGATTAAGAAACTGGTACATTCAGAGAATTAGATAATTCGGTAACTGTGTGCTAGAGACCAAACATTGTACGCTTTGAAATCTTCAAGCTCAGTAAGAATGGTATCCTCACAATGGATGATAAAAAAACAGATTACTTATAGATTCATTCATTCGTTCAAGAAATATTCATTCTGTCGTGAGATTCGAAACCACAGCCCATTAGTGGAAAACGGAGAGGTTATCCACTCTGCCAAAGTGGCAGGCAATCAAAACGAACTGGTTAAGAGGCAGTACAAGTAATCAACGGATGTAACGATGCCGAAACGGACAGGACAGAAAATGAAAAGGCTATTTCATGAAAAATAAAAAGGAAAGTGTTGATCTTAGCAGTAGTAGCGTAGTTAGCTTATTGACGCCCTTGGCAAGTTCATGGTGTGGCAATTTCGATAATTGATAGCATATACTGCCCCAATGCCACAGTGGTCCTACGATACTGAATCTCAGAATATCAGTAAAACAATTAAGAAACGGGAAATATACAGTAATTGGGGCCTACCAATTAATCAGTGCTGAAATCGACCTAATAATTCCATCACTCATTAGCAAAGTATCATCTTATGGCTTAGTGTCCAGCTGTTGCAACTGTGTGGGCAGCTTCTTCTCTGACCATTAACAATGCGTGTAATGGTAGATGCCCTCTCTTCATCCTACCAATGCCGGAAAACCCAAATCTCAATACATTCACCCGCCTCTTCGAACAATATTTACAAATGGCCTCTCAACAGCCCTAAATTAGGCGCCTCCGTATCAAAATTGGAAGAAGGATAGTATGTTGCGCCCTTCGATTAGAAAAGACCTAAGTTTGATTCTCGTCGTTATCAGAGGAATCTTTATATGGGCTTTTTCATTTGAAGGTGAGTAAGCCGATCTTATACGGAGGTAGCAGAGTTTTTTCTCCCGGAAACTCGGGTTTTTCATCCAGAGTACAGACAAGTCGACCTTCAGAAACACACACACAATTTACAGACAAAAAATACCGTTGGCGGTGGTGATGGAAAGTGGATGGTGCTGATAGTAGTTGTGTGTAGTAGGAAAATTAAGTAATAAGAGAGACGATTAGATGCATGTAGCGGAGTAGAATAGAGTGCCCATCAGCGATGAGTCCTTGGAGGTATCATATAATAACTATTAATTTTTTTTTCCTGATGACAATACACTCGATTCTTTTTTCTCCTCTTCATCTAACAAGCCCTGCAGCGTACAAAGAGCTTTCTTCCCCATAAACGATTCAACTGTTATTCTTCAAAGGGAGGGAGATAATCACAACCTCAAAGAGGACAAAACAGGTCTATCTTATTGATCGCAAGAAAAAGTCTATTTCGTCTCCTCTGACGTTTAATTAATACTGAGCTCTCCAAACAAGATCAAATTTTTCTTCTTCGGGTAGCTCTAATATCTCTAACCTTTTCCTAGCACAACCATATCAAATCCTCTAAAAAAAAAACATTTTCGTTCAAGATGCTGCTTCTCATTTATGGCATAACAATGTGATGTGCTCTATTTTTGAAAGATCTGGGCACAATATCCTATTAAATTAGAAAACAAATTTAGTTATAAACTAAACTGTTATCTTAAGTTTATTATATACTAAACTGCCGTTTAGTATATAGCAAACACTTTCTCTCCCCAACCAATAAACTGAACGTTCGAATCCGATTAAGGCATAGAAGTTTGTGAACATCTTTAAGTAGTAGATAAATTTCAGTACCTCGGTGAGAGGCTACCACCTTACTTACTGGAGAATTGATGTGCTAGAAAAAATCCAGTGGTTGGACTCTAAAGCAGGGTGTCCAGATTATCTAACCTTTAGTCCATCCACTTTACTTATGTGCGATAAGTTAACCTTTCAAAGACGGGACTCAAGAAAGAAATAAAAGAAACCGGGCCACCTTTTCCAAGCACTCAACACCACCCTTATCTGACATTGAAAATTATAATAATTAAATTATGAATTTTGCTTAATGCTTAGATTATACCAAGTCGACTATGCATGTATAATCCTCCCGGACAAGTCAACCCCCTAGGCAATGCTAACTAGACCTACTAAGAGGTATATGACATCATCATCTGTGAAACATCACCTGGATTATTGGGAACCTGAAGTGGCTCAAACTATATTTAGTTCCAGAGCAAGAATTCAAGCTTCTATCCCTCAACCTTCTGACATGCAGCATGAGAACATGTTGAACATGCTGTGGAAATACGCATCCCCATCTTCGGGGATAAAGCAGTTCAGCAGGGTAGCCTCCAGATAGCGTACGCCACCGAACCTGATTGCGATCAGCTGGCGTATAATTCCGGCTGCTAGATCGTGCCTGGATAGAGGCAGTCTATAGGGGTGTTGTTGTGCGCGTGTGTAGGGGAAGAGGTTGCATGAAGACTTGATGCTCTCTGTATGGGCGGTATGTTTTAATAGCATCTCCTCCCACTACATGTCTCTTTTTCTCTTCACCTCTTTAGAACCATCATAACATAAAGTTTTATATATATGTGTGTGTGTGTGTGTGTAGAAAGTTTTTTTTTTACGTTGGGTGTAAAATACGTTAAAGATACCCAGTAATTTTATACTTGGTTTTAATCCTTTTCCCAAGTAAGCAAAACAAACTCTGGTTCTGGCTCCCACTAAAGAGACCTCAATAAAGGTCGAAACCGGTCTGGGTTTCAGCCCTTCCCATTATGCATTGCATTATACACGTCTGAAAGGGAGCGTGCTTTGCATTATGGGATACATACTAAGGCAAGTGATATGAAGTCATTAGCCTCTATATACAAGTAGCTCAGGCGTGAACATACTTCACGCGCAAATCTTTGTTTTGCTTACTTGGGAAAAGGATTAAAACCAAGTATAAAATTTCTTGGTATCTTTAACATATACATATATATTATACATACATACATACACACACACAGTCACTGCGGTTAAAAGTTTCCAACAAATTCCCCTCATAAAATATACCATATAATGAAATAATAAATAAAACTCAAAAAACCTCACAAACTCCGTCAATATTCGTAGCATACTGCGCCTAAAGCATGTTTCTCAAACTGTGTTCCGTGGATGTGAACAAGTGTTCCGTTAAAAATCGTAATTAATTATAAGAATAATAAAATAAATTTTGCATATTTAGCGTACGTCATTTTTGCATCATTACAATTTTTAACAATTTTTCCGGTTATTAATATACTAGCAGAGACTAATAATCACACAGATTATTAGTCACTATAATTTGACGGGTCTTTACATAGAGAAATATGCAAAGCCTCAAAAGAGATATGCCATCTATGAAAAAGTAGCAATTTAGTGATCCAATCTAATATATATATGCCGTTCATTCGTTCGTATTCAATTTAGCCTGGAGTACACAAGTTGAGGGAGAGGATGAAGCGAACCGATATCATACATCGTTCAGATGGATGAAACAAATTGCCTTTCACTGACACGTTCTTGCGTGTTTACACAGTGCTGATGCGGTAAGGACTTGTCATCGCAATTAAGAGAATAATTTTAGTAGTGCGGAAAACTAGTAAGCATAACTAAATTCACTTCTTTGTATTTTTTGATAATTATCAGTATTTCGAAATATTACTAAAATATTTACCAGAAGTATTACACAATACTGTCACACTTCAAAGTGAGGATGAACTATCGCAACTTTTTGTTCCCCAAAATTCCAAGATTTAAAAACAGGAATCAACTAATAAAAGAAGAAAACGAAAGTATGCTGACAGTTATTCAAAATTCATCTTTACCCGTGTTGGAAATGAAAAATGTTCCTGATGCAGAGTACGTCATATGTAACAAAATATTAGTAAACAGCTTTCACTCCCGCTAGACTTCGTAGGATGAGTGAAACCAATCTTGCAAAATACAACGATATAAATTTATTTATTATTTTTTAAAGGCGTCGGAACTGACTGAAATATTCTAAAGTTCTGCGGGTTAAACTTGCTAAAACGAACAACGAAAATGTTGTTCATATACTTATCGAATAACTTACCATATTGCGCTTAACGGCGAAGCTCACAACTATTAGAGAAACGCCTATCAAGCTTGCACGAAGAATATTGTAACATGCATATTAAACGAGCAGTCTGATGCAGTACAATTATCAAATGATACCATTGCACGCCTTGTTAGATCTTTCTGATGGTAGAGAAAAAATTATGATTTGTCGACTGAAACTCAACAGCGTGTCACTGCGGATAGATGCCGTTTCAGGACTTGCTGTGCTACCAGAATTTGTCAGATATAAATTTAATAATACTGTTGAAGACCTGCTCTTATGTGAATATCTGCAAAGTAACACGGGAAGAAATATTCAACTGCATCAACAGTTTTATCACAATGCATGAAATTAGCTGGAAAATGTGCTGATATATGTATTGTGGTGCTCAAGCAATGGTGGGGAGATGAAGGGAACCATGACCCGAATCTTAAATATCACATCACAGAGTGCTAAGTAATCATCGCGTTACACACACATTTAAAAACTGTGCTGGATAACGACGTAAAAATAAGTAACTTTGTTAAATCTATCCCAGTTATTAGAAATAATGGATATTAAAGATCCAGCATTATTTCAAAGGTATGTTTTTGAAATAATGAAATTGAAAATTTCGAAATTTTGATCAGAGCTGTTGAGAATACAATCTTCGGAGTCGGACTTGCCTTAGCATTCATATATCCATCTTTTATTAGTACATTTGATAAAGGTTTCATTGGTGACAGCTGTTCGTTAGTATTGAATGAGTTCTTACTCTCTTAAGGCTTCTGCTCTGAAAAGAACCAAGTTCGAAACAGCTGTCAGGCCAGTGAAACCTTTATCATATGCACTAATAAAAGGGGAATGTAACGCGATGGCAGCGTTCATGCTTTAAAGTAGTGCAAGCTAAGGCAAGTCCGATGGCCGAGATTGTATTTTCATAAGATCTCTAGTCAAGATTTCGAAGTTTCTACAAATCTTCGGCTTTGAAATAATGCTGGACCTTTAATATCCACTATTTCTAAATTTACATCACGTAAATGAAGCCATATGGCTCTTTCTTTTGCAAATGATTTAAAATTTTGCGCAGTGAAATGGGTAGTCAACATAAAGCTTATTTTACACACTGAAGTAAGTTGGCTGCTCAAAGGTATTCCTCACTTCTGCTAACTCGAGACGAAATTTTAGTACTGTATGACAAATTCCTTGTGGCAAATGAAACGCGTATCTTTCATAAAATGTTGAAAAAAAAAAAGCTGCAGATTATTATTATACTCAGCTGCAGCTGGCATCTAACCCACAGTATGCAAGTAGTCTCATACAGTCGATTAAAAAAATTATTATACACCTCCAAATAAAAAAATTAGAGCAACAAACGAAAATGTGTTGAATGATTTGCAATTCTAATTTATTGCATAGAAAATAATTATTACCAAATATGAATTAGCATAATCTAAATCTGCGTACTTTGTAGATTATATAACCATGTAAACACATAAAAATATAATATAAAGATAAGAAAACTGTTATTTGAAAACGTTCACAAAATTAGAATAATTTTTAACATGGTTCAAAATATTAGAATATTCGAAATTTTTCTGATTGGTTTTGTGGAGAGCATAGAAATAGCATATATTTCAGTGGCTGCGGGATCGACTCGTGTGTGAGGAATCGTTTGGAATCAATCATTTGCTAAGCATGGGTCGAACGAGTGACATATCGGAAGCTAAGAAGTTTCGTATGGTGTCTCTACACAAAGAAGGCCAAACAAGCGTGAGTCAAGTATTGAGACAGTATTCTAATAACCGGAGTTTTCAGAATAATTGCTGCAATAGAGGCCGAAAGGTAATAACTACATCAAGAGATCAGAGGAAATTGAAGAATATCGTCAGAAAAACCGCTTCCGAAGTGTATGGTATTTTCACAGGAGATGGAAAGAACTAGGTGTGACTGTGTCTAAATCTACGACCTCACAAATTGTGTTTTAAATCACGTGTGCCTAAGACAAAGCCGCTTATGACTTCCAATCAAAAGGCAGCTGGAATGCAATGGTGTAAGCAAAGACTGTTGTGGGATCAAGAGGACTGGAAAAAGTTTTTTTTTGTTTTTAAGCGATGAAAGATGTTTTGTGTGTCCTATGGTCATCAAGAGATGCGTGTCTGGCGTCTTAAGCAAGAAGCATCTGATAAAGAATGCATGAAATGTTCGGTGAAATTTGCAACCTCTGTCATGGTAAGAGCTTGTATGACCGCAGAGGGTCCAGGTGTATTGTGTACGAAAGAGTCAATCCAAAGTGTACCAACAAATTCTTCACTTTATGTTATTCTTCACTTTATGTACCAACAAATTCTTCACTTTCAGCAAGATTCGACTTCTTATCACACTTCCAAGACCACTACTAGATGGTTCAAAGAAAGGCAAAGCAATGTAATTCCTTGGGTAGCAAAATCGCCAGATTTAAACCGCACTGAGAATTTGTGGGGAATTATGAAGAAACGTCTTCAAGAAGTTGCCCCAAGAAACAAAAAAAAAAAAAAAAGACTGAACGGCTAGTAAATAATATGCCCAACCATTTACGAACTGTCATAAAAGCTAAAGGGGGTATGCAACAAAGTACTGTACTAATTATCATATTGTTTCCTTGACTGTAATTTTTGTATACTTTCTAATATTTTGAACCACATTAAAAATTATTGTAATTTTGTGAATGTTTTCAAATTACAGTTTTCATATAATTTATATTACATTTTTATGTGTTTAAATGGTTATATAATCTACAAAGTACGTAGATTTATATGATACTAATTCATATTTGGTAATAATTATTTTCTATGCAATAAGTTAGGATTGCAAATCATTCGACACATTTTCTTTGATTATTCTAATTTTTTGATTCGGAGGTGCATGTGGATGTGTGTATATATATATATATATACGACAAGTGTCTAACATCAAGCTATCGACAGATTGCTCTCACATCAGTGCTGTATAAGTAATGGAGAAGATTATCACAGTCAACTCGTGAAAAACCGTCAATCAGTGATCACTGATATGAATTCTACCTGCATTACCCTAGCTGTGAATACATGCGACGGAAAGGTTTGGAGAAATTTGCTCTTGCGCTTGACATTCCCCAAGCATTTGATAAGGTTTTGATACAGCCACTCAACAAATTGCCATCTTGCGGTATGCGTTTCAACCTCTATAATCGAATTGGCAGTTTTTTTTTCTTTTTTTTTTTCTGGGATTGTTCACTGCGTCTTATAGTGGCGAATATTCTCTCAGATTCCTATTAATTCAGATGTTCATCAGGTCTCTGTTATTTCGCCCGCCCTCTTCCAAGGATCTCAAAAACCTATGCACAGTTTTACTAACGACAGCACTATCCATTACTCATGTCCTTCGATGAGTGATAAACATGGTCATCTTGAATATTTCCCAAACTTTTTCTCTCGCCTCTAGGACGGACACTCTTGGCCATTCCTATCATACCTCACTTCTAGCATTCTATTCTTAAATAAAGATGCCTTTTTTTCGCTTAAAAAGCCACTTTTTCACACTTCAGTTATCAACTATAAAAAACAGAAATACGCCAGAAATTAAAATACTGCCCTCACAATTTTAGTAGTGCACTTGGGATTTCTCTAAATTTTTTTATGCCGTTTAGAAGAGGGCAGTTCAGCTAATTGACGATCTTTCTCTCACCAGCTACCGTCTTAGAGACAGTCATGAATTGTCTCTCCCCTACAGACATTTCCAGAGGCGCTGTTCACCAGAACTGGAATTCATAAGTCCATTACTAAACTTATAGTAACAGGAGCATCTAACTGTAAACAGAGTTTGTACTTATTGAATTTCAGTGAAACTGAAAAAACACCATTCATAACAGCACAACACAATCAGATAAGGCCACATGCGAAAGTTTAACTTTCTCTTGACAAAGTTCCCTTAAAAGATTTTCGTAATGGAAAAAAAAAAGTCTAAGATAATGGAAGGATTTGTTTACAACGTTATCGACAACTTCGAAACATTCGTCAGGCTACTAGAGACACTATTACTCTTTACATTAAGCACTAACTCACTTTAAAAATTGCAGTGATGCGATACAGTCACGAAAAAGAAGCCGCTTATTTAGAAATTTCATTATTTCGACTCTAGGTCAAAATTTAAAAAAGAGAGAGAGAGAGAAATGAAACTTTAAGTGGCAAAGAAGGGCCTCTAAAATCTCTTTGAAGTTTTCGCGTGCAAATGGTACGGTGGAAACAACGTTCATTACATTTAATCATTACCAGCAGGGTGAAAAGAAATAACATTCTCGGGCTGGAAGAAATCAAACTGATAAGGCGTGACCGAACTCGGCACCTAAAGGATGATTACTAGAATGAGAACATTCCTGAGATATTTTATTTCTGATGCTATTTTTAAATGCTTCATGTAGATAGAAGGAACATGCATTATCTTTGCTGGCGTATCCTTCCCCCAAAGTAGCTTTCGACAACAAATTTCATTGTTTTCGAAAAGCTTAGAATTTAAACAAGTTACTTATAACTGAAAAAAAAAAAAGAGAGAATCTTCACAACAGTATAGAAAGAAAATAACATGGTTTAATCAATTTATAAGAGCATGAAATGAAATCAAATCGAACTTACCTATGAAGATAATCATATACAGTATATTTTATATCATCTTAAAAGTTCTGATAAGCAGAACTATATATTTGATTTATAAAAGAATATATTAAGTGGCATCAGTTTAAGTATCCGTATTTATCCGATGCTACAGGCTGAGACAAATAAGGTAAAAATCTGGGGTAATACAATCAGCAATTAAGTAGAAGTTTTTCATGCAGTTACTAATGCTTTAATTTGTAATAAATGTTTCATCTTGTAAAGATCACTTTAAGAAGTACATTTCCTCCTTTCCAAATTCAAATATTTCTTAACTCCAAACAGTACTGATTCTTTGTCCTTTGAGTTACTTAAAGTGATTTACAATATGAAACATTTATTACAAAAACAGACACGGAAGCAAAAATTATGGTATTGAAGACTTCCAAGTTTTTAACTCCAGGACAACTAGGGACACAATGTTGCTTCCTCAATAGTGTCCACAAAAACAATCTATATTTAGAGACAGTTTTCAAGAAAGTTTAATCTGGAATCGACCATCTAGAACAGTAATTTCAAAATCTAATCCGAAGACCTTTTATTTGTGACACGTGAAGTCTTATTTGTAAATCATGCTCTAAATAAATGAATTATATTTTCTACCGCCGATTTTAATATAACAATATGTAGGCGTAAATTATAGCAAGAAATTTAAATCAACACAAGCTGAGTATCCTGCGTGGCGAGAAGCTGCAAAAGTGAGTTCCCGTATCTTCATAAGAAAACTTATACTATAACGGTTGGATTGTAAAACTAAATTTCTGAGGCTCAGTCTAGCACAGACGTAATTTATAATTTCCTTTTTTTAAGTAAGGAACACGTATGTTGGCTCCTATTTCTTAATTTATACTTTGGATCCCACATATTAGTCACTATGATGTTCTTAAACAAAATTATAAGTTGCTAGTTGATTTCTAATTCAATATAGAGAAAATTTATATTGAAGAAAAACCAACTCGCAACTCTCCTCTTTTATATGATGTTATTATATATACTGGCCGAGTATATTTAACTTACTTAATTTTCCCGCTTTGGTTCGAATATTTTATGAATGGTGCAGTAAAAGAGATTCAGGCAAAATACAACTTTTCATTAACAAAAAACAGACATTTAATTTTAAAATCATAAATTTTACACTTAACTTCAAATCAGTAATTAAGCTATCACAATCACTTCAGCTTCTCCGATAAGTACAATCAAACTCTGACAAGATAAATCTGTTATCTCTATATCACAGTCTTTTCATAGTTCCTTAAGTTCCAAATACAATAAAAATTGCAGTAATACCGCTTCATAAACAGACACTTTTAATTCTCCGCGATAGTTACTGTTAACATCAGGGAATTCTAAGATAACTCACACACTTCTCTGAACAGAAATATTAAAGTTGGAATGATCTTACCGTTAATCTTCTTCCTTCATCAACATACACACAAACACTTTTTATAACTGTAAACACTTTTAACAATAAACAGCACTCATTAAAATAAATCTTCTAGCATTAACTGAATTAATTTACGGGCACAATACATATAATCAAATGTTCTTGTATGAAGCACTACTGATTACTCTTGAATTAGGGCAATACACAATAATTCTTTAACTTGGGGTTTTATATGTACAGATGTTCATTCCTCCGGCATTCAAATAATTCTTTAGGCACTATAATTCTAAACACCGCTATCATTAAACACAACCCTGTTGCCTCTATTTATTCTGTAGTTACTTCTTACTATGCTTCACGTTTCAGTGCATCCTTGAAAGGTCGGCCCTGAAAATAAATCTCAACTAAAATATCACTAGTCATTCAGTAGTCACTCAGCTATCTTCCGTTGCTTGAGTGACTTGCCGACTCGCTATTATCCCACTGTGATTGCCAAATGCCCGATTCCAACCTACTGCCAATCCTTCTCTCTCTAATAAATCTCTAATGCTCTAATTTCCTAATGCTTTTTTTCCAGCGTTCCTCCTTTTTATATCCATTTTTCCCGCCTAAATTCTTCTCGAGATCTCTTTAACTTTCCAGTAAACTTTGAGCATTTTCAATAAACCTCCTCTTCACGTTCTGTTCCTTCTCGCGTTCGCTTACTTACATGCGTCTCCATGACAACAAAACAAAGCATAAATAAAATTGAGTTTTAAAAGAGGTAAACCGTGAGTAGACATATCGGTACACAATAAATAACGGAAAAAACTCAGTAGAAAGATTATTTATTATTATAATTTTAGCCTGTGTGTCACAGGCATCTTCAGTACATTAAGCTCAAAATTAAACACTAACTGACAATTCCAAAAAGCGCCACCTAAGTAATAATAACTAACTTTTTATTGTATTAAGTTTTTTTTTTTTTTTTTTTTTAGGAAAGTTATTGAACTTTTTAGTTATCTTACACCAGCTACTTAGGTGGCGCTTTTTGGAATTGTCAGTTAGTGTTTAATTTTGAGCTTAATGTACTGAAGATGCCTGTGACACACAGGCGAAAATTATACTAATAAATAATCTTTCTACGTGAGTTTTTTCCGTTATTTATTGTGTACCGATAAATAAAATTGAGCTATTACATAACGTTAAACTTTCACAAACAGGAATAAATAGAGAATATTTACATTTCAAATAATGTGCAGTTAAATTATCAAATACAAGTTCTTATAATATTAACATAGTAATAATTAAAATAGCTTAATAATATTTTATCACAGTTTTTCTACTATTAATACATACATTCTTGATTAAATAATTAAATATTAGATAAAATTAAAGGTAGTTATATGAATATTAAATTATAAACAACTGATTTACATTAAATAATATTTACAAATGTAGCCTTTGCCATGGTGGATTATGTTGGATTCTGAGGAGAGTATTAATAATTTAAATTTCTCTTCATTCAGAATCCAACACGTATATAAACGTGCTTACATGCTAGTAATAGGACACTGCAGAGTTTTTGAATAACGAAACTTTGTTTCGAATCGAATGTTCTCGAAAACCATAAAAGACAAAAAATGTAGTACAGTATGTAAGGTTTATTTATGTTTTTTTTAAGAACAACAAAGATGGGGGGGGGAACTCCCATCCGATATTATGGATCACTTTTAAGTTAAGAGAACAGATTAGTTTCAGCAAACTTAAACTTCAAAATCAAAAACGCTAGTTTTCATTCCCCCCCCTTGTTGGTAACATCATAAACGCTCTATAACTTTCGACACTTTTCGAGTTCTTACAAATTATCATCGCTCGACAGTTCTTTTTCACCACATTTGAGAAACCTTGAATTAGTAGAATTGTAGCATATAATTTCGTGTTATTTTGGATATGTTAGGATAAAATGTATTCGATTTAACACTACCACAAACGAACTCTATGAAATTCAGTAAAAATAATAAACTGAAACAAAATCCGCTAGCGCAGTATTGCAATATACGCTTTTGTTTAGACAAATGCGGTTTTGAAAGATGTATTTCACTCTTGAATCGCAACCATTTTAGAATCTGGAAAGTCAAGAACGGAAATTTTAAGATTTTGACCGTTTCGCTTTACTTCTCGGTATACAAAAGAGAGAGAGAGCGCTTTGATAAATGTCCAATTTAGGCGAGACGAAATCCATTTGGCTTTACAGATCCAAACAGTATAAGGAAAAGAAGCATTTTAATGAGAAAACCAGCGCCAAGCCGAAGAGTGTTCTGAATTCACTTTCCAACACAGTCCACTTTCACCACACCGTTAAGTGTCTTGCGACATTTATTTACTTAAGCATAACTTTCCGTTACAAAGTAATTTATCTCGGGTGGCTCTTAATGGAAGTTCGCTGAAGACAGTTACAAGGCATGCAAATGGACTTCGCCTTGCCCATTTGGGCACGTTCCTATCAAACCTCTGCCACTTGTTTATCTTCGCTGAAAGCACAATTAGTTGCAAACCTTTGTCAAACATTTTGTAGTGTAGTGTAGAACCATCAAAATGATATTCACAAAGTACTTCCACATAATTATAGAAGAGAAAGGTTGCCAGTTCATAGACTGCAAAGCACTATTAATAATCGCAAGCATCTATATAATGTAAGCTTCTGAAGAGGCTTAAGAAAAAGTTAATATAATTTTTTTTAGATTGAAAGCATATGATAAAGAAGACTCTACTTAACAATACTGTCTGTTAACTTTCTAACTAGCTGTTAACGACATAAATCAGTCTCATTTGTGTCTTAATTTGTATGATTTTCTGAACTGAATTTATGAAACGCAAGCAGAACTTAAACAACCTGTATTGTTTATGGTGTGCGTGAATATATATACGCACACCATAAAATATATATATATATATTTTTTTTTTTTAAATATAAATTTTTTTTTATAAAACTTTGGTAATATGCATATTCCCAAAGGTAGACGTTCGGTAGTATTTTCTTGAGAAATCATATGCGCACGTATCTGTGTATGGGGGGGGGGGGTTGAGAATATGCCTTCCCACATTTAAGTGACTTCAAAATTTTGGACCAACCGAAAAACTTTGAAAATATTACTCGTTCAGTATATCAGAAGTATAATGACACCATAATCAACAACAGAACTGACAGCTGTTTTTATGCGTTTCGCAAAATGCGCCAACATTTAATTTTCATTTTGTTCCTTAATAAAGGGGGTTATTAAGAGACCCTGGGAGGGGTTTAGTTATTTTTCGAAAATTTGCACTACAAAAATTTGTTTAAATATTTCACTTGTTGTTTCAATTGGGACCTTTATAGAGTCAAAATATGTCCAAATTATATAGCGTGTTAACTCTGGCTGTATAGAATTAAATAAATTTTGGGATCTAGAATATGCGAAAAACGTTATCCATGCAATCGGATCATTCTCGATGGCGAAAACGTTCCAACGATATTAACAATTTCGCTTTAGCTATATGGAATTTAATGAAACTTAAAATATATTATCTCTATTAAAGTCTGTCGGTCATTTTGATTTTCATTCGAATTATTTGTAATGGCAAAATTATGTAAATTGAAATGATGAATGTAGATTACATTAGCCAAAACAGGTCAATCACAAGTGCACTAACTTCTGAGAAACATTCGATTTTTGGGAATGTATGACCGCTCGACAGAGTTCTTTGAATAAAGAAAATTTGCCCAAGATATGACAGTTTTAGCAAAAATAACGGAAATATCGGAAATTAAATTTTGAATAATCTTAAACTATATTGTAAGTTTCATTTATTTGGTCGTATGAGTATGCTGCAGGGGAAGTCCTAGGACTAGGAGTCCTAATCCTAGGTTCAAGAATAAAAGATTTTTTGTTGTTATAATTCTGTTTTTATTGGTAAAATAGTTCAAAAGGATAATACTTCCGTGGCTGGGTGAAAATTAATTGAGATTAGTAAAACACCAAAAATAATATAACACAACCAAAATTTATGCGCTTTCCCTTTTCACACAACCTGAACAAACCACTGTTCACTACAACTATCCAAATTATATTTTACATGATTCCTTCGTCACTAGAGCGGTACATGTACATTCGGCAGATCTTACATTCCATCTCGTAAAATGATAAATCTAGATTCTCATCCTTGCCACACTATTACATTAATTCTGACCTTATTTATTTCTGAAGCCGTAATTATCCAAGCAGTGAAGTCATCTTTCTTGGGAAATGCAATGTTCTCAACAAAAACAGGCTTCACTTCTCTAACTTCACCTATCAAGCTAGAAGAGATGTCGAAGTATTCCTGAATAGACACTTGTGTCTATTCACGAATACTGGATAATCAATACCATACTCCCAATATCCTGGGCTTTTTTGACCGACTCATCGCATTGATTTTGCTTTATCGCATTGTTGATTTACTTCCCAATAATTTAATTCTAGACAAATCCGTCCTCTATTTGCATGCTGCACTCATATTTGGTGTGTAGTTCCTAAGAGTTCAATAAAAATCCTTAATTCCGAGAGGAGAGCAATTAAGTTGATTAATGAACTGTCCTTCACAATTTACCAGATTCTCTCTCTCGCATCCACACGTTCGGCATCCACTTTATACATTTATGCTCCATAATTATTTTCAACATCACTGCTCATCACAATGGCATCAGTAATTGAACTCTCCCGTTTTCTTGATCTGTTAAAACAAGTGAGCAGCTATTCAAATACTCTTCGCGGAACAATTTTTTTCTCTTTCCATCCCCCCGCGTATTTCTTATAGAGTACCATCTAAAGATCTTGAAATTATTAATTTCTTTTTTTCTACCCATTTACAACAGTAACATATAAACCAAGTTTCTGAACAACCTTTATGTATGGAATTACTATTCAAAAAAAAAAAAGTGATCGAAATACCAAACGGTACATCTGTAGCAAAGCAAGCTGCACTCAAGTTAGAGGAAACCGTCTCTTTCTCATTTTAATTTAAAATAAGTCATGGACTTTAAACTTACTGTTATTTATACTAGCCTAACTAATATATTCATATATATATATATATAGAGAGAGAGAGAGCAATAATTTTGTTACAATATATATCCGTATATGCTGTGACAAAATTTATATTACTTTTATGAAATTTCAAATGTGTATTCATAAACCTCGGAGGGGGGGGGGTTCACAAAACGAACAGCGACGGTTCGTTCTGAAAACTAAAAAATATAAAATAAATAAATAAAAAAGAAAAAGCAACTGACTAAGTAACATTGTGAATATGTAATGTAACTAATTTCCAAAAAAAAAAAAAAAAAAAAAAAAATTCTGTTTTAATATATATTTATTCATACGCAATTCGCCATCTCGACAGCAGAAAGATGAGGGTTCAAAAAGAAATGACGTAAGGAAAATAGCAAATTAAGCTTACCACCTCCTTACCTGGTTTATCTGCTAGAAAATGATCCATTATCAAATCAGCTTTTGTTCTTTAATGGTCATCGCGCTGCAACAAGCACGAATCACCAATTTCAAGAGCTCATTATCAACGCAATTCCCTACGTTCTTGTTGCGTGTGTAGTGCCTCTCTATCTTATTGCCAAAAGAAAGGTTGAAAAAGTCATATAAATAGACTGCACTTGACACGCTCCCCACGCAAACAGTAACTCTGAGATAACTGGATAATGGAGCAGAACATTATGAGTTGTATCGATATGGCATTATCGATTTCTTAAGCCTCATGGAAAGGAGTTGAGAAATCAATAAGGCTTAAGAAACAAGGAAACAGCGTCTTTGGTATATAAAGGATGTCTAATCTATTTTAATATTTAATACCGAGATACGAAATATTACGAGGTGTTGCGTTTATCATTTCTGGAGTTTCGGTTCATTTAAAATGAATTACACAAGTTTGGTGTCAATATTTTTTTTTACTGGTCATTAAGTTTTCTCAGTGAATAAAACAAGGCATAACCACATAATATCAGTATTACCAAATACGTTAGTAAAGCATAATACGGAACAATTCTTCTAGGTTTTACTATTCGCACGTAAAATAAAATATTTACGTAAGTTAAATCCGTATTATGTTTTACTAATTATGTCTTACGTTCCAATTCAAGTTAAGTACCCGGTACCAGTGCCAATAGTCAGCAATCACGGCACTACCACAAGTCAAATTTCCAAATACAAAATCGAAACAATTTATTCACTGAAAGAATGGTGAGGTTTAATCAATAAATTCTGCATCCACTTGATTATCAAACTGCAGACAGAAACATGCCAAAAACGTAGTAGGGCTTATATCTCTTTTTATAAATGTGACTATCACAATATAACGATGTTATTGGGATTATGGAATGTACATTACGAGGATAGACAGAGTATTCGCACTGCAAACACGTGGTAGATAAAAGAAATAAGGATGATATGATGATAGAGGTCTATGAACTTTTGAGAGGGAATTGTAGGAGATAGGTAGATAACGATCTACCTGACGATTTCTACTCGAAATCGTCAGTTATGCAAATTGCCACAAGTTTATTTCGTCTGAATTTGCGGTTGTGATCATAAAAAAGAGTGTTGTCTTAAGGTTTTGGGCACCGATATATCTCAGTATGGCCAAGTCATTGGCGCATCCAGGGAGAGGGCCTTGCCCCCCCCCAAAAAAAAAAGAAAAAAGAAAAAAAAAAAACACTAGAAAATTTTCCAAAAATATTTTCCTAATTAAAATAATTTTTTTTTTTTAAATTTATGTTGTGTGTTCTATTTCTATGCTACTTATGAATTAGCGATCACATAAGGTGGGAATACCCTATAGCACTCGGGAATCCAGGCCGCTGTGAACGCAAAACGAATGAAGTAGTGCTCGGGCGCTACTTCGTTTGCACGAGCCGGGCCAGAGGAGATCACAGGTATCATGTACTGGCGATCACTGCAGATGCTCAGTCATAACTCCGTACGCAATGCGTAGCGTGTATTCTCAAATCGCCTACTCAACTCCCCCCCCAAGATTAAATCCTGAGTGCGCCACTGGACCAAGCCATATTAGGGGAAAAACTCATTCTTAAATAAATTAGGTTTTACTATTTGTACGATTTTTTTTTTAAAATCCCATCTATACATATTTATAATCCATAACTGGTTTTAAATATAATTATATTTTTGGATTTGGGGAAAAAATCCTTCAAAATAATTCACGACGTAACGTTCGCGACAGTAAATTAAATTGCATTTTGGCATAGGGTAATGCTAATTTTCACGGCATAAGGATATTATGGTATTATTACTATGTGGCACCTCAAAGCACTCATCATGAGAGGGCATACTAATCCACTACAACTCACCATCTCCCATACTTAATCTTCAGACTACATGACAACTACCATCAACCCTCAACGTCATCTACCACCCATCACCAACAATGTATTTTGTTTGTAAATTGCGTTTCATCCAGCATACAGGCAAATCAGTCGAGAGACTGATTTGCCTGTATGCTGGATGAAAAGCCCTAGTTTTCGAGAAGAAAAAAATCTGCTAAATCCATATAAGGTCGGCTAACTTCCCTTAAAACTGAAAAAGTCCATATAAAGATTCCTCACGCCACGACGAGAATCGAACTCGTCTTTTCCAATTCCAATCGAAGGGCACAATGCACCGTCATTCTTCCAGTTGATATATATATATATTGATTAAATACATGTCATCTGATACTTTAAATTATTTGACTTTAAAAGTGCATATCTCAAAACAATCAGAACATGTTCTTCTGCCGTACATGCTTTTGAATATCTAATCCCGGGGGGAAATCGCTCCGTAAGGACCAAATCCTCCACCATCGGATATCCATTTTCTTTGAGGTTAGTCCAATCCAAAATTTGGGTCCGATCCGGTAATAAGAGAACGTATTAAAAGGCGATGAACAACTGAAAACAGAAACAGTAATGCTTATCGGGCAAGGTGGTTGGCAGTGAGGACGTGCGTAGGCGAGGTGTGCAGTGCTCACTAGAAAAACAATGACTCATGGACCACCGTCCATGAGTCCTCTTGTGGTTCATGATCACGGTGGCTACCTCTCGATTCGCTCCCTTGTAAAAGTTTTCATGTAAGACTCTAATCCGAAAATTTTGACAGGTATTTATCATTAATTCTGTGCAATTAGTTTTTTTTTTCTTTTTTCTTCCTACCCCTTTCGCTAATCTATCTATACATGAAAGACTTAAAAACATATCAGTGTCCTGTATGGGCATTTGATTCCTGTATTATGCCTGCTATCTGATTTGTCTGTTTTATAATTTTAGGTAGATCTTTACGTAGCCCGACAGTGTAATATTAAAGTCGAAATGGCTACAGAAAGAAATCGAGCTCGCTATAAAGGCAAGGAGGAATTTTTAGTGTTAAAGACTAGCACTTTTCTCATGAGAGTAAATGGGGAAATACAGTACAAAACAATGTAATGATCGAATTATGCTTGGAAGGAACTTGAAGCTGTTCTAAGACTTAGGTTCGCAGTAAAATTAAATTGTATGCTAGCAAAGATAAGAGACGAGAAAAATCCTAGTCGTTTGTCTACATAATAACGAGCAGTTCAAGTGGAATTTGCTATGGCAATGCAGCTAGTTAGCGATAGGAACTTAACAGAATTCAGAGAACAATTACTTTTTACTTAGAAAGTGGCGTGCCCCGAAGGTGCAAGTTGACAGCATCTCGGGATCCTAAAGGCAGTTCAGATATTTTGGATAAAATAAATGATGTTCACATGTCTAGAGGCTGGCGAGTTTTTCAGTTTTACCATTCATTCATTCCGATAAAGTCGGCCATTGTACCTTGTTGCTGCAGGCCTGCATCTACGATTTACTTTCTACACGGACATTCTTGTAAGGCGCGTGCCAAGTTTGGCGTTGACCAATTCTTCATCGTTGAAGAATTTCGTTAACGACTACTCAAACCAAAAAAAAGCCCATTTTTACTGCCTTCCAAAAAACCATATTTCGATACTGATTTTCGCTTGAGCAAATTCAGGTTGCTGATCATAAACTAATTGTCTAGAATGTGTTTACGTAGTGTATACAATATCTGAGAGATTTCTCACTGCTTTATGTTATATTAAAAAGCTGTCACCTGAACAATTATAATAGGTCTGCGAACCGAAAGAATCGTGCGATTTTTATCTCTACAAACTTGGCAGTTTTGTTTTACATGAGAAAATTAACCTCGTATTTAATGTGTGTTGTTTCCACATCTTTATTAAGACTATCCATGGTTTCAGTTCACTAGTGATCAGGGCAGTACTTATGCACGGGCGCACAAGGCTCTAGTTGTGATCCCGAAAAAATATGGCCAATTTAAGGGCCCCCAAACAATGAGAGGGACCCTGACGCACTCTAGCGCCTCGGAAAAGAGTAAGTACGGCCCTGCAAGTGATTATAATAATGATAGGGAAAAAAAAAAAATATATATATATATATGGCAGGAGAGAAGTTTTGCAGATGTTCGCGAGTCGCAAGACATCTTCTACAAAAATTAAAAATAATTAAATATATAGATTTATATTTAAATATAGATAGATATGTATTTATTATGTCCGTGAAAAATAGTATATATATGCATCATGAATTTTTGTCTTTTATGATAAACACAAAAACTAAAATTGCCTCCAGACCTGCAGCGGACAACCTAGCGAGCCGGGATTTAGCCACCGTTGACATGTACTCTTCGATTTGTGGCAAATGACTAATTACGTCAAGAAACTTTATTTAAAGGATATAAATACTCAATTTTTAAATACAGCTTGTTCGAACATTTTGTTAACATTGTCAAGCTTAAAGGATTAACATGTGACTTGACATGAACAGTATTTAAATATAAGCTAATTTGCAATACAACGTGGAGCTATAAAGTAATGGTTTCACTGAACATCTTATAATCCAGATAGCGGGAATATATGTGTTCTTAAAATCTGTCGTGAACGTCAGCAATCGTTTGTTAGAAACGACATTAAATTTGTGCGAAATGTATATCAAACCCAGAACTTCATTTATCTGTAAGGTTTATAGGAGAATGAAGAGAAGAATGTTTCATCGACTGTTTTCTCCCAAGGACCGGAAGTTTCAGTCACTGGGAGAAAACACTGACATTTCAGTGTGAATGTCAGGAAGACTGTACCAAAGAACTGAAGTAAATAGTGTAAAAGAGGAGGATGAGAAGTTTATTCAGGAATTCAAAGCTATGTACATATTTTGACTAGCTGCTTTGGCCAGTTCGGCAAAACAAGGCCCAAGAAAATACATATATAAAATAACACAAAGGGCAGAAAAAGAACGATGAGAAAGTGATGGCAGTGAGTCTATGAAAGGCTTATTATTAACAGGATTGTTCTCTTTCGGTTAGCATCGAGCATGTGCAGAGAGGTTTTTGATACAAGACTCCAAATGTGAGTAGAGCATTCTAAAGTGGACGTATTTAGTATTTATATAGTCAGTAGTTGTACAGATGAAAACCGTCTTCGGTGGAAAGAGACACCACGTAATTTGAAGGACGTCTATGATGTGCTTCTACCAAGCAGGGCTGGAAATGTAAAGTCATTCCAAGATGAGAAATATGGTTTTGCGTGAAGATTTCAGCATCATCAAAAAGGGGAAGTGAAGTGAGATCTTTCTTATGAGAAACAAAACAAGACTGCATTTTGGTATTTTATAACTGTCCTCATAGCACGTCACTATTTAAGGCAATGGCTATGGAAGATCGTGAAACACGAATCACTTGAGCAATACGAAATTTGTTCGGTTAATGAAGAAAATGAATGAAGGTACTGTCATCTATGTACCCATGGACAGGATATGAACCAGTGAAAGGAAGTTATTATATATAGGAAAAAAAGAGCGTGCGCGAAGTTAGAAGTTTTTCGCGGGTGCGATTCAGTACCCGTTAAACAGCTATACCCAAAGTATAGCTGTTTAATTCTTTATTAATGTTTTTTTCAAAAGAATATTGCTGTCATAAGCTGGACTTGGACGTTTAACATAGGACACTTAAACATATTACGGAGAATCTCATCAATCAGCTGCTAAAAGCAGAATTTATGCTTGTCACATCCGTCTCCGTTATGATACTAAACTAGTTTATTACACAATGTTGCATGATCCATATTCTTTGGTAAGATTATTGCTTTATGAAATGAGAAGTAAAACATGTAGGAAGAATAATTAAAGCGAATGTAATTTATCAAAGTTCATGACATCTTAAAATAGATTACTGGCATTGTGCTATGAAAACACATAACAAAAATATATAGTATATATGCAATGAAAGCAGAAAAAGGAAAGATAAGTTTTCTCTTCTCAGTATATACTCTTTATTTTTGAGTTTTAAAACTTTCAATAAAATCAATGTTTCAAATGAATAAACATGTAAGTCATGTTTCATGTGTTGCAAACAATCTATTGCAACAGCAAATGTTTGTGGGCTGAAAACACTTAAGATTTTCATGTATCATTCTGTGCAATTATCTGACATTCCCTTGAATTTCCTTCACTTGACATACGACACAGAATTCGTGCACTGCTGTCAGACGCCGCGAGACAGCCTATAATAATGGTTTTGCTTCAAGTTTCAGATTTGTAATCAATCATCCAACACTCAAACCACGCGACCCTCACACAAAAATATGAGAATGATCTAAAAATGCCAAGTTAACAAACATTTACTTCGGTTTATGTCTACTGAAGTTTAACTTATAACTTATAAATGTTAAGAAATGAGTTACGCTGTAGCTTATTTTTAGTACAATGGTACTATTTTTAAGCCATTTAGATATAATCAGTATATTTTCTCTATGAACAAACTTCAAAATATGACGAGAAGAAAAACGCAAAAATCACAACCGAAAATTTCTTTCAACTGACATATATGGTTGGTAATATAAAGGCATGCGTAAGAAATTGGACTGTGCTATCAAGCTATCTTTTCTGAATATTATTACACATCTTGCTGTTTGCGTGTGTACAGTTTGCGCAGGGTTTATATTCAAAGTAATCATGCTCGAATAGTAACTGGAATGGCAATTTTGTCATTTTTTTGGCGGTTCAGCTAGATATCATCTGATTCATTGATCACTTGTATACTTTCGAAACGCATCAATAAGCAACATTTTCATCTAAAAATAGCTTCCACATGACTTCTGTCAAAATATTAAGGTTTGAAAATCTCACGAACGTAAGTATAACTTACGTTTTGAAAAACAGTAATTTTGCAGTTCCTTTCATGATGTACTTACCGGAAAGAATTTAATAATTAAATATCAATTTAAGATGTCAATTACGAGCTAATGTGCATTGTTTCTACGCTATTTTTTATTTTTTTTTAAACCTTTCGGATATTTTCGAGCGAGCATTCCGCTCGGAATGCTCACTTGAAAACCTGTAAACATGGTTCTCACTACATAAAAATTGGTAGTTACATTTAGTGATTGCGATAGCCAAAATTACTTTAGGACAGATATTTTACCAGTATTCCATTGTGTTTCTTGAAATACATTCAAGAATCAAGGTAATTCTGTTTATATAGAGCAAACGTTCGTATCTTTAATACTAAGCAAGTGATCAAATGATTTTGATTTATAGTTTTAAAATGTGTTTGTGGGACTGACACACATACACACACAAAGTAGGATTACTGATCAGCCAATCCACTACGTAATCAAACACTAATACATTTCATTGCCTATATATGTTTAACATTAAAGCTCTAAATCCCAAACTCCAAAGTCATGAATGGTTTCCAGCACCAAAATACTGGTGAAGTGTACTTAATAAAATATATAGTAATAAAATAATTTGATAAGTGTGTTCAGGAATGACAGAGAGAATAAAATGGGGGGAGGAGTATTGTTGATGATAGCTGATGAGCTCCAGCCAAGGAGAATAGAAGTTGAATTGCAGGATAGAGAAAAGAGCACATTTGAGGCCATTTGGTGTGAGATTGTGGCTAGCAGAACTAAATATACAATTGGGTGCTGCTATAGACCAGGTGATGGAAAAGATGGTGGTGACAGTATGCACAAGCAAATAGAAGAAAAGGGTGGAAGGAGGGTGATTATTATGGGAGATTTCAACTATGGTCGCATTGATTGGAGTGAGGAGAGGACACACGGAAGGAACTGGATTTTATGCGGTTATTAAGGGATAACTATCTGCGACAGCATGTAATGGAAAATACTAGGGGTCAGAGAGTGCTTGACCTAGTAATTACATCTGAGGATTTGGCTGTAACAAATATGACCACATTGCCACCAATCGGTGAGAGTGATCATAGGGTCTTAACTTGGGAGGTGGCTAAAGGTGTAGAATTTTCAATTAAGACAGGGTACATGTGGAATTATCGGGCTGGAAAGTATGACAAGCTTAGGAGTTTGATTGGTTCAGTGCCATGGCATGTACAACTGCAAGGACTAGAAGTTGATAGTGCATGGGAGGTAGTTAAGAAGTGCTTGCATGAAGCAATGGCTGACTGTATACCTAGAGTCAGAATAATAAATCAAGTAGGGGTTAAATGGATGAATAACACCATTAAGCTCGAGTTGCAAAAAAAGAAACAACTATGGAGGGAATTTAAGGAGAAGGGTGACCGGCAGGCACATGAACGGTATAAAGCACAGGCCAGAAGGGTGACGAGTGTGGTAAGAAAAGCAAAAAAGGATTACGAAAGAACATTGGCCATGCAGGCTAAAGAGAATCCTAAACAGTTTTTTAGATAAGTAGCAAGTAAAAGGAAAAATGTACATGGCAGATTGATTTTAAAGAATGCCGATGGTAGGGAGGTAACTGAATCAGTTGAGATAGTTGAGTTACTGAGTGAGCACTTTGCAAAAGTATATCATCCAGGTGGTGACATTGCAGAAACGAATAAACCAGTAGATTATACAGGAATTGTGGTTAATGAAGTGGAGGTGAGTAGTCTATTGCATAACCTCAATGTCAATACATCTGTGGGATTGGATGGTATACCAGCTCGTGTTGTACGAGAAGCAGCTAAAGAATTGTCAGTACCCTTGACCATTTTGTTTAATTTGAGTCTCGGGTCTGGGTTAGTCCCGAGCGGGTGGAAAGAGGGGAAAATAGTTCCACTGCATAAAGGTGGTTCCAAGACTGCTGTAGTAAATTACCGACCGATTAGCATATCAGGAATCATTGTCAAGGTCTTAGAGAAAATGCTCCAGGAAATTGATGAGGCACGAGATTTAGGAGTGTTGGTAGATAAGGAATTGAAATTTAGGGGACACATTGCAAAAGTGACCAAAACAGCTCATCAAATCACTTGGTTGCTGAAGAATACGATGACAAGCAGAGACAAGCAGGTTATTGTTCCTCTGTATCGAGCCTTGATAAGACCCCATCTAGACTACTGTGCTCAGATTTGGTCACCTAGGTTTCTTCTTGATGGGGAGGAGGTGGAGAGGATCCAGAGGCGAGTGACCAAGATGACAGCAGGTCTGTGGAATGAACCGTATGAGAACAGGTTGAGGATTTGTGGGTTGCAAAAATTGGTTGATAGGCGGAGGAGGGGAGATATGATTGAGACATTCAAATTACTGAAGGGTTTCTATAAAATTAATTCAGAAGATATTTTTGAGAACAGGGCTGGTTGTGGGAGGACTAGGGGACATCCATGGAAACTGGGCAAAAGTGTGGTTAGTAAAGGTGTTAGAGCTGGGTTCTTTACTTTTAGAGTAGTGAATGAGTGGAATGCACTCCCTGAGTCTGTGGTGGATGCTGTGACAGTGAATGAGTTTAAGGCGAGGTATGATAGATACTGTATGAATGTCAAATAGTTGTGATGAATATGATTTGGGGCCTCCCTCGATGAGTCCAATGACTCCCTGGAGTTGCCCGTAATAATAGTAATAATAATAATATATCAGCTAACGCCTTTTTATTCCCGTATACGGGAGTAGGCGAGGCCATTTAGCCCTATCTAACTTTTTGGAGACTGAGTGGGCAGTTCAATCTCCACTGGTACCAATCAGAGATAGAAATAATAGCCTGTGTAGCTCAGTGGATGTGGCGTTTGTACACCACGGCGCTTGGCCGCACGAAGGAAGAGTTGGTTTCGAGTCTAGTCAGCGACTAGAGGAAATTTTTCTAAGCCTTTTTTCGACCGGTTCCCGAGTTAGTCGATCTCTGGCACGGGCAAGCGGGTTTTTCCTCCCGGAAACTCGGGTTTTTCGTCCCGTAAACTCAAGAAAATCGACCGTAGAACCCACATTATTTCAGACATTAAATATATTGTGTTAGGGACCACGAGATGGCGGCACATTGGAGCCGTCTCTCTTCACTGTGTACCTCTTAATTAGTGATAGCCTTGGGCCATCTATCTCTGATTGGTACCAGTGGAGATTGAACTGCCCACTCAGTCTCCAAAAAGTTAGATAGGGCTAAATGGCCTCGCCTATTCCCGTATATGGGAAAAAAAAGGTGTTAGCTGATTTTTTTAGATGATATATATATATATATATATATATATATGTATATATATTTTAATAACCACATTTTTTGGGTATTTAACACTCAAATTTCATCTGCTAACCATAGCTATATTTATCAAAAATTTGTTTTCTGACTTTTCACCTGGCTCAAAATCAAGGTTTTGGGAGGATTTATGTATGAAGTAAATTTGTTTATCATTTTTTTAAACCAGTTTTTACTTGAAAACTGCTCAAAATATAGAAGTGCCATCTGCGTCACGTATTTCAAGCCTAGTTACAGTATCGTAACTTGGATGTTAAACTTTAATTTCTCTATAATTAATATGGAGGAATCAGCATTTATTTTTATAACGCTTCTACAATTTCCCTCCTATGTCTGGTGGATTTTCGCCTCACAAATTTCTTAACGAAATAATTTAATCTCCACTCTGCACACGCGTTGAACAAGATTTCTTCTTGTTATCCATATTTAATCTTAGAACAGTTGAGGGATAACTCTCTCATACAATTTAAAGGACAAATAACTGACAAAATAAGATATAATAATAATAATAAATAGCCTCAAAGAAAACTCAGACGAAAGATAACAAAAAAAGTTCATAACTTCATTATTCCTTCCAGTTAAATTAATAACTTTTTTTCTCTCCTATAAAACAAACACCACGTGATCATGTCATTTGTTTCTCTTGCCGTGACGACCCAACCTGTTATTACAACAAGCATACAATTAATCCGACTACGTAATTGCAAATATAAAACTTATGTGTTAAATTTGTGGAAATTAACGGAAAAAAATGAAGAAAATTAAAATCTTATACTGTGGATGTCGTCCAAGCCAGTACGAGGCTTCCAAGTAGTTTATAATTTTGAAAGATGGGGGGATAAGTTTATGTTACAATGGTTTTCCAACTCATCAGTGTCTGGGGGGAAAAGATTCATGTTCAAATTCCCTTACGACAGGTAGCATTTTCTGATCTTTTTAAGTCACAAACATATGTCACGCAGTCATTATAGCGAGTGGCTAAAAATCACAAGTCCAAGATTTGCTCACAAAAAAAAAAGTATTTATCCGATATAAGCTGTAAAAAAATACAGATATGAGGTGAAATGGTCTTGAAAACTATAAAAGAATATTACACCTTTCCACGATTCAAAGCAAACAACATATCACAAAAGTTGGAATATTTTTGCACTATTATGCACGCTGCCAGATCATCAGAAGTACAGTCTCACCTCTCGAATGGCCATGACGTGAAACTACACGAAAGAGACCCAACAATCTTTTCGAAGGTAAGTAGTTTGATATCACCTACGTTTCTGTGGATATTTCTGCTCTAGTTCTATTAAATGTTTCTATATACCGTGCGCCCTTCATGGGTTTTTTGAAGTTCCTTTCAAAACATACAATTTAATAAAATAAAATGAAATGACATTAATGACAATATTTAATTATTTGTTCCTATGGCAGGAGATATAAGACTTGCAAAAATTAGTTTCTTAACATGAAAGATTGTTAAAATTCGCAGTTAGTGCGTAAAATAAATTCCTACTCAATTGTATTAACTACGAAAATACCGACTACATATGACGTATTTAAATTCAAGTAATATGCTTTATTGTTTAATTCCTATTAACTGGAGAGTACTTGATAATGAAAAACAAATCCAGGAGATTAAGTTGTCATATTATATAAACAACGGATCAATTGAAGAAATCGAAAAAATAGAGAAGTATTCAAGATTTTAAATCCAATTAAATCGTCACACAGATCTCTACAGTGAAACACTGTCTCATCTAGCATTTCAGATAATTCAAATATATGCTGGATAAAAAACAAAACAAGGCTTTCAGTGTTTAAACTACTGACTGCTTTCATTGAATTCAGTGATTAGTGTGCTTTCATTGAAAGCACACTAATCACTCTTTGAATGAAATATTCAAAGAATCCAGTTCAAATATATACTTCAGCAATCTAAATTTCACCAATTATAACTTAAACAATCAGTAAAGCACGTGATAGACATTCGTTGGGGATTGCGACAAATCAACTACGATTTGCACTTAACTAGAATGAAACAGCTACGTTCTTCAATAACTAACCTGGCAAGTATATTCCTACAAATACCCAATGCAATCGCTCTACCCGAACAGAGAATAACAAGCAAGACTGTCTAATCATTTCTGGAACCATACGGCCCTAGTATAAAAGCAAATTGGTGTCAGGTAATCATATTTAATGGGTTTAGCATTAAGGGTTCGTAGAATACTGTTTTGTCACAATGTCATTAACAGAAGGGCAGACGATTACATGGCTTCACAGAAGATAAATCGTACATAAGATTAGTTCACAAATATATTTCAAATTAAATAAAATATGAATGTTTTTAATGTATCAATATGAAACAAAATCAGGCAGTTAGTGAGCTATTATTACAGTCATTTTTTCACAGGAATATTTTGGATGTTGCGATCGGAGGTGGCGGCCTAGCATTTCTATCAGTTAATACTGCCGATAGTTGATTTTGGATTTTTGCAGTCTTTTTACCAATATCAAGAAACAGAAGTTAGTGATACATTATCCTATGATAAGACCTCTTTCGAAATCCATAAGTTGATCTCCATATGCTATTGAAAATATACGGATGTGTCAAGACGATTACGATTTAAGAATACATATGTCAGCCTTGTACAGAGAACTGCGACGACAGGAATGTATTCGTACATATGTGTTTCTTTCTCAACAGGTGTCCAATCCATATTTCAACACAGTGTATGCTATTATCCTTTTAATCAGAAAAAGAGAGTACTGTTTCGGCAAACCGTGGTCTTCTTATATCGAACCGCAAAATTATTTTTAAAAAACGAAGTTCGTATTTCATTCAGAAGAACGTGACACACATTGCTCATGTTTCGCATTTAGTAGATGAAATCATCTTCATACTATCGGGATGAGAATTTCCAGTGAGTTTCTTTTTTTTCCCCTTCCTCCCACACTATTTACGCAAGAATGTCAGATTAAAACGACGCTGGAAAATATTATTCAACAGAACTGAACAAAGCAGGCTTCTATTATTAAACGGCATTACATGTATCAGTAACTGCTTTTTTATTTATTTTTATTTTTTCATTACCACGCAAGGAACAAATCCCTAAATCGAAACTGCAGCAACATTTAACACGATAATTTCGATAGCCAAAGTCAAGTAAATAAGCAATATAAGGCAATGGTGTTCAACCCGTCGATCGTGATCGTCAGGTCGATCGCGGAGCAATTTTTGGTCGATCTCTTGTTTATTCCTCCTTACAAATTTAATTAAAACTGAAAACATAGTATTTTATTTATCATTATTTTGTATTATTTTTTAATTCTCTTTAAGTGTATTGCTATTGTTTATTTATTTTTCGTTAAAATTGTCAAATTAGTAATTTTCTTATAAGTCCGGGTAAATGAATTAATTTAGATCAGTGGAAGTCAAACAGCGAGCCGAGTGAATACGATTATAAGCAAAGCACATCGTATGCGTTTCGTTTATAATCGTGTTTACTCGTAACTATATCACGCACTTCCCACTACCCACTTTTAGAATTTCAGTTGAGTTTCAGTTACTCTAAATTTATCGTTGGATTTACCATTATTTTGTTCGCTAATTGATAAGTTTTAAATATTTTATTAAAATAAAAAATGTTTATAAGTTTTTTTTTTTTAATTTGAGGATAATCATGAGTGTATCAAAGAAATCGAAGACGTATCATTTTCACAAGGAATGGGAAATGGATTATTTCTTTACAATGGTAAATGGAAAGTGTTGTTTGATTTGTAATTCATCTGTAGCAATTCCAAAAAAAGGTAATATTGAGAGTTATTTTCGATCGCTACGTGCAACATATGACGAAGATTTTCCCCAAAATTCCGAAGTACGTGAATCAAAAATTATAAATTTAAAGCGAGGACTTTCTGGACAACAAAATATGATTTCGAAGGTAATAAATAAACCAATATCAGCCACTATTTGCATCTTTGAAAGTGTGTCATTTATTAGCAAAAGCAAAAAAAGCCTTTTACTGATGGAGAGTTAATAAAAGAATCGTTTCTTGCAGCAGCAGAACCTTTATTTTCTGATTTTAAAAATAAAAATGAAATTATTTCGAATATTAAAGATTTACAATTTTCCTGAACAACGGTTATAAAAAGAGTTGAAATTTTAAGTGCCGATCAGAATACTTAGTTAATGTCAGACATTCACCAGTGTGTTGCGTTTTCATTACAATTTCATGAATCAAACGACTTCACTGATACTGCTCAGTTAATGGTATTTATTCACATGGTATTTCAAGATTATTCAAGTAAAGAACTTTTGAAAATTGTACCATTATTGGGAAGGACTAGGGGAGAAGACATTTTTTCGGCATTTGATGAATTTGTGAAACACAAACTTCCGCTTTTTAAACTTGTATCTATTACTACTGATGGTGCTCCTGCAATGATAGGTAATAAATCGGGCTTCATTTCATTATGTAAAAACGATGACAAATATCCAGATTTTTTTAATTGGTGGATAATATCCTTGTTGGTGGATAATACCATTGTATTATCCACCAACAAGGACTGTGCAGTAAAAGATTAAACACAAAAGATGTTTTGGACATTACATTTAAAATTGTAAATTTTGTTCGAGAAAAAGTCCTGCAACGGCGGTTATTAAATTACAGGCAGATGATGATCGGGAACTTCTGTTGCACAATAATGTTCGCTGGCTCAGCAGAAATAAATTTTTAGAAAGTTTTCTTGTATTAATTAACGATATAAAAATTTTTTTTTGATGAAAAAGGAGATATTTATCCACAATTAAGTGATAAAAGATGGTTGTTACACTTATCATTTTTAGTAGATTTCTGTACAAAATTAAGCAATTTAAATTTAGAGTTACAAGGTAGAAATAAAATTTTAATTGACAAGTTCAATAAAAACTTTCCAACAATACTTACTTTTATTAAAGAAAAATATAAATGACTGTGAATTTAGACATCTCCCATATTTATTAAAATTTTTGGAACAAAATCAAGAAATGCTTCGCTGTGATTTAAAAGAACTTATTCGTGAAATAGAATTAGTTGAGGAAGAAATAAATTCAAGATTTTAATAAAACTAAAATGATTATATCTTTTACCAATAATCCATTTCAAGAAAACTTGAACATCACAGAAATTTCAAATAAAATTAGTGAGCTATTTGATATAAACCAAGCTGAAGTAGAACTTGAGATAATAAACATTCAATAGTTTACATTTAAAATCAATAAACAATGATGTCATTTGGAAGTATACACGTGAAAAATTTCCAATATTAACTGATATTGTGTGAAAAATTCTGTCGTGTTTCGGATCGACATACTTGTCAGAATTCGCTTTTTCAAATATGACCGTCATAAAAAATAAATTAAGAAACCAAATTACAAATGATCATTTGGATGATTGTCTGCGATTGGCCACTTCTTCATATCAACCTGACTATGAAAATATTGCGAGGTTCAAACAATGCCAAATTTCACATTAACTTTTTTTTTAATCAACCAGCATTTCCTGTAACTTGTGAGTTTGTAATCAATCTGTTGTTTTTTCTAACTTTGGTTTTCCAAAATAGAGAAATAAATATTTTAGTCCAATATATTTGTTTTATTTGTTGTATTAAAATAATTAAAAGTGATAAATAAATTTTTAAATACACAAATAAAGTTTGTAGTTTCTTTAAAGTTCTTAGGGCTGGGAGAGTGGGTCCTCCGAAGTGAGTGAGTGCATTTAACTGCATAGTTGTGCGTAATCAGATATCAGATTGAGGGTACATGATCTACATAAGAGAGTAGATCGCCGAATAACTTAGTATAAAAAAGTAGCTCGCATAGTAAAAAAGGTTGAACACCACTGGTATAAGGGATACTAAGCGGCATCTAATTTACAGCATTCGGGAAAAGATTCGCAACAGAATTACGACCTAGCTTGAAGTCACGTTAGAAACATAATTATTGCTCAGATTTCTCTGCATATATTAGCTTTCAAATCGACAATCCATTTTGGTGTAACTTCTCACAGATACAGCTATTATAGAAAACACTTCACCAGTTACTAAATTAGCTTATATCATCATAACGGCCATAGAACCCATACCGACAGGCAAAGCAACATATTATTAAATCAATATATTGCTATCGGTTGTAACGCGTGTCTGTAGAGTGTATATGTTCTCTGAAGGTTTGTCTGTTTTGCGGTTGAAAAATGAGTTTTCATGAGGAAAGATTGTCACCTCGTTATGACCGGCTGATTTAACTTCGACCGAAAACCCCAAAATGCTTTTATAAGGATATTTCCGACCCAGGAAAAATCCAGATCTTTCTTTAAAAAAAAAAACGAGGGGGGGGGGAGGGAGGGAGGGGGCTTCGTCGTTACCGAATGAGCTATGGGGACTATTTGTTAATTACTACAAACTATGCAAAATCTTGCTTTCTGTTATGTTGTATATATCCTGTGCATACGATGTCGTCCAGTGCACAGTATTCAATAGACTTAACAATGAATAACAAAATTCCTTACTGAACATTTTGGGTGTTCTGGAATTAAGTCTGGATCAACTAACCCAATGAGGCCAGTCTATTATATCTGAAATGCGCGAGTTCTTTTGGGTTTTGCTTAGAAGGAAAGGGTTGGGGGAGAGAAGCTTAGCAAATTTTTATATTGTTATCGTCCCCTAATCGTATCTGTTCTTCATCGTGGCTTGGAGGTAATGTAGCATACCGAAAGGTAAGAAAGCAGTATACCCAACTAAAAGAGGAGGCGTTATCTGGTTGGATCAGCAGCCCACCATAAAACTTTAAACCCAATTGTTCAAAGAAACCAAAGTTTGGTAGAGGGAACAGTTATATCGGAAATGACTATGGCAGAATTTAAAAAAAAAAAAAAACGAAAATTAGAAAACATGGTGAGAAATGATATTCACAATGTAAAATTACATATAGGATATGATTAATTGAAGAACTTCAAACCCATAAAAATTTGCGCAATATCAGAAACAACAAATAAAACAAAAAAAAAAAACAAAAAAACTAAGCGAGTTGAAATAATGTTATATTATACTGGGGGGGGGGGGGGGGGCTACGGCTCCCAACTCCCCGTGTTCCGGACTGGTAGGTCGGTTCTCTTTGAATTCTGAAGATCGAAAGGGGAGTCCCCCCGCCCCTGGCGCCTACCGCGCAGATCAATCAGTAATTGATGCACTAAACGGATGGAGTACAGTATACAGTTGGCGCATCAACCTATACCCCCCCCACACACACTATTGTATCTAGATAAATATGTTGCCATTTTATTATTATTATTATTTAACACCTCGAGGGAGTCCAAAGATTCATCGAGGGAGGGCACTTGCTCTGCAACTCTGTCTCAACACTCAATCCCCCAACTGACTTCAACTACACCAACGCCATCTACTGCCAACCACCACCACTAGTATTTCCACAGACAAACACAAACATCCATGCCCATGGCGGGATTCGAACCCGCAGCCTTTTGACTGGAGAGCGGATATGCTAACCACTCGGCCAAGTCAGGCTGGCTAATATTTAAATATTTATATCGAATATGCACAATAGTGTCTATTAGTTTTACTGGCACAATATCATGCTTTCTGAATTAACGGTTCAAACGATTTTTGGTCGCTATGAAGAGGTAAAAAACGTACTTTACCTTTATAGCTGGCTCTCTATATCGAAGTTGAGGAATAGTATTACAAAGATTGCAATATGAGTTGCGGACGCTAACGCTGTTCATCATTTAAGACCGCGTGAATCTTATATGTATAATGCAAATATATATCAAACTATTTCTCCAATTCGTGCACCGTGGCACTATATAAGGTGGAGATTTTCTTCAATTATTCCTGTTTTTTACAACTAATTTTGCCTCGGTGCAGTTCTCCTAACCAGCCATTTATTTTCTATCACTCTTCGTCTCTTTTCTTCATTCTTTCAAGGATCAAGGTCAAAGCTATTCTTGGAATTTCTTCTGTACCAATCCACTTCCATTTAGATCTGTATTGTTTATATAAAACTCTTCATATGTTATAATGTGGACAGAATGTTAAATATTTCACGCAAAAACTTTGCTTGAAAACACGTGGAAACTAATTAATATCAAGTTTCTTTGTCAATTTATGTCTATAATCCACGTAATCATACTTCACATTACTATTGAAGATAATGATTTTGGTTTTATAATTTCCGTGCACTCAACATTCTGAAAGTATCTACTTCTGTTAATTCTGTTTTTAGAACTGATAAAATAATCAACATGCTGAAGAGTCCTAAAGTCCTCTTCGCTACGATGAGTTCCTTCTTCCAGGTCTCCGGTATGTAAAATTCTTAACTTCTACGAGTATGCTGCTTATATTAACTTGCCGGCATTTGTTCAGCTTAAGCGCTTTTATTCATATTTAAGTCCTGTCTTATACAATGTTTCCGATTTTGCTTGTGCATCAGTGTGTTTTAATTATATTAAAACTGTTAGCCATGTGTTTGCTCTCATTTCCATGAAATTTTGTACCCACATTCATGGCAGCGCTAGAATAAGTGTATAGTTTTAGGGTGCAATTGGTATGCAGGAACTGGAGCAAAAAAATCAATATTATTTTATTTTATTTTTGTCTATAATTCGAGACTTGCTTAATTTTAAAGGAACAATCGTTTTGGTTAGAATTCACAATTTTATACTGTTTAATATTAAAAATGTTTATTATTCCGTTAATCATTCGATTTTACTGAAGTAGAAGGTTACTGATCTGTAGGTATTTACTAGTTTTGATCTTGCAAAAAATTACTGATGGGGGGGGGGGAGACACTACTGAAACTCTGCAATCAAACGGGCACTGCGTTTTCAAGGCAACGCCATTTTTAATTTTTATGTGATTTTCCTGGGAGGAAAAACTAGTCTAAAACTTACTTTTTCCACTTATGATACATACAGCTAGCTCACTAACTGCTGAGATCAATATACTTTGTCCTGCTAATCAAACTTGGACACAAGCGTATACAGAGAACAATGTTTGCAGGAGATGATTGCGTGCATAGAATGGAAAATAAATGACATTCGTTTCTTGACTTTCAAATGTAAGTTGCACGCAAGGGGCTTTTCTGTCGTAGTGAAGAGACACACCGATAGGCGAGAACTTAAACATGCACTTGAACTTTTATTATCTTACTGGGGGGCTCCGCCCCCCCCAGACGCCTACGGCGCCCAACCCTCCAAGTTCCAGACTGGTAGGCCGTTCTCCTTGAATTCTGATAACTCGAATTTTGAAGACTAGAAAGGGGGGTCCGCCATTCCCCAGATATATCAGTGTAGAGGGAAACTGAATAGTATTTGACTTGGTCTGTAATACGGATGGTGCGTGCATATAGCGAATATCTGCGATGGCGAACCTTCGCAGACGTCACATTACGTACCGTATTATAACCAGATGTTCCCACATCATATGAAACTGAAGCATATTGTATATGATCTGTGTGAATGTTCTTCTTTAAGCATTCTTCAGCAAAAATTTACGGTTTCAAATTTGTTTCATTTCTACAGAGGAGTGAATATTTTTGTTACATATTTTAATCTTACTTCGCCATACACACGGCGAAATAACTCTGCTTTCTTCATACTCTACTGGATATGCATGATCAAAATCATGCCGTTTACCCTTTGTGCAATATATACACATACAGCAATACCTTGTATCGATTCACGTTTTAATATTATTTCAGCTTGATGCTGCAGAGGCATGATTGCTCTAATATATATATATATATATATATATATATATATATATATATATATATATATATATATATATATATATGAAGATGAAGATAAATTAGATGAAAAAGTTGCTAAGCCGCCTACAAAAGAATTCTCATTAAGTGAGTTTCCGACTTTTATAGCAAAAAAACGTTTGATTTTCTTATGAACGCCGATTCTAACACTGAAAGAAGCATTAATGTTTGGCAAGCATTGGAAAATGCTATTTGATGTTACAAAGATAGGCATGTAGAGAAAATGAAGGAAAAATCCTATCCAAACTGCATTGTTTAAATATAATTTTTTACAAAAAAAAAAACGTGTTCAGTTATCGATAATAAAAATCTATTTTTCGTTCTATTGCAATATTTTTAATTCTTCTTTGTGCATTAATTAGTATTTCAGGTGATCTTGCGTAAACAAATGATACGTAATTATTCCCCCCCCCCCCCCAATACTGAAATTGTCTGTTTGGAACGCATCACACTATAACATAAATGTTTTATACAGTGCGCTTTTGCATTGCACGGAATTTTTTCAGTACCTGTTAACCGTATTATGCGCAGTATTACTGTATACAGCCAATACCCAGTATAATACAGTTTGCAACAGTCAAGTTTCACTAGAATGCGGTTTACAATTAGTATAAAATGTATTGCAATATATTTATAGTAATTTCGTCAGAAAGGCAATTTATTATATTTTTTTAAATATCAAACGTTCCTAGTTATTAACAGTATACCACAGTAGCAAACATTTTGCCGCTTTACAACCTATGCGCAGCTTATTATCCCTTCCATATGCAATTATGAGCGAGAAAAGGAAATAGAGGACCTGAGAACGGTCCTCTATATTTCAATAGAACAAAAACGTGAAATTATAAAAGAACATGAGACTTAAAGTGTCAAATTGTTTCATTACATCAAATGAGGCCTCTTAAGGATAAGTCTAACCATGTTTTGTGCACCAATACAGTAACTGTCTATTTGGAATGTATTACACTAAAACCAATTAATTGTTCTGCTCAATGTGGTTTTAGTTACTACTGAGTATTTTTAGCACCATTAGCTGCCCTAACACCCCTGTTATTTGAAGTTATGGAACATTCCAGGTTTGTTAATAACATAAAAAAACGGTGTACAGATAGCAGGAAGCAGTATTTCATCGTAGCAGTTGAATACAGGTAGTATGCAAGCACGATGTGAACTCGATGACATCGAGAGGTGTCATGTCCATACATGCCACTGCCGCTCAACTGGTGCATCCAAAAGCAACGGTTAGCGATGAGATCACCAAATGGAGACGTTTTGGCATTACAAGTGCAGGAAAACACCCAGGGTGGCTGCTAAAAATGATTGACAAAGACAGGAGAGCACAGACCATCCGTGATGAGTTCCAGAGCGCTAGTAATACCATGGTGAGCACTAATACTGTACGAAAAGAACTCCATTTACTGGGTTTCCAGGGAAAAGCAGCGGCACACGAGCCGAACATCACAACAACGAACAAGCCGGCTCGTCTGGCCTGGTGCAAAAAGCGTGTGAACTGGACAATTGACCAGTGGAAAACAGAACTCTGGAGCGATGAATCAAGGTTCACCTGTTTCTAGTCTGATGGCAGGGTGTAGGTGTGGAGGCTACTTAGTGAACGCTTGTTAGCACAGCGTGTTGTTGTACCCACAGTAAAGTTTGGTGGTTGCAGAGTAATGTAATAGTGTGGGGTGTAATGCATTCAGCTGATTTGGAGTGGGACCACTGGTCGTTGTCCGAGGTTCCATGAAGGTAGCTCAGTACCTTGATATTCTGGAAAATCAAGTGCTGCCAACACTGTGGAGTTTTTATGGAACGACCTAATAATTATACTTATGAGAAATACTTATGAGCTAGACTTCCGAAGGCTCTAGTTCTTGGACAAACCAAAGTGGGGGAATGTGAAATGCTCATCGTGATACATTAGTGAAGAAATAGAATCGACTAAATGTCAATTAAAAGTTACCAAAATATGCTAGAAATAGTTATTTTATTTACTGTTAAGCATGAAAAATGTCAATCGAATTGCCAGCCTATCAGGAAAACTGAAATTAATATAAAATGTATTGCAATATATTTATAGTAATTTCGTCATAAAGACAATTATTATTTTTAAAAGAAAAAACATTAGAAATAAATTACATCTGTTTAGTCAAACTCACGACAAATAACGAACCGGTCATTAACAGCATACAGAAGATTCTTAGACTTCCAACTTTGTGATGGCTTGCTGAACGTCTTTAGTGGAGAAAATACAAATAACAAAAGTTAAGTTTTACCCCCCCCCCCAACACACAACTTCGCAAATCACTTATGTATCCGTACGAGGAATCTGGATGACATGTCAAGAACTTAGCCAAAACAAAAAAATAAATTGCAATCATAGAGCATGATCATACTAAATTTATAAATGCTATAGGTGGCAATATGAGGTGAGTTCAATTTTGTGGATTAAATATTTGAAAAGAACACAACAAGATGGGACTTGTCGTTTTGGATGTTGGATGGTTGTTTTGAATTATCAACTAAGAAATGATCAACTGAAATAACTAAGGCTATAAAAGCTGCTGTAATGTTTTTTAACTGCGTGTGTTCGGGTCGGTTTGTCTGTTTTGATGGATGAACTGATTTTGTCCATTTCTTGGAAAATGAGAAATGTCTGTGCCAGGAGAGAGTTCAAATCTTTCATTATTATTATTTCGCATTCTCTTAGTGAAAGAGTAATCGCTTCGAAATCGAATGAAAAAAGAGGAAAGTTGGGTGAATGATTACTCAAACTTTCCCGTAAACCAAAGCACAAATGGAAATCGGAACCAACTAAATGTAGACATGAAGATCACCAACAGGTTATTAATATGATACCTTCCAGTGAAAGTCCTGATGCAAGAAAGCTGAAGGGACGACAGATGATTACATATTCTCCCAGAAAAATAAATTAAATTGCATATCGGAATATTAGAACAATGTATGATGTAGAGTTAAGTTATTTTTGATTTTTACGGCGCAAAGACATGAAGGGTCATAGTACGCCAGAACACAGGCTAAATAATTATGTATGTATTATTTAATTATTAATATATATAATTAATATGTATTATTAATTATTACATATGGTCAACTGTTAATAGGAAAATCACTAACATGCATGCCCCTGGTGGGATTCAAACCCGCAGCCTCTTGGCTGGAGAGCGGATACGCTAACCACTCGGCCAACCAGGCCAGCATAAATAAATAAAATAAATTCCGTTGATGATACAGCGTTCCCCCTTTGTACAGGAGTTCACGGTACCATCTAGTCACCCCAAATTTTATCCGGACTCCGGAACCGGCGTAGACTGACGAATCAGACCTATGGCTGGGTCAGTATTACTGACTGTAATCCGTGTGTGTCCTCGGACCAGTTTGCGGGATGAAAAACACCAGATAAACTGGAGAGAAAAACCCTGCTGTCCAAGCCCAAGACCGGCTAACTTGGCTATGGCTGAAGAAGATACTTGAGCTCCTCACGGGATTCGACCTAGGACACTCCTTCCGCAGACATATGGTTGCGAAGCGCAAAGCCACTAGGCTAACCGCGCGGACAGGCAGGCATCTTGCAAGGAATGCTTATTTAACAGCGAAGGAATGAATAACTATAAAATTGATATACTTCCTTCTCAGTAAAACAAGATGACACGGTAAATAAAAGAGACTATCCTCATAAAAGAAGGTTGTTTTGATTACTTGCAAGAGGAACAAGAAAATCGATTTTGGATTAATTCACCTCAAATATAGTTGTGACAAAAACTAAAGAATTAAAGGGGGAAAAAAGAAGAAATTATAATGAATATTTAAGCTCCAAAAAAGAGTGCACCTAAAATAAAACGCACACATCTTTAAATACAATATATCTTTACGTACTTTTCAGACAATAAAAATTTTATTCAACTTCGACTTCTTGAAGTTAGAAAGTATATAAAGATATATTGATAATATTAGGAGACACCAAAGCAGAAGTTTGGGGTAGGAAGAGGCGGTAAAAAACGGTCTGGAAACAAGGATGGAAATATGTTTGTCGATTTTTTAACTCCTTTAAGGAGCTAAGCTATACAAGATACAATGTTTTTCCATAAAGATATAAATAAAGCTATATGGCGGTCCCCAAATAAGAAAACAAGAAACCCTGATCGTATGTATTATTACCAAGACATGGAAAAGACCTCACTTTGATTTCGAACTAATACACAGGAGCAGATATGCTCTCATTAATAAAAGATAAGAAAACTGGAAATTAAAGAATTCAATATTATGTACATAAGCTTAAGAGAAACAGTGACGAAGAATTAAAGAAATTTTATTGAAACAATAAAAGCACAATTTGAAGAAGAAATATGAAATGATGGCCAGATTTTTTTTTTTAATTCAGCACTCAAATATTAAAGAAAAATAACGATATTAATAATAATGGCATATTTTTTTAAAATTTATTTTTCTCTCAACTATTACAATAATAAGCCGGAGGGGGGGGGGGAGAAGATATAAAAGCATAAAAGAAACAGGTAAGGAAATGATCACAGAAAATTATGAGACACTGCTTCTCGTCCTCCTCCCCTTTCTCGTGGAGGCACCATTATCACAAGAATCGGAATTTGGAGTCGTTTTTGGCAATTCTACTGGAAAAACCAACTTTTTTTAATTATTTAAAAAGAAGTTGGCTAATTCTTTCGATTGTCCTTATTTGTTGTTTTCATGAGAACTGTGTCTTGCGAAGAGACAGATTTAAGCTATTTAAAAAGAAATCCAACAATGTAGCCAGATCTTCGTAAAAATCCGACGAGTACGCCAAATTTTATTCAACTTCGACTAGTTGTGAAGTAGGTTTCGCAAAATGCATAAGCATTAATAGGTAATTTGGTCCGTCTATGGCGCAAAGATTTTACTAACAGGTGCTATTTTGAGCTGTTACAAGCATTTTGTCAACTTGTTTCATGTAAGCTATTTGCAGTCGCAAAGGAACACGCTTGATTTCTCTGTCGATCATCCATCCTTGATGATCTCAAATCATCAAGATTCGAGAACATAACCAATGCCTTAAAACACTCTTCTCAAGTACTATGAAGATATTTCACTGAATTTCAATGCTATCAAACACCATTCAGTGTTAATTCACCTACTCCTTCCTTCTGATATTATCTCGATCTTCCGTCAAGATTAATTTTCTCTTTTTTGGATTCTCTCTCATATCTGGCTTATCCCAACAGCAAATAGATCATATTCATAGCCTCCTCAAACTCTGAAACAAACCTTCGTTTTAATAACACTATTTCTCACTTACACAACTTAAAGATTTATAAACCAAATCAACCAGAACATAGTATACTGTTCTCACATCCTCTCTCATACGTACGCATAAACTTTTTAAGACGCATTTCCGTGAGCACTGCTCTACTATTTAAACACTTCCCTTTAATTATGCAACCGCTAATCAACTTCATACACACTGCACTAGCTTATCATTCCCTTCTTTCAATTTCATCTATTTTTGTTCGTTCAAACTCTACTGAGTACCATTTTCCCCAATGAATACAACCTCCAGCTCTTCAAAATACACATTTAACAGATTTGTTCTTTCTTCATAATCAATCGCCCACACACAGCGCTAAATATGAATTTTGCTTTGTGGGTGTAACTCCAATGAAGCTGGATGGAATTAAAATATCAAAATAAAAGATAATGAAATATAACTTGAGAGCAAAAAAGTTTAAGAGCAGACAAATCTCGTACTGATCAAATTATCACATTAAGAATCATGTGATGGGAACTAAAAAAGTTCTGATAAACACCTAGAACAAAAATTATATTAAAACTGATATAATCACAAGAAAGAACATATTTTAAAACCCTTGAACCCCCATATTTCATCAAATTATAATAATTTGCTCTTTTTCTTTTAGGATATATAAGAAGACATGTCAATTCCTTCATGGTGATTATCACAACTTTACAGCATACCCTCGTAATCAGTTATTGGAATTTCAAATATATGTAAATTTCATAATTTTAAGAATGCGTTTGATGGTGTAAGGGAGACATTGTGGAAACTTAAAATATTATGGGTTACTATAAAAAAAATTACATAAAATATATAAAAGAAAAACATTTTGCTTAAAAGAGAAAAAAATGAAGGTGATAAACGCGGGGGGGAAATTTTTAGGCAAGAAATTAAACTGTTGTGAGCCGTTAAATTTTAATGCAGAGACCGTGTTGTATTTTATTGTAAATGTTATAAAAGTATAATAATGCTGACAGGACCTGGAGTCAAAGAAGAAAGGCATAAAGTTAAAATGTTGTTTGAAAATGCTAAATCCCAGAGAGCTAAAAAAAAATTCATTTCAGCAATTTTTTATATATAGAAAGAGAAGTTAGTTAAAAGATCTACAAGAAAAGATAGAATTATGTGGCCAGTTTAGCAGAAGGAGCAGCACAAAAAGCTGCAACATTATGGCACATTGGAAGATTATGAGATAAGGAAAATATGCTCTGAAGAAAAGAAGTAAATGCTATAAGAGATAAAGATGATTTGGTTTAACTGAAGAGGATAAGATTGTTAGAAGATGGAAAGAACATTTTGATGAGATTTTTAATGATGAAAACTATAACTGCCATACTTAGAAGTTCAATAATGGAAGAACTTCCTCTAACCATAGATTTAAACATTACATCAGAACATATATCTAAAAATGAAATAACGAACGTAATAGAGAAAATGAAAAGGTTTCGGGAAATGATAATATAGCAATAAAAACGCTTAACAGCTAAAACTACTACTGATAAACTGCAACTGATTAACAATGTATTAGAGACTGAGAAGATCCCTAAACAGTGGAAAGAAGCAATGCTAATTATCATCCCTAAGAAAGGAAATGTCACTAGATGTGAAAATTGGATGGGAGTTAGTCTATTGTCCGTACCAGCGAAACTTTTCTGTAAAATATTGATAAATAGGATTAAAAATGAAGTAAAGAAGATGTTAAAGCATGAATGAACAAGCTGGTTTTAGAACAGATGGGAGTAATGTGCATACATTTATTTATTTTTTTATTTTAAAGAACATCATTGAGCAAAGCACAGAATTTAGATATCCATTATAAATTTTAGAGATTTTCTAAAACATTTGACTATTTACAAACATTATGGTTAATTAAAAGTTATGGAATTCCTGACAAACATCTGAGAATAATCAAAAAAAAAAAAAACACGTATAATGGAAGTTGTGCTATTGCGCAGTAAATAATTGTTTCAGATAAGATCTGGTGTAAGGTGGGGTTGTGTAATATCTGGGTTATTTTTTAATATAGTGATTGATTGGATTATGAGAAAATTACAAGTGCAAGAAGAGAAATTAAATAGAATCCTATCTCACAGAAGATCTAGATTATGCTGATGACGTACTTTGATATTATAAAAACACAGTGATATACAAACAAAATCGGAAGACCTGTATAAAACAGCTAAAATGGTTGGGTCTTAAAATATTATTATTATGTGACACCTCCAGGGAAAGTCCAAAGACTCATGTATGACAAACAAAATGTTTAACAGCAAATGCAACAAAGAGATTAAAATCAATCAGCATGCTGTAGAGAAGTTAAGAATTTTATATACAGGGTGTTCGGGATAAATTTGACAGTTTCGTAAGGAAAAAGAAAATCTTCTTTGTATCTATTAAATTTAATGAATTGACAAAAAAACATTACAGGCAGAGTTAATTACAATACTATCAACAAGATTTACTCAAAATAACCACCATTAGCATCGATCACAGCTTCAATTCTGCTTCGGAACCTCGAACAAGCTGATGCTACAGTCTCCCTGGGAAGGGCCGCAAAAACTGTTTTAATTTTATCCATTAACTGGGCTTTTGTATTACTGGAAGTGCGATTGGTGTCTTTTTCAACGGCGCCCCATACAAAATAATCCATGGGGTTAAGGTCTGGGGAGTTTGGAGGCCAAACATTTGGACTGGTGAAGTCGTAGAAATTTTCAGACAACCATTTTTGACTTTTCCCAGAGGTGTGGCAAGGGGACGAATCCTGCTGCCATACATACGGCCTACCATTGGCTACCCTTGTTATCCAGGGCTTGATTACAGTTAGCAACTCCACGAACAAAGCCCGAATTCCAATGCCAGGGTTCTTCAACACCTGTTCCTGCAGATTTGCGAGGAATTCTGCTGTACGAACGCAATCAGATCGTCTGCTAGGGATCTTTCTTCTTGCTACATCCTCGTAGTCACCATTGCAAGTCTCTAGTTCATGCCTGATTGTTTTTACTGTATTCAGGGAGCATTGGGCAGCAGTCGTAATATCCTTATTTTGATGGCGGGCACGAATCATCATGATACAAGTTATTCTCTTCCATGATTCAGGTGGGTTCCAGCTATCCATCCTTTCTGACATCTTGTATATGAATGAAGAAGGGTCCAAACTTTTAAATGAAGAGAAGTGTGTGTTAATACATGTAACTTACGGAAAAATATAATTAATTATAAATATGTCAAATTTATCCCGAACACCCTGTACTTGGGAGCACATTTAGATCAGAATATTAAACAACATACGGAAATCATCAAAATGCCATAACAAAACCAAAATAAAGATCTTCGATAGCAATGTTAAGCCAGTATTATTATATGGATCAGAGACACGGAAGCTGACAAAAAAAAAAAGGAAATCAAAGTTTTCAAACAAAATGTCTGCGTAAACTATTAAAAATATTTTGGCCCAGACTTATAGCAAATAAGGACTGTTAGAGTATAAGTTGACTGTGCAAAAAAGCATCACCGACGAAATAAAAAAAATATGCAGAGATTTTCCTAGAGTGGCTTTGACATGGATCCTCCCCCCGCCCCAAATAAAAAAAGCCTAAATTGACTGTGCAGAGAAGAAGAATTGCTGGTGAAAGAGAGAGCTTGAGAGAAGCCAAACTGGTGGTGCAGGACAGGAATATCTGGAAGTACAGATCTAGGCCTTATGTGGCATTACGATCTAAGAGTTTCATGCCGAAGAACTATCGGCGAATCCAAGCGTAAGTGACCACCTGGCAGTACAACACCAAGATAACTCGAAGCAAGGGTGGAGCAAGCTCCCTCACTATCCTTGATATTTTCTCATAATGTAAAAAACAGCTCCTAGGAGATGTAATACTGCTTTTCATTATGAGGAGAGGTCATTACCCAGACCGGTTTCAACCTTTTTTGAGATCTCATCAGTGAGTAGGTAGACCTAGATGATATCAAAATTTAAGTGAAAAGAACTTACATACCTTCACTATACGAATGCCAGAAAGGTGTGCCCATGTATTATAACTAAGATGAAAAGCCAAACGGCTATTTTTTTTTTAATTTAATTAACTTCGCCAGAAAAAATAGCCGTTTGGCTTTTCATCTTAGTTATAATATATGACATCCCAGCAAACAAATAAAAAGAAATAATAAGAGATAAAACAATAGAAACATAGCACATCAGGGTTGTTGGTAAGCTGAGATTTAAATAACATCAAAAATAGGACTTGTCATGCCCACTTTAAATCTCCAAATTAGCAAGGTGGTAGTGGCGTCAGCTACTACTATTTGCATTCATCCATGCAACATTTGGACTCCAATCTACAGCTTGTCTTTGGAAAGCGAAGACTAACCACTCGGCCAATGAAGGAATGAGTGAGAGAGAGTATTTAGATTAACTAATTTTCGATTTCCTTTGATCAAGTTACATACTGATGAAATATTGAATTCTAAAAACAGGTTACGTGGCTTTTATGTAATGTTGCTGTGTATTTAATTCTCATTAGATTGTACGTTGACATACCTGGTTAGTAATTTCTAACATCACGTTCTTCCTCTTCATTTGATAAAATTCGTAATCTTAAAAATATCCAAGCTTCAAGATCTTCCATAATAATACTTTAAACACCGATCTCCATGTAACTGTTCAGTGGAGTGAGAACAAATCCAACTTCAATAACAAAAAGAGAATATCTTTATCTCAAGAAAGATCTCACATCATCTACCTTTACCTTATATGGATATTATCAAATCTCCAAAGAAGAGCGGAATATTCAGAATAATGTTCTCAACGTTTGGGATAATGCACCCAAAATGTAAACGTTCGTGTTTCTATACTCTCACAGGCTCATTACAACCACTTGATCATATTGTTTCTGCCATTTCTATGGGTAAGCCCACGGTCTTTGTTCTACTAAAATGACTTCCATCATTCCTTCACATTCCTCTACAAATCAACATCGATTCAATCTTCAAACAAACTCACACTAAGGAGAAGTTAGTGAGTTGGTTTATAGAATTGTAACTGATATATATACATTCCATTTTCCCTTAATAAAAATTAAAAACAAAAGTTTCCTCTTTTATGACCACATGTAATGTGGTATAGAATCACAAGCTAATTTGCCTACCAAGTTGGCCGAGTGACTGGCATATCCGCTCTACAACCAACATTTACTAAGAATAACTGTTGATTTAATACTTAGTTTGTGTTTCAGTATCGAATCATTTGATAGCTGCTTCATGAATAAGTGCCATACATATGAGGGGCAGTTATCAAATAATTCGATAATGAAACACACAAACTAAGTATTAAAAGTAAGTAATAACAAATCTCTTAAAAATAAAAATTGCTCAGAAACATATACAGGTATAAACTCATTTCCCACCTAAAGGCCACAACAAATATCCTACGCACAGCTTCCTATCTGCAGCTTGTTGGTTGGAGAGAGGATATGCTAACCACTAAGCCAACCAAGGCAGGCAAATTCTCTTACTTCTTTCTTATAAGTGAAATAATGTTGAGTCTCAAACATCTCTTCGTTCATGGAGTCAAGTATTCTGATTGTCAAGTGGTCCGAAAATCTTTCTAAAAACTTTTCTTTCAAATGTTAGAATTTCAAATTTTCTTTCAAATAAGTTGTCTATTATTTTTCCTTTATTTTTGACTATATTTCAGAACCCTGAGTTAATATTGTGCATAGATAAGTTTTGAGATTTTCTCTGGATTTTCTTGATAGCATTCTGGATTTTAGGACTTATAAAATTGCAAAACATCCATAACTGGAATTCTCAGTTCTCTCTCTCACACACAATACATATCAATGCGGCTGTTAACTCCTAGATATTTAAAATTATTCACTGGCTCAAAGATATAAATAAACAACCACGTTTGATCGGTCATGAGTCCTTGGAATGTACACATTTAGTTTTTTTTTTTTTTTTTTTGAGAAGATCAATAGGTTTGTTTGTTTTAATTAAATTGGAAGTAGTTTGTAAACATATCAGCATAAGCCAATAGGATGTTTTCCCATTTATTTCCATTCTTTATTCATTTAAGTCTCTGACGTTTAATGCTAAGTTGAACAGAGTCCGTGAGAGAGCATATTCATGACAAAGTCAACATTTTATTTCAGAACTTGATATTTCTATAGATAACATATTTTGCAGGGGATGTGGCGATTACAGTTATTTATACTAGATGCAATTCTTTATCAAATTCATAAGTTTTCTAAACAATTGTGGAAGTGGAAATATATATGTTCTCGACTTGCCTTTCCAAAAGTCCCACCGACAGTTTCCGATTATGTCTGAAGCATGCATATATAATTCTTTTCCAAGTCGGTGTAGATAGTATTGCATCCAAGAGGAGGTACCTCTACAGTTACTATAATCATGAAGGTCTCCTAAATATAAATTAAAAAGATGGTTGTATTCAAATCCATTGGGTTTTCTTCCTTTTACCATATTAGTTTAAGAAGTACCGTACATAAATTTCAGTGGGTAAAGATGTTCTGCTGCAATTTTACTTTCACTGGTCGCCTTGTTTTTTTCGTGTTTTAGTTGAACTCTCGACTTCAGAGAAGGTTCTTCTCAATTGTGCGTTCAGCATGTTCTGCTAAACCTTGTACTTCAAATATAAGGTTTCTATCCAGTAGTGATGATGATTTGTTTAATAGTCTCTCAAAATATCGTTTAAATTCTTCAACAATTTTTTCTTGAATAATTAAATCTACTTGGTTGTTAGTCAGTATTCGAGTGTGTCTTATATCCTATTTTAAGAATCCCCCTCCCTACACCCGAAGAAACATTTGAGTTTTCTCTCGATTCAGTATTTTACTACTTACATTTCTGCAGCTTCTATAGTTCTCAGTATTCTATTCTCTGACATTGTCCTGAACCAACGTCAGTTTTGTTTTCTTTGTTGTCTGTGAATTGAAGGGTCTTTCTTCTGCACAATGCGCATTTTTCTTTTTTTTTTTTATCTCAGTCCATTCATTTTCTGTTTCTCTCGATTATAGACAGAACTGAATATTGTATTTCCTACTCGATCTTTTCTGCATATTGTCTTCGTATGTTAAATCTTCACACTTCTCGATATTATTTTTACAGTTAATACATTAAATGCTACTTTATTCCAAAGGCATTGTTTAATCCTATTTGCAGAACGTCAGTTTATTTACAAATGTTTTATATATAATTAAAGTCCAAGAGTAAATTTGAAATGATTCAAAAGTTTTATTTTCATCAAGAGAAATTTTGATTCACTACCAATCCGCAGGAAGAGAAGAAGGGCCAAGCAAAAAGGCAATTCTTATGTTTCTCAATACACTTTACAACATCAGCATCTGGCGAGGATTACGAATGCCTAGAGTGACTGAGACCCAAGATACGAAGAGATTAGCATTGTCAGCTGTCGCTACCCAAAATAGGAATGAAACCGCGATAAAAGGTTAAGTGAGAAGCTGCATAGTAAGAAAAGTAAAGATTAATACTGTCTCACAACAACCATACTAACCGTCGCCTATCTGGAGAATATTTTGATAACAAAACAATAATTGAACTAAGTAGAGAATAACCTTTTCTAATAAATTAGTCACTTTGCACATTGCTATTATTGTATTTTAAAACAACCTCAAAAATTCAGTTTTCAAGTCCATAAGATTAATAGAAAATAACACCCTAGATCTTTCTCTCCATCCACTCTGTAGAGCCCATGCTGTATTAATTGTGTAAAATACACTTAACTTGATTTATCAGATCAATTTCTTTTCAGTGTATCATCCTATCCTACTGAATGAAGTGAACAGCTAAGTTATGAAAAACAAAACAATAATCATTTTATATTTACGTGACACACCAGCGTTTTGAATTATTCGCTATGAAAGGGATATCGTCAAATAAAAGGTCAGCGAAGAACCGTGGCGTCAAAGCAGATAAGCTGTCGATTACATTCCTCCCCTTCTGTACAAAATCTCACTGAATGTAGGATGGGATATAGTTCCGAACATGTTTCTCGTGCTGGAAGAGAGGGTGGCTGGTTTGTTTGCTAATGGAAGTTTGGTTGATTTTCCGGTCAAGTTACGTATGATGACATCTGTGTGTTTTCGACAGGCGAGAGTGCTGCCAAGCTTTCACAGACAGGAAATTACCAACACTACGAAGGCGTTGAACTCAAAGCGACATGAAAAGCACACTCTTGACGGAGGAAAGTCTATCGTAAAAGGGAGGAAAAGGAAAATGAGATGTGGACATGGGGGAGAGGGGGGGGGGAAATAGTCAACGCAAGCCTGTGTTCTTAACAGATACGAAAATAGCTTTTACATATTTTTTAAAATATATAAAATGTGTAAATCTGTACTGGGTTTATCCAGTACAGATTTACACATTCATCTGATATATGTTATAAAAGTTATCTGATATAAGTTATAAAAAAAAAAAAAGGAAAGAAATTCATTACTTAAACCGATCAGAAACCAATTTAGTCCACCACATGTGTCATTAGTTTTATGAACTGTAAATCCTAGCGCGACAGATACAGGTATAACTTGGGTTGCGCCAAGTTATCTATGAGAAAAAAAAAAAAATAATAATAAATCGAATTCAGACTCAGCTGTGCCTTCTTAAACGCCCAAGTTTTTTTTTTTTTTTTTCCTCTTGCTTTCAGTAATGGGAATTCGATATCTCAGCTGAATCTATTTCACAGCATTTTAGGCAGAATAATGTCAAGTATAGTATAAAATTTCTTTTACACTAAGAATCAAGCTGTAAGTATGGGTTTAGATACTCTTCGAGAAGAGGTGGGGAGACATCTCCTGGATGTTTTCTCCTAGAAATTTTAAATAAACTTCCCCTTCTCAACGTGATAAAAGAAATAAATTGGACCTGAACATAACTTCCTTGAATAATTCAGTATATCAGGGTTCAATTTCTAATGCAATTTAACATTTTTAGTGTTGTTAGGTGTGTTTCACAAAATGCATAAGCACTAGTTTTGTTCACCCACAAGTTTCCCGAATTAAAGGCGGTCAAATTTTGACTCAATTTGGTATTCGTAGTCTTTACAGAAATTTGTCAAGCCATCACAATTTCTGCTTCATTCGGACTAGTAGCAGCGGGCAAAAAGTGTGTGATTAAAGTAAACAAGATGCCACCTTTATTTAATTTTCGTCAATTGGATCGTTTTTATTGGCAGAATGATTTAAATGACTGATAATTCCGCACTAACTAGATGGAATTTAATGAAGAGTATGTAGAATTTCTATTAGCATTCATTGTTTCACTTTTAGATTCAATCGGAGTGGCTGTAATGACAAAATTAAGCAAAATGAAATTATATGCATAGAGTACATAAGCTGAAAATGGGACAACTTTTTAAAGAGGTCATGAAAGATTAAGAAAGAATAAGATCATAATAACCGTAATTTTAAACGTGGATGCTTGTATAACTAAAATAGAAGATCAATAGTATTTTGAATGCTGATTCAAAATGGGTGGTAGCACAATAAACCTAATAATCTTGGACTAAAGAAATAAAGATGGGGTAAGATTGAAAACATGGTCTGGAACTAATAAATGAACGTAAATAACGACATTCTAGTAATAAATAATATTCCAAGAAATATCGCAACTCACTGGACTGATACACTAAAAGACGGTCTTTTTCATATAAAAATCAGTCTGTACCACTACTAATGGCGGTCCGAGACCGATAGAACTTAAGACGAAAAAAGAAAAAAAAAGTACTGTTCTTAATGTTTCGTAAAAAAAAGTGAGATTAAGCTAATCTACACCAGCTGCTAACGAGTATCCGATGGTCAACGCACTTTCATCCTCTTCCAGTGAGAATCCGTCACTATTTCCTGTCTGCTCCGAAGAAAGTTCGAACTGTTGTTCGTGAGTAGCACTTCACTCCCATGAGATGGAGTTATTCAGGTAAATATATAATTTATAAACCTGACAGGACTGTGTAAAGAATAACAAGGAAATCCAACATGTTTTGAATTATTATCTGGAAGAACGAAGCTTAAATACTTGCATTTAAGGCTGATTAAAAGAAACCATCTACAATTCGAAGCAAGCTATAATATGGGAAATGAAAATTCCGGACCTTAATTTATGTAAATTAAAGACAGCACGCGAAACTACCTCGGCAGAAATTACGATCTAGATGAAAGGAGTGCTGAATGACAAATTTGCTTTGGGGCAAACGAACGCTCTCTCTCACACGCACTGAAGGATGTGACAAATTCAGTAAACAACTAAGTAACTAACAGCAGTTTATAAAAATTAACTAAGCAACAATAAGTTTATTGGCAGATAAAGGAAAATCCTGACCTCGCAAAAGAAATTAAGTCAAAGGAATCTAAGCTAAGAGAGCCAGAATATTGTTTCATAAATTGGGTATATTCTCCAGCCAATTTATACATTATGCAGCATAAAAAAAAAAATCCTACCATCTTTGCATCGGCTAGTTATCTCACCTTCTCAGTTGGAAAGCACTTTATAAAAAGGTTCCTCTCGTACCACAGCATTAATCTTTTACAGAGAAATGCCTGCGCTAATCGACCAAATATTAGAAAGTAAGACTCGCCTTAAAGACTTCCAACAATAAAAGTCAGCAGCTGCTAAAAACAGTCGACTTTCTACACGCAGCTGCTAAAAACCATCAAACTTGATATGTCTGACGAAGAGTACATCCGATAAATATCTCAAAATATCCCACAATGTTCATATTTCTTAATGGAGCTTTCCACGCAACTAGACTTCACGCAACACAGCTGACATTCAAGACAATTTCCACAATGCCATCTTCGGATTCTAAAAATAACTAGACGTTTAGCAGGTGTATATGTTACCGCTAAAGTGCGAAAACCGTTAATGTGCACATTACCTAGCTAATCTGCAGATTAACTGATTTGCTCCGTTAACGTGCGGAATCAAGAGTTTTCCGCATTTTACCTAGGTAATGTGCACATTAACGGCTTCCGTATCGTTAAAGTTCAAAAGTTTGTTTCTCTCATTTCCTTTCCCTATTCCTTCCCCCCTCTCCCTCCACTTTTAGTTTGGTTTTTTAATAAGTAAACATAATTTTATCATATGTTTTTTTTCTTAATTGTAATAATATTTTAAACCGTTTGATTCCTTGTATTATATTAATTGATTGATGATTGATTCTATCAACTAATTTGTTGATTGTTTGATTGTATTAACTTGATTCTTTAGATATCAAAAAATAAATAACATTATCTTAATTTAAACATACAGAAACGTTGCTGTTGTTCCAGCAAAGATCTTATTTTCACTTTAACGAGTGCCTAGTAGGTAATGTGCAGATTACCTAGGTAATTTGAGAAATGAAATTTTCCGCACATTAACGGATCACCGTAGTTAATCTGCACAATACCTAGATAATCTGCAGAATAACTGATTTCTGCACTTTAGCGGTAACATATATACTATCTTTCAGTTCCAGTTCACTCCACAGCTGCTCTTCAAAAATGTTTGCAATGCAATAATTTGTTTACCATTCACTGTGCTGCAGTAAGATCAAAATGCAATGTTTTCGTTTCCCGATTGTAGGAGCTGCATCCACATTTTTTTCTTTTTTCATGGATTGGAAGTAAAATTCTGACATCAAATCTAATGGCCTAAGACAGCAAAATTCTGTCACGATAAAAATGTTACACCATAAGATTTCCATGATAGTTTATACAAAAAAAAAAAAAAAAAGTGCGGTTTTCAAATTGACATGGGCAAGGTGTCTTGGTAACAATTTAACTTTGAAATCCTGAACAGCTTCTGATTAACTAATTTGTGGCTACGGTAAGTAAACTAAACCATTACCGCAACCAAAAATTTAAATGATTAGCAATAGGCTGCTTTGAAATGACAACAGCCTTAATAAAATAATAACAATAAAATAATAAACAAATAATAAAATAATAGCCATACAATTATTCATAATCTCCCATGCAATAAGAGATTATGAATGGGTAATGGAAAACAAAATGAACTTATATCTGCAAGTGCGTTTTGCACTGCGCCATAAGCAATGTATGTAAATATTCGGAATTTCAAAAGAAATGTCAGAATTTAGCCCCCATTATCTTTTTATTTATAAATTCGTTATTAAACATGGCATTAAAGCTAAGGCACTTGAAGTAGCAGAAGAACAGTTAAGGGAAAGTATGATACTGATTAAGCATGTTCTAATTGCGGCTCTTCTAAATAGTGAGATTCCAAAGCTCAATGTTAGTTCCATTGCTATTTTTAACTTTCAATTATATTAATCATGGAATTAAAAGTTGAATATCTAAATTTGAAGATGGCACCAAAATGGGAAGGTACTTCATAATGAAGATCAAGGGATATTGCTTTACACAAAACTAAAATAAGATATTAGTAAAATAAGATTTTAGTTTTATGACAAAGTACTATTTGGGTAAGGATAACGGTGACCTAAATAAAAACAAATGCATTTTAAAAATTTAGTAAAAGATTTTGAAATCCGATGGATGAGTAACAAATTGATTATAATAATAATAAACGAAAAATACTAACACATTTTCACGGGATACATTAACCGCGTAAAGCGAGGGATTCCTCTACAACCATTTTATTCAGAACAGTTGTTTTATTTACGGAGACAATATCCTTTATTGTGAAAAGTTTTTTTTTTTTTTTAAATTTACTTCTGTATATTATTGTTATTCGCCTTCTTTTCAGAAGGCGAGTAACAAATATACCGAAGAATAACAACAATATATCGAAGGCGAGTCTTTTCATCTGAAAGACTCGCCTTCAGATGAAAAGCCCTAACAAAGATTCTTTGCGTCCTAAACGTGATTCGAACCCAGAGACGATTCCCAAACAAAGGGGATAGTCAATACCGACTGAGAGGTTCTACGATGTTAAGATTCGTGTATACGTTTTTTTTTTCTTTTTTCTCGCCATGCCTAATAAACTTAAATAAACCGATAAGGAGGGAAGGAAAATTCTTTGAGAAAATGATCGTGATTAAAACTGCTTAAAGATCACTACGCACATAATTAAAAAGTGATAACCAAATCGAAAAGAATTCAATGAGTTCGGATTAATGAACTACACACAGTCAAGTTAAAATCATAAAGATTCAGGTTTCGCTGTCCTTAGTTTGAAACCGTTCGAAATTAGCATCGTAATAAAGCAGGCCAAGAGACTAGCATATAGTGCGCAAGTGAATTTAGAACCATTTGGAACCACCTTGTCAGTGGTTCCAAATGGTTCTAAATTCATGCAGTTATCCAGTCTCAGATGAAGTTAGTTCCTTTCATAAATAGTGGTTGGCTATATTGTTTTTTGCCAATTGTTTCTTCTCTCATTTTACATTGAGAAGTGGACTATGACTATCAAATGAACTATGACTGAGCAAACCGACTAATGTCAATTAGTCTCACATGATGAGTCACCACTATTTGCAAACTCGGATTACTTATTTGTGAGTCGAGTAAAACTATTGAGTTCTCAACCAATAGCGGAGGAGGGTGTAATTTAAAAGATTGAAAATTCGATAATTTTGTATTATCTTGAACAATGAAAAACAATTACATCACATGCTTTCTTGAAAATATACACCACGTCGGTACCTTGCACATTGTCTCCAAAAATCTGATAAGCAAACGGCCTCAATAGCCACACAAATATATCACAAGTTCTGTAACGTGCTTCTTTGTAAAGGGAACTACAAAACAGTACTGGGTGATGCAAATTAATTACTTTTAAAAATGTATTTCGAATACACTTAACGTTCTGCGTTATGGTGTACAACGGACAGTTCACAATTCAGAAGTTTCAGGTGTTGTGTTCATAATTAGGAGAATAAATTAATGCTTGGAACAACTCAGGCTATGAGGCAAAAGGAATATCAGTTGCATGTGTTTATAGTTCGCCCACCGATTAGAGATCCTTCGACACTTCTGCGCATCTCAGAAAAAGGAGAATCCATTCCGATAATAGGGTAATCAGTCCGTATTGTGAGATGAGTTGTTTATCATTACCGGTCGGAAAATTAACTTCACTTTTATGATTATTGTAGTTAACTATGTTGCTTGTATAACAGTTGGAAAATTTTACCTGTAAAGCACGTGATTTCGCGTGTTGGGGACCAATTCGGACGTCCTTCATTTCTTTCTCCCCCTTCAGCATGAATCGACTATTCTTGGAACTATACTATAGTTCCCCCACCGTTTGTAGGTCCCTGCTTCGCGTCTTTCCAAGAATAGTCGATTCATGCTGAAGGGGAGAAAGAAATGAAGGACGTCCGAATTGGTCGCCAACACGCGAAATCGCGTGCTTTACAGGTAAAATTTTCCAACTGTTAGACAAGCAACATAGTTAACTACAATAATCATAAAAGAGAAGTTAATTTTCCGACCGGTAATAATAAACAACTCATCCCACAATACGGACTGATTACCTTATTATCGGAATGGGTTCTCTTTTTCTGAGATGCGCAGAAGTGTCGAGGGACCTCTAATCGGTGGGCGAACTATAGTAGGTTTGTTGTTAAGGGAAGAAAAAAATCAAGAATTTCTCGGATAAAAATAATACTTCAACCACTGCCTAGGACCACTTAACACATCTTCAGTTGAAATGTGCATAAGGAATGTTCCCCTCTGAACGAAGAGTTCCCAACCAAGGAGAAAGCAAGGAAATTTTGTTCACGTGTCATTCCTAAAGTGATTACTGTTCGTGAATATTTTTGTAATCAATTCTTTATACAAATAATGCTTAGACCAGTGTTTCTCAACGTGGGGCGCAATTTGAATATTTTGGGGGGCAATTAGAAAATATGTTGCATTCGTCACCTCATATACTGATATACTCAACTATCAGCATTGAGGTGGGGCATGATCCAAAAAACGTTAGGAAATACTGGCTTAAACAGTGAAAATGAACCGAACGGTCGAAAAGTCGATTAAAAAGCTAGAAAAACGGAACGAAGAGATGTACTTCGTTTACGTTTTCTCGGTAAAACTGCTGTAAGAAATGAGAGGGGTAGTACAATTAAACAGACGTAATATAGACTATTTTTTTTTTCCCCACATCCAGTAAAAGTTTCAATATTTCGTTTGAACTACCTTTAATTTAAAAGTAATATTTTTTTAAATAACCACACTTACAGTTCCAAAATCGGGAGGTTTCAATCTCAAGAAAGCAGCGAGAGAAAGAGATGAGTTCAGAATACTTAATATCCCAAGAATCTCTTCAGATATTAATAGAAATAATTTAAGCTTAACATCCAACACAAAGAAATATGCTGCATATGACCATAAGCTTAATAAAATTTGTTTCTTTTAAATTACCATTGATAAAAATAGCGGAACGATATTCGGATATTTACTTCTGTACTCTACCACGGGAATTCTGCAGAAACTAATCACATTTATCTTAAGCAGTACAAGAGATACTAAAAATAGTGGTTTAGTAATATATAGCGAAAAGTAATTATTAAAAAAAAATAACACTAGCATGACGAAGGCGGCATTCCTATTGCCAGCATCCTTGGATACTCAGTCAGTCGCAGCCGTTGTAACACTCAGTGCATTTGCATAATAGCCTCGTCAAGAAATTCAACGACTGTTCTACTTTTTCCTATCTGCCTTCGGCAAAACACCAAATAATTTGCGGGATTGGTAATTATTTCAGAGCTAAAGAAATTTTCTACCCACAAATATCTTTCATTACAAAAAGTAATTACACGCGTGTCTGGTAAACGAGTTGTACGTGAATTATTTGATATTGGAAATGATTCAAAGAATGCAGCTACTGGATTATAATCTCGTATTCGGAAATGTCATCCTGCTCACCTATTTAATATAAAAGTAGTACTATGGTCTATGAGTCAGAAGTTTTCTCATCAATCTGTAGGTATTCTTTGGCATTTTCTATAAGGTAACCGTGTGTCCACCTTTTATATATAAAATTACTGTTGCATTCCGCCAATAATCTGCATCTCGTATTTCAAAGTGTCGCTGTGTATCAACATGTTCACATACGAGTATGAAGGACAACTTGTTTGAATTTCAAGATGACATAAAATTTCAAGGAGAATCTTATTAACATGTGCACAATTGGGCCAGTCATGATTTGAATTTCAGGGTTCTACTTCTGATACGATTTTATTCCCAACCGAGATCTAAACAAAATCTAATAATCTTTATAAGTGCACACTTAATACTAACAAAAGGACATTATCGGTTTTCAAATCAGAATCATTCTTACAAAATATCATAAAACAGGATCAATTCAGCACTATTCCGAAACATTAAAGTAAAAATATTAAATAGGCTATTACACCTATTTAATATCCGTACAGTGTAATACACTGTACGGATATTAAATACTATACATTGGTCTGTAAAAATCAAATAAAAAGTAATTAAATACTCCTACTCTTTACATTACATAGGAAATAAGCAGTGCATGTTGAATGTACATAATTATGAGTACAAATATCAACGTCTATACATACATAATTTCTTTCATGAGAATCTCCTCACTCACAAAAAAAAGGGGGGGGTTGAAACCTATAGCACATTACCATGAGTAGCGGGCTAAGGATTAGATAATCCTGTTCGAGATATCGAAAGTGGCACTTTTCAAGCAACTTCAGGTCCTCAATAAATAGGACAGTGGTTTCATACCAGGCAATGAAAATGACCTGTTTAATACTATTCAAACATCCACATGCCTTTTAGGTTCTCTAACCTAAGAGAAGAAACGCAATTCACTTGGCTAAAAACATTACATAATTATTGTAACGAAAGGGAAATATTAAATATACTAATTTTCCTAAAAACATCACACCTATACATCACCACACAATTAGAAAAAAAAAAAAAAAAAAGCAAACTTTGATGATGATGTAGAAGTACCAGCATATGATAAATGCTCGAAATTGAATTTCTTTCAATTTCGAGCATCGCACTCAGAATGCCATCAGGAAAACGGAGCACAGCAAGTTCAAATGAACGGGATGATAATTACCACAGTGCATGCCTGTTTCCGATAAACAGAAGACCATATCAATGCTGGGAAAAAAAAAAGACCTTCAGAGGTTTACAACAAAATCATCGTACATGGACGCATCTGAAAATTAGGTGAGTAAATTAAAAATTAACTCGCCGAGAGAGAATGGATACCATTAGTTGCTTAAGATGATAGTGAACCGCACATGTCTAGCCAAACCCCGAGTTCTAAATGTTGCTAAATATGTACACACATTTGAGTTGTTAGCTCGGCTATTAAAAAAATTTACTAAAGGATGGTATGGATCCATCCATATTTTATAGCCAACTATAGAAAGAAATTTAAGTATCAAAATTTACCAGAGCTTACGAAAATATAACCTTCGGCATTGAAGTTGCTTAGCTTAACAACTGCATACGAGTTCTGTCCGGGAATCCGTATGTTCGCCTTTTAATTACTGCTTAAATTGATTTCACTTACCTGACAGTTGTTTCGAAATGCTGGTTCTCATCAGAGACCAGGCAGAAATCTAGAGAGCAAAACGGTGTGTTCAATACAACAGGCAATCAAAAGTCAGAAAGTTAAATTTCGTTCAGTGCTACGGTCATATCTGGGTGCCGTATCTAGAAAACTTATGTTGTTTGAAGTCATTGTCTCACACATACAATTTTAACTGTACGAAAGGACCGAAACACCTTTTGGGCCCAAAATAAGTAACATTATTGACAAAAATGAAGAATACATTTCAAATTTGTAAATTTCTGTATTTTTCTATAAACTGAAATAATTTGAAAAATGGACAAAATCTGATTAACTGAACGATGACTGTTTTTGAGAAAATAACATTATGTACAAATTTATATTAACATTGTACATAATGTTATTTTCTCAAAAACAGTGTTTTTGATCCGATGTAAGGCAATGCAAAATTTGTCTCACATCGGAGAAATATCGAAAAAAAAATTTTTAATCAAATTTAAATATATATATTATATTCGGCATGCTCCCTTTTAGCATCATTCTCCAAATACGAATCTACTTCTTAAATTACCCTGTAAAAGATAACTACGGTAACAATAAAATTTAAGCATAAAATTCTAATTAGAAAACGCAAGTATATAGAATTTGACACATTAGTATATTTTTTTTTTCAATCATAAGTCCACCAACTGGACCTATGAATTAACCGAGTTAATTACAAAAACAATAACACTTTCTTTTTGATCAGGTTAAAATTTACAGCAGAAGCAATTAAAGGCTATGAATGTCTTCTTCGTGCGGTTTGCTTTGCGAGATGGAAACTCTATATCTACATTTCCGGATAATATGCGCTTCAGTGGAAAAGCCTCGATAAAGATCCCTTGAATCGTAGATGAAATATGCCAACTGAAAACAGCTTTTCGCGTCCTCCTCTCGAGAGCAGTGGAAGCACCTCGTAGTTTAAAGAATATCCTAATATTTTGCATAAAAAACTTAATTTTTTTTTCCCCCCGTGCAGATCCTGAACACCTGGACTTATTTTTCGAAAAAGTATTCCAAATCGGACTGGAAAATATATTGCAAAAATTCACAGTTGTTTAAGAACACGCAAAGCAACTAAATGTAATCGGGAAGTTTAAAATGTGCTACAAGCGCTTTTTGGCCGGTTTGTGTAGTTTGGTGGACAAGAATTTCCGGATGAGGAAAAATTCGACCACACTGTATGAAACTGGCTAGCTCGCCTTCAGCTGAAAAGTGTTTCAGGGTTCCTGGAGATTATTATTAAATCTTTACAAATAAACGGTCGTTCTTCCGACAAAAAAACTTTTAAGGTATTCGTCCGTAAGCTAACTTTTAAAGTTCATTTCTAATTTGCTTAGATGTTAAAAGTAACTCGCGTCTGAACATCTAAAAATGACCAAAATCTGATCTGCACAGTTTCTTACGTGGGGATTGATTGGTTGGTTGGTTGGTTGTTGAGAAAATGTCAATGGAACAACTATGATGAATCAAGTGTTATGGCTGTAAATTTTATTTTTAACCACAAAAGACAACCTACTTCCGAATGTGCTGCAGACTTGGTAAATTAGTGCAAATTCTATTAGAATAAGCTACTACAAAAAACTCAATTCCAATCTTCTTATGCAGCTTATCCCACTTAAGTAGGGTTGCTGCAGAAGAAGATGTTTCTAATGAGTCTCCTCCACATCATCCTCTTGGGCTGTATCCACATCCAAGTTCTTCATCCTCAAGTCCTCCTCCAGCAGCTCCCCACATCTCTTCTTTGGCCACCCCTGCTTCCTCATCTCCTGCATATCCATCTGCACCTTTCTTCCCACATACTTGTCCTCCTTCCTCGTCAGGCCAAACCATTCCAACCTTGCCTCCTGTATCTTTGCTCCCAAGTTCGTAACTTTCACCGTTCCCCTTATATAGTCATTTCTCAGATGATCCTTTCTGGTCACAACACACATCCACCTAAGCATTCTCATCTCTGCTACCTCCATCCTGCTGATGTTATTTTTCCTCAGGAACACAGTTTCCATAGCATACATCATAGCTGGTCTCACCACAATTTGTAGATTTTTCCCTTTACATTAACCAGCATCCTATTATCACATAGCACTCCTGCCATCTCTCCAGTTCCTCCATCCAGCTTGTATCCCACCCCACTTCCTTCCCAGCCTCTCCATCCTCTTGCGCTGTTGAACCTAAGCACCTAACCTCACTATCCTTCTTGATGCCATTTCCTTCCAGTTCCAGATCTGTATCTTGGCTACCATCCACTTTGCAACACACGTACTTTGTCCTACTTCTGCTCAGCCTCATACCTCTCTTTTCCAATACTCACCTCCATCTTTCCAGTTTACCTGCCACTTCTTTTCTTGATTCTGCACACAGCACGATGTCATCCGCATACAACATTGACAATAATAATCGTTTACCGAAAAAAAATAATAAAATAAATAATAATAAAACCGGATTCAAGACCTGTTTTGTTTTTGAACTGATTTTATTTTTGTCGTATAGCGACAAAATTTTCTGATTACATTTTTTACTATATGTACTAACTATTCATCTGTCGTGTCTATTATTTATATTGTCATCTCATTCATAATTCTTTATGACAGCTTCCGAACGTTTGTAATCAATGTGTAATTTTAGATTAAATATTACAACTAATATAAATTCGCACTCCGTTTACTATTACTCAATAGTCCACAACGCTTCTATAATTAGGATCAAAACCAGATGTATTCCATGTATTCCAAGGATGACAAGAAAACGATTCAAACATCCATTTCTCTGACCTATCCATTTCCATGTTGTTCAAGTTACAAATACCACACCTTACATTAACTCTGCTCTCATAGTCTTGCCTGCTAATAACGCCACACTGTAAATGAGGAGATCTATTCACTCCTCTAATTTTTCATAGAACTCTCATATCTGGTTTTAATGTCCTTCATCAACTGTCTCAGATCCAAGAGTTAAAATCAGTTTAAACACTATCTTATATAATGCTAGTTTATGTTTGGGCTAATTTCTCTCTCTCTCTGTTAATCTCTAGATTTTCAATTTCTATACATTTTCAACTCTTTATTCAACAGTTCGCCATACAAGCTTTGCTTATACCATTACTATTTTCATTTTCAATTTTTCATTAACACTAAAAATTTTGCCTAAAAAGCTGAAATACTTTTATGCCGTTTGTTATTTACTATCAAGAATTTTATTTTATGTAAATCCCACCCACAAAACGTTGCAAACACATCCTACATTAGTATCATAGGTAGGCTAAGGGTTAAATAATACAGAAACCCTATTCAAAGAGTGACTGCAGAACTTTTTCAATCACTTCAGAACTCCAATGAACAGATCTCAATAGTAGTCACACTCGTCGTTGTCCAGTAGCATCCTCTAGCAAGAGGGTTGGAGCAGATGAGTAGTTCTTCTCCATTTCTCTCTGTCACACTACATAATGAAATTCATCTCTCACCTAAAAGACATTCACAAAGCATTAATGCCAGCATAAGAATTTCAATCCCTAATTTATTGGCTGGAAAGAAGGAGTATTAATGTTCCTGCTAGTTTCAGAGTCCTCCTACTTTATCATTGATTTTCATACATTTGTTCATTATTCAATTTAATTCTGAAGATTTGTACTAGATTTATGAAATCAATCATCAGAAGAAAGTACAGATGCAGGGTTTAATATCACTAATTCCAACAGAGTTTATCCCATTATCATTCATAATGGGATCAAACGTATAATGAATATCATTGGGATAGCGTGCACTCTTATCTAAGATAGCCAACTTTAACTCAAACCAACTTCCAAGTATTGTGTTGCCTTTCTGTGTTACATTTGTAACACACAAAGGCAACACAGTACTAAATGAAACACATGTATATAACACTGGAGGTCTATCTACGTGGAGGTACCCTCTATAGATGTCTTTTAGAAAGCAGAGGTTCTCTGAATATTCCACACATCATTATTATTATAAAAAGAGACTCCCAGGAAGTCATGAACTCATTGAGGGAGGCCACATACTACACACACCAGCTTTCATATTTTCGTCTTGAATTCAGTCACACTGCTTGCACACACAACAGCCAATGGCAATCCATTCCAATCATAAACCACTCAATGAGAGAAATCTAGATTTCTCCCCCTTCTTAGCAGCATTCATTCTCAGCTTCCACGGTGCCCTCTTGTCCTTTCCCCCACCCTCCCTAAATTGAAAAATTCCATTAAATCCTGTATGACCCTTTCAGAAGTTTGTAAGTGTCAATCATATCATCCCTCTTTCTTCTGTTAGCTAGTGTCTACAGTCTACAAATTCTCAATCTGTAGATCGAGAATTTGTAGACTGTAGACACTAGTCTACAGTCTACAAATAATCAGTATTCTACAATTCTGATATCTTGTTACTCTCTAGTGATAGTTTAACACTCTCTCCACTGTATCAGAATTGCAACAGAAACCAGGCGACCAGACATGTGCACAATGGTTGAAGTGAGGTCGTATCAAGGGTAAAGAGACAAAATGGCATCCATATCTGTACATATCAAAGTTAATTTCATCATTGCAAACATCTTTTCAGTTGTATTTGTAATCTTTGCTACATGGTTCCTGAACTTCAACTTCCTATCTATTAGCACTTCAAGATCCCTAGCCTGATCAGTTTCTAATAGTATAATCTCACCAATATAATATGACATTGGACATATAATCGACATTGGACATATAATCGACATTGAACTGACACTCATTTTCCCATGCCACAATTCCAGCCTATGCAAATCATTCAGCAAGTACTGCATATCAGCCACATTCCTGATTACTCTTCCTATCTTTGCATCATCAGCAAATAGCTGTATGTTGCCTGTCAAATTCTTCCCAATGTTATTAATGTACAGACTGAATGACAGTGGATCAAGTACTGATCCATGTGGTACACCACTGGTTGGCTTAAATCTTACAGACTCACATCCCTCATATACCACTTTTTGATGTCTGGTTATCAGCCATCCTCTTATCCACACTAATATTTTATAATCCAATCCCATATTCTCCATTTTATGCAAGTCTGCAAAGCTACATTCTGTCTTAGCCAAATCCAAAAGTACCATGGTGTATCCATTCCCATTGCTAACTCAATGAGAACATTATAGAACGTGAGCAAATTGCTAAAACACGACCTTCCCTTAGTAAATCCATCCATGCTGTTCACTGCAAAGTAGAGATTCTCTGTCAATCCATTTCTGAATGCGAGCCCTAATTTTTTAAAAACCTTCACCACAACCACCACTCCTAAGATACTAATTGGTCGATAGTTAGATACTTCAGTCTATGCACCATCCTTGTGCAATGGAATTATCATACATTCTTTCCACTTCTAGAATCTTCCCAGTTCCAAGACTCAAATTATATAGCCTGGTTAAAGAAATAGTCAGTTCAGCTGAACACTCTTTCAGCACTCATACTGATATCCTATCAGTCTCTATTGCTGAATTCTTATTTGGTTTGTGCAACAGATCTAATAACTCCTTTCATACACCAAAGTTTCTTCATTCAGTGAAGTGATAGGAGTGAGCTCAACGTTGCATACATCAGGTTGACAGCTTTTAGCAAAATGGGCAGTCATTAATTGAACATCCTCTTCTGCATTTGTTAGCCTCATACAATTTGCATTCAGTACAGTTATTTTTTCATATCCATTCTTTCTTTTACTTGCAGCATATCGATAGAATTCTTTGAGGTTGAGTTTGGCTTGCAGAGCCAGTTTCTTTTCATACTCAGACTTAGCTTGCCATAATAACAGTTGCGACTCTTCTGGCTTGTGCTTATAATTTTCATAACAGACATCATCCATATGCACATGGTATTCGTTCCACATCATCCGTTCCTTATGAATCTCTTGCTTAATAAGATTACACATCCATTTGACTCCTATCCTATTCTTCTTTGAACTCTCAGGACACATTCTGATAATGCATCATTTGAGTATTTTTAAATGCTTCCCATGCACTATCAATATTCTTCCCATCCAGAAACTGTTTGAATAGGTTATGGAAATGCACATCTGGAGAGGTCAGCATTTGTTGATAGTGCTCTTCGCATATTTTGATGCAGTTTATTTATTTTTATGTTGAACCCAAACAAAAGTGGTTGGTTGATCTACCTATATATAGTACTGTGTATGGGTTGGGAAAGGAGAAACTTGTTTACATTTGATTCAAATGTCTGTATATTGTATTCCTTGGGAAACACGTAAAGGAGGAGACTGTTCAGTACAGCAGGTAGCAGGGATGAAGAAGAATGAAAAGAAATTTGTTCTGTAAATTTTGAGTTGTACTGCGAAAGGATGTTGGTTGTTGCACATGTTCCAACAGATTTAACTGGTAATTAATTTACGGAATTAACAACGCATATAAAGTAAATTAATTAAAGATAACTTTAATGAATCACTTCTATATTTCGACAATGTCACATTGTCATCATGACAATGTGACATTGTCGAAATATAGAAGTGATTCATTAAAGTTATCTTTAATTAATTTACTTTATATGCGTTGTTAATTCCGTAAATTAATTACCAGTTATGTCTAACCAACGTATAAGTCTTACCACTCCAACAGATTTAGTACAGAATGAAGGAATTATTTATCGATGCTATTTCATATGAACATTTGCCATGGAAATGTTTATAAAATATGCACACAGCAGAAACCAAATGCCCTTGTGAAAGTGGGTGGAGTGAGTTGGTAAGAGATGGGTTATTAATCAATCTAATTGCCCTGCTCTGAAATGAGTCAAGCATTTCAAGGAAAATCTTAGGGAGGGAAAGAGTCCACCCCAAATGTCAACAGTCGGGCAGATTTGCGATTTGCATAAAATTAGCAGCTGTTCAGAGGTGAAGTAATACCATGAGAGAAATCCTAGTTTTTTGAAAGTTGAGGAAGCAATAGACGTGTTTATGTCAAGAGAGGCTTGATGTCAGGATGACTCCAAGAAGAGAAATCTCATCTTGTTTAGATATTTGATTGCTGGATAATACAGGGAAAAAAATGGTTTCACTTTCTATTCTTTTTTGTGGGAAATAAGGTAGAAAACTAGGTTTTACTAGCATTGAAATTAATGAGGTTATCTGAACCCAACTGGAGGATGACTTAGAGATCAGAATTCAGGGCAGTGGAACTTGATGTGATTTATATAGAGTAAGGTTTGTCAAACAAAGTATATGGAAGGAAGGAAGAGGATTGGTAATAGAACCTTGTGGAACCCCAGCATTGCTTGAAAGTGAGAGGATAAGGAACCATCCACCATCACATGTAGAGGGAATCCAGTCAGAAAGCTGGCAATCCAATTGCAGAAGTTATGGGACAGACCAAATGGTGGGAGTTCACTTAAGCATTTGTGCCAGACTCAGTCAAAAGCTTTGGAGATATCAAGTGCAACCATTTGAGATCCAAACTTCTCTATGGCATTTATCCAGAGATGGATAATGTGCAAATAGATCTCTTATTAATTGGCGGTTTAATTGACTATTAATAGTTCTCTCCATTACTTTAGAAAGGACTGAGGTAGGTGAGATAGGACAATACTTGATGATGGTGGAGAGTATACATAGGCAATATACAACAGGAATCAGTTCTGGTGCACAAACCTTCAGGATAATTGAAAAAATGCCATCAAGACGAAAAACTTTTTTAGTCTAATTTGAACAATATTCTTCTGATCTCTTTTTGGCAAAAGGATAGACAAAACATTGAGTATTGGGTATCTGGAATGGTTGGGGGTATGGGGGGGTATGCATACATTGGAAGCAAAGTGTGAAGCCAGGAGATTGGCTATTTCTGTGAGCGATGATGCTATGCCAGTGATGTTAAACTGAATAAAGAATATGACAGCCATTAGGGTGAATGGTAAAGAGGCAGACATAGATGGTTGAAGAAGCCAGATGGAGATGACAGCGGAGAGAGGAAGTTGAATGGTGAGAAAAATATTTGCAAATCCACATTCCAATGCATTTGTATATAAATCTATCCAGGCCACAAATACAAGTTTGTGACCTTGATAAATTTGTCTTACACACATAACAATAGTATTACTGAAACATGGTTAACTTCCGATCTCGTGGCAGATAAAAAAATTGAAATGTATTAACATATTTCAGAAAAGAATTTGCTCGACAAATCAGACTTAACAACCACTTGCAATTTTAGTTTCTCTTACTTCAGATCTACAATAAGTTTGGTTTGTGAAATGAAAGTTCTTTCTTGGTTTATAAAAGTTATTCTCTTTTCTAAAAAATGCTCAGATTCATTTGCTTTTTTTCTATTTTCACTTTCTATTCATCATCAAATTCCTGCCATGTACCCTCAAGGGGGTGTACAGGACTGTCTATTCATTTGATTTTATTTCACCAAATGTAATCTGCTAAACAACATATAAAAAAATGAAAGCAGATATTAAAGAAAAGTAAACTCACGTTCTCAGCAAGTCTTCTTGTATCCTCTTTGGAACCTGCTGATGTTAAGATTAATTTAGAAAATAATAATGTAACAAAATAAAGGTGTACCAAAGACATACAAGTATATTGCTATCCATCAATACAAAAATTGTACATTAGTTAAGTCCTATTTCATATGTCATACAAAAATACAATTTTAAAACAAATGACTTACTATTCATCATGCTTTTCATTCATGCATTCTCAGCAGACAGTGGCAGATAACCATTCTCTCCCCTCCCCCCGTTTAATTCACTTCAGTTTAATTGTAAAATGAATATATATTCCTATACAAATTGAAATGAGTGGCAAATTTTGCATTTAGCATTATGAAGACGAAATGAATGGATGATAATTTTATATACATACTCAAGTGCTATAATCTCCCATTATATCCAGTGTTGTGCGTCCTTCAAGGGCATTTCCTTCAACTATATTCCTTCAGTTTTCATTGATTTCTCTCTACATCCAAGACCAAAGGAAGAAAAGGTCGTCATCATCACCGCAATCAAATTCCTAACATGTACCTTCAAGGGGCGTACAGGATATGATAGTGCTACATGAAAAACTTACATCATTACTAACATCCTATCTACAATTTTCCTCCAAACCAATCTGTTACCTGTCAAGACTCCAACTTATCAGACCTTATATTTCTCTCTTCTAAGGCACTTTTTACTGTATCAATCCAGCTATATTTTGGTCTTCCTCTGGTCTTTTACCTGCCAACTCGGAAAGAATACATGTTTTGCTAATCTTGCCTTTCCCATTCTGTTTAAGTATGATCATACCACCTGAGATTAGTTCTGCTAACACATTCCTGGATGCTAACAAATGTCAAGTTCTTTCTTAACATCCTCGTTCTCAATATATTGCCATTGATGCCATCTGTTCGGGTCCCAAATCTTTCTCAGGACTCTCATATCTGTAGTCTTTAGTCAAGTGTTTTACTCCTAAACCAGCTCTCAGATCCATAAGTTAAAATTGGTTTGACCACTGTCTTGTACAGAGCTACTTTAGTGTTTTGACTAATTTCTCTCTTGTTCCATATAAATTTATTCAGTTGACTTCCTACCATACCAGCTTTGTTGATTCTGTTGTTTATATCCATATTTAATTTACCATCTTCACTAAAAAGTGTGCCCAGGAGGCTGAAATGTTTTACCTGTTCTATAGGTTCTCCATTCATAATGCAGTTGATATTTTCAATGCTTCTGCCTATTTTCATTGTCTTTATCTGCCGGCCTGGTTGGCCGAGTGGTTAGCATCTGCTGTTTGAAACCTGCCATGGGCATGGATGTTTGCGGCTGTCTGTGAAAATAATAGTGGTGATGGTGGACAGTAGATGGCGTTGGTGTAGACGAGGCGGTTTGTGGATGATAAGGATGAGAATGATGAGATAAGTCATGGGACTCCCTGGAGGTGTCAAATTATAATAATAATCTTGTTATTGCTGACCTTCATACCATATCTATAACAACAGTTATTCAATTTAGTCAGGGATTATCACAGACTTGTAGTGGATTTATTTAGAAGAATAATATCATCCACATAAAGAAAGCTGACATTAACATCTCCAATTTTGATATCAGGTTTAATACCACTTTCTTTCATAATACGACCCATATAGATAATGAATAACAGAGAGGATAATGTACATCCTTGTCTGGTGTCAGACAAGGATGCACAGATTTAACATTAAACCATCCTCCTGTACTTCCTGTCTCCCTTCAATTTTAATTGCTGACTTACAACTCAAATAAAGATTAAATATTGCTTGATATAATGCCCCACTGACATCATACAACTACAGTATTTCGAATAGCTTCTCTCTCTTGCCACCTTGTCATATGCCTTTTCCAGATCTCCAAAACTTAAACACAGATTTTGTTGTATTTCCATAATTTCTCAACTTTTTGTCGTAAAGTGAAAATCTGATCCTGACAGTCTATTTGGCATGATCCAGCTTGTTCTTCCCCGAGATTCCTTCCACAATTCTTCTCAACCATTTTTCAAGTATACTTGCATAAACCTGACCAGAAACATTCAGTAGAGAAATACCTGTGTAATTGTCACATTCAGTTTTATTTCCCTTTTTATATATGGGAAATGAGGCTCTACTCTAATCATCTGGAATCCGTCCCTCTGTCCATGCCTTCTGAACTATGCAGTGCAGCCACTGTAAGACTTTTATACCTCCATACGTCAGCATTTCTTGTTGAATATCATCTATTCCAGCTGTCTTTCCACATTTCAGGTTTTTGATGGCTTTTTCTACTTCAAGTATGGATATGTATTCCTGATTGCAAACAACCTCACCACATGCCTCTCTGGCTGAATCATTCAATGTTTTCTTCAAGGCTTGCAACTGAATCTCCAAGGTTTGGCTCCTGTTCGCAAACGTTTCATTTTTTCTTCAATAATGTTTGTGTATTTTAGTCTACAGTTCACATCTGAGAGCTGCTCAACTTTTATTCACTTTAAAACTTTCTTACATGTTCTTCTTTTCTTTTCAATATGAAATTCAATTTTATCCTGCTCAAGACTAAATGATGATCACTTCCAATTTCAAATCCTCTGTACACTCTAGTGTCCTGCACTAGGGAGAAAGCATCACTATCAACAATAAAATACTTTTCCTTGCCTCTTCTCTCCATGTGAATTTGTGCACATTTTTATGTTGAAACATTGTATTAGTAATAACCAGTCCATGTACTAAGCAGAAATACAGATATTTACCATTATTATTAGCTTTGCTCTTTTCTCCAAATTTCCCAAAATATTTTTGTATGTCTGACAATCATTTCCTACTCTGCTATTTAGATCCCCAACAAAGACCAACTTTTCATTTTTCATTGTGTCAGTTGCTTCTTCTAAAGCCTCAAAAAAATTCTTCCACTTCTTCCTCAGTAGAACCTTCTATGCGATCATAGCCAAAAATAAGACTCATTTCCAGTTCCCCATTGTGATATTTGCCCACATCACTCTACTTGAAATTGCTATTTTTTTTCCTTGATTGTCACTACCTGAATATAACATTTTGTATTTATTACTCAGAAAGATCTCACCAGTTTTTTTTTGTCTTTTTTGCTTCAGTTACCCCTATTATGTCGATCTGGTACTTATCCGATTCCTCAGCCAACTCCATTTCTTTGCAATTCAGGCTTCTTATGTTGATAGTACTGATCTTGAAGTCTAGTGATATTGAGTTGGAGTGTGTTTTAGGATTTGTTATAGTAGCTGATTTTACTCTGTTCACCTTAGTGAAAACAACGGAGACCTTGTTTCACCAGGCGATGCCCCAGCTGATATGCAATTCTGTCATGTTGTACCATCGTTTTATATTGTGGTTTAAGCCAATAAGAGTACAATTTGGTCAGCTAAATCTCAAATTGCCAGCCCATCCTCAGTATCCAAGTAGATACCTAACAAGGTACACCACGAGAAGGTGAGGATTGTACATTAGGTTAGAAGCCCTGGTCAGTTCTCTGCATTCCTTTAAAGGCTATGTGGAGGTCTCCTCTCAGTTATAAAGCTTTGACCTTTAAGCACCCCAGGAAGAATAGGTTAGAATGGAATTTATCTGTAGCTCATGCATGCCAAGGTCATTGAAATGGTACAAGCTAACTTCTTTCCATGAAAGTAAATGTTTTAATTATTCAACTGGAAAAAAGCATTTCTAGAGAAATATTTTAATCTTGTTGGAGGTCTAATGGAATATTTACAATGCTAACAAAGGATTAAAAACTAATTTTAATGCTGCCAATATTTCGTCTAAGTCAATGAGATATCTTCAGAGATTACAAATAACTCTTGTAACACACATACTCAAATACAACACAATACTAAGTGAAACACGTGAGTGACTAAAGTCATATCTAGATGAGAGGACACACCACCCACATCTTTCACTTAGTATTGTGTTGTATTTGAGTATGTTTGTTACAAGAGTTATTTGTAATTCCTGAAGATGTCTCATTGACCGAGACAAAATATTGGCAGCATTAAAATTAGATTTTTATCCTTTTCTAGCACTGAAAATATTCCATTAAACCTCCAACATGATGTCCTCCCAGCACTTAAGCCTCAACACACAGAAATATTTTAACTGTTGATAATATACTGTGCCAATCATAAAAACCAGCAAACATGAATATTTTGGTATACTAAACATTATTTAGTATACCATATTGGCAGCATTAAAATTAGATTTTTATCCTTTTCTAGCATTTCATTTTATGCAGGTTTTATTTCACTAAACAAAAATTATATTAAAGGTGGATTTTTCATTTGTTCCAATTTTGTGACTGAAATGATATACCATTGAAATGTTAAACAAAAAAACAAACAAACTTATAAACTTAAAAAAGTCCTTATATAACTGTGTTAATGATGGGAATGCACTCTGCCATGGAAATGTTCATGAAGAGAGAACGATTTTGGCTTTGTGTTCATCTGGTTCGGACCCATCACATGTGTGCAAAGATCTCTGCATGGTATAAGGTATTAGAGAAGAATAGAGATCTGCAAGTTGTTCAACTGGGTCAGGTAGACTACAGACAAGACTATACAAAAGAACAAACAGGTAGATTATTATGTCTGTACATGAATGCTAAAAGTATCAGAAACAAACAGGTAGTAGAGTTTGTTGCCTTAGTCAATTATGTTGTAACCTCAGATTGTGGGTATTAGTGAGGCCTGGCTATCAGAATCAGATCTACTAACTGGTATTGAGAGTCAAGGATACAGTATTCTAGGAAGGATAGGAGGGGGGGGGGGGGCTGCTGTTAATGATATCAGATGACTTGAATCCAGTTAGAGTTCAGACCTATGATTATAGTACTACTACTAACAATATTTCATGTGGCACTGAGTTTCAAGCCATCTGGTGTGAGGTGGAATCCAACAAGATCAATTACATAATAGGGTTTTGTTACAGACCTGATGGATCAGTTGCTAGTGATGAAGAAATGCATCACCAAATAGAAAAGATGAGTGCAAAAAGAGTAATCATGAGATTTTAATTAACCAAATATTGAGAAGGTAGCAGTAGAATCTCATGAGAAGAATGAAAATGCATTTACTGAGCGGTTGCAGGACAACTTCCTCAAGCAGCATGTGACAGAAGGAACTCTACGTCAAAGACTGTTAGATTTCATTATAGTGTCAGAGACAATGTTTGTTTCTGATACTTTTAGCATTCATGTACAGACATAATAATCTACCTGTTTGTTCTTTTGTATAGTCTTGTCTGCAGTCTACCTAACCCAGTTGGACAACTTGCAGATCTCTATTCTTCACTAATGCTTTATACCATGCAGAGATCTTTGCACACATGTGATGGGTCCGAACCAGATGAACACAAATCCAAAGTGTCATTATGTCTTTCAGCTAAAGACTTAACTATACTGCCTCCAGTTGGTGACAGTGATATCATGCTGTACTCACTTGGAAAGTGACCTAAGTTTATGAATGTTCCATTCAGAAAAGGTTACATGCTGCTATAAAGCAGGTAATACCAACTGAGTAGTATACTGAATTCAGTAGAATGGGATCGGTTGCTGGATGGAAAGAATATCGACAGTGCATGGGAAGCATTTAAACAATACTTAAATGATGATATCAGAATGAGCCCGAGAGTTCGAATAAATAGGGTAGGAGCCAAATGGATGTGTAATCTTGTTAAGCAAGAGATTTGTAAGAAAAGGACGATGAGGAAGGAATACCATGTGCATAAGGATGACGTCCGTTATGAACGTTATAAGCAGTGGGCTAGAATAGTCACAACTGTTGTACGGAAAGCAAAGTATGAATATGAAAAGAAACTGGCTCTGTGTGCTAAGGAAAACCTGCAAGAATTCTATCGATATGCTGCAAATAAAAAGAATGAATATGAAAGAATAACTCTTCTAAATCCAGATGGCATGAGGGTTACAGATGCACAAAAGGTTGTTCAGCTAATAAGTGCCCATTTTGTTAAAAGCTATGAACCTGGTGTACACAACATTGAGCTTACTGCTACTTCTTCACTGGATGAAGAGGCTGTTGCACAAATTGAATAAGAATTCAGCTAAAAGGACTGATGGGATATCCACACGTGTGCTAAAAGAGGGTTCAGCTGAACTGGCTATTCCTTTAATCAGGCTGTTTAATATGAGTCTCACAACAGGGAGGATTCTGCAGGAATGTATGGTAATTCCACTGCACAAGGGTGGTGCAAAGACCGACGTATCTAACCATCAACCGATTAGTATCTCAGGAGTGGTGGTGAATATTTTGGAAAAACTGGTTAGGGTTCGCATTCAGAAATGGGTTGACAGTGAATATCTGCTTTGCAATGAACAACATGGGTTTGCTAAGTGAAGATCATGTTTTAGCAATTTGCTCACATTCTATAACAATGTTTCAATTGAACTAGACAAGGGGAATGGATACACCATGATACTTTTGGATTTTGCTAAGGCTTCTGATAGAATACAGCATGTTATATTGTTGCATAAATTGGATAAAATGGGTTTGGATTATACAATATTAGTATGAATAAGAGGATGGCTGACTGACGGATATCAAGAAGTGGTATATGGGGGATATGAGTCTGCAAGATTTAAGATTAGTGGTGTACCACAAGGATCAGTCCTTGGTCTGATATTGAGAAGGATTTCACAAGCGATATATAGCTATTTGCTGATGATGCAAAGATAGGTAGGGTAATCAGAAATCCTAGTGATATGCAGTACATACAGAATGATTTGAATAGGCTGGAACTGTGGGCATGGGAAAATGGGTGTCTGTTCAATGTCAGTAAATGTAAAGTCATTCACTTCAGCATGATCAGATATCCAATGTAGTATTATATTGGTGGGATTATGCTAGATGAAACTGATGAGGCTAGGGATCTTGGAGTGTTGGTAGATAGGAAGTTGAAGTTCTGTGGCCACGTGGCAAAGACTGCAAATACAACTCTAAAAGATAGCTGCAATGCTGAAATGAATGTTCACATGATGTAAAAATAAGGATGTCATTTTGCCTCTTTACAAGGCCTTGATAAGACCTCACTTGGACTATTATGTGCAGGTCTGGTCTCCTGGTTTCTGTTAGGATTTTGATATATTGTAGAGCAGGGGTTCCCAACCTTTTTTGTTTCCTAGAGCACATTCTAAAATAACGATAGGGCAATGGGCAATATTTTTTCAAGGAAATTTTTTGAATTCTTTTGTTAAATGAATACATACAAAGTTTACATTATAATCAAATGTTTTATTACTTAAAAGTTTACATTATATAAAAATTTAAATATATATATGTAAGTTAGTGTGATCTTTGGCATTGCATTTCATTGGCCAGTGCTTCATAATTAGGAGAATATGATATTCCAGTTCTTAAGCTGGAATGAACAACTTCAAAGGCGCGTCTACTTTACATTGTATGCGTTTAATACTCGTCATGTGTCATTTACGCATGCTATGAATTGTTGCGTGATTATATTTCAAACTATACGGTACACAGTTGAACAGCAGCGGGCACACACAAATTGGTCGACGGGTGCCATGGTGACTGCGGGCAGAGGGTTGGGAACCCCTGTTGTAGAGAGTACAAATTTTGAGTGTTAAAAATTACATCAGGATCGTGGAATACTGATTATAAAGACAGATTGAGAATTTGTAGACTGCAGACACTAGTAAACAGGCAAAAGAGGGGTGATATGATTGAGACTTGCAAACTTCTGAAAGGGTCATACAGAATTTCAATTGATGGAATTTTTCAATTTATGGAGGGCAAGAAGCTAAGAATAAAGGCTGCTAAGAAGGGGCGAGGGATAGATTTTTCTCTCAGAGGGTGGTGATTGATTGGAATGGATTGCCATTGGATGTTGTGAGTGCAAGCAGTGTGAATGAATTCAAGAATAAGTATGATAGTTGGTGTATGTGTGTAGTATGTGGCCTCCTTCGATGAGTCTCCAACTCCCTGGAGGTCTCTCTTAATAATAATAAACCATACAACACTTTAGAGAACAAGACTATCCTCCAGGAAGAATCCCCATAAAAGAATACATGCAGATTGAAATCCATCCAAATCTTTATGTCGAACCAACAGAAAGAATCACATCAAATTTGATAGTGATACTGTTTAGAAGATTACTCAATAAATAACCAGTGAAAAAAGTGGTCAAGACATTTTTAGCTATTAAATTAAACTTGGCAAGAATTTATTCGTTTAACATGATTTTTTAGCTAAAGAACATACAGAAGATATTCTATGCTGGAGCCTCTGTGATAATATACAATACAAAAATAAACATGTGCACAAATGATGCAGCTTAAGAGGTCTTTGGGGTTCTATCCAACATATCTTGATGTTTTTCCTATTTCTCTTGTCTTATAAAAAAAAAAGACAATTTTGGAAATGAAACTTCACTGCAAGTTATATATTATAACGAATTCCTTTTTGCAGATGCAGATGATTATTTTTTATTAATACAGGTTTGGAAAACAAAACATCTGCTACTCACATTTGTAACCATCATGCCATGAGAGATGTGCTTACCTCATATAAAGAAAACTTTTAGCAGTTTGGATGCAGTAATTCTTTCTTTCTCTCTCTCACACACACACACACGTTAAATACATAATTACTGTTTGTACACATTATTTAATGTCTACTTCAAAGACTCAAATAAAAAAATAATTGGTTATAAACATTGAAATTTTATATAAGCTGCTGGCAAGGCCTCTGAATATTACAGGATTGAATACAAATTAAAATTACCCCACAAAAATTAATCAAAAAGAAATTAAAAAAGGCAATTTGGGATTTAGCTGACCAAATTGTATTCTTATTGGTTAAACCAAAATAAAAAAATGATGGTACAACATGACAAAATTTCATGCTGGCTGGGGCGTCGCCCGGTTAAACAAGGCCTCCGTTGTTTTCGCCAGGGAACCAGGGCGAACAGCGAAAAGTCAGCTACTGGAACAAATGTGAAAACAAACCTCAACTCAACATCACCAGAGTTAAAGATCGGTATTTTATCAACGTAAGAAGCCTGAATGGCAAAGAAATGGATCTAGCTGAGGAATTAGATAAGAACCAGATCGACATAATAGGGGTGACTGAAACAAAAAAGACCAAAACTGGTGAGATCTTTCTGAGCAATAAATACAAAATATTATATTCAGGCAATGACAATCAAGGAAAAGAAGGAGTAGCCATAGTATTCAACACAGAATACGATGCTAATCTTCTTGAACGGCAGTCAGTCTCAAATAGAGTAATGTGGGCAAATATGAGAATGGGGAACTGGACAATGAGACTTATTTGTGCCTATGGTCCCACAGAAGGTTCTACTAAGGTAGAAGTGGAGGAATTTTTTGACCCTTTAGAAAAAGCAACTGACACAATGAAAAAGGAAAAGTTGGTCCTTGTTGGGGATCTAAATAGCAGAGTAGGAAATGATTGTGAGACATACAAAAATATATTGGGAAAATCTGGAGAAAAGAACAAAGCTAATAATAATGGCAAATATCTGTTGGATTTCTGCTCAGGACATGGACTGGTTATTACTAACACCATGTTCCAACATAAAAATGTGCACAAATTCACATGGAGAGAAGAGGCTAGGAATAAGAAAAGTCTCATTGACTATGTTATTGTTGATAGTGATGTTTTCTCCCTGGTGCAGGACACCAGAGTGTACAGAGGATTTGAAATTGGAAGTGATCACTATTTAGTCTTGAGCAGGATAAAATTGAATTTCATATTGAAAAGAATAACATGTAAGAAAGTTTTAAAGCGAATAAAAGTTGAGCAGCTCTCAGATGTGAACTGTAGACTAAAATACAGGAAGATTATTGAAAAGAAAATGAAAGAATTTGAGAACAGGAATCAAACCTTGGAGATTCAGTGGCAAACTCTGAAGAAAACATTAATTGATTCTGCCAGAGAGGCATGTTGTGAGGTTGTGTGCAAGGATAAAAAAATCAGAACTCCCTGGTGGACACAGGAAGTTAAAGAGGCAGTGAAGGAAAAGAAGAAAGCATATCAAAAGTTCCTGGCAAATAAGTCAGCTTTTACTCTTACAGAATACAGAGACAAATGTAAGAAAGCTAAACAGTGTGTAAAACTAGCTAAACAAAAGTCATGGGAGGACTTTGGCAAGAATATAGAAAATAAATATCAAGAAGGTGGCAAAATATTCTGGAGGTTGTTGAAGAAGCTTAGGAATGGAGGAAAGAATGTTGTAAAAGGAGTTAGAGATGATAAAGGTGACATGAAAACAGGAGAAAAAAAAATCCTTAAAGTATGGAGTAATTACTTTGAAAAACTGCTAAATGAAACAAGCAGTGATGACAGCACAGTGATAAAAAACACTGACCAGGCATGCAGTCAGGAATACATATCCATACTTAAAGTAGAAAAAGCCATCAAAGGCTTGAAATGTGGAAAGGCAGCAGGAGTAGATGATATTCGACCAGAAATGCTGAAGTATGGTGGTATAAAAGTCTTACAGTGGCTGCACTGCATAGTTCAGAAAGCCTGGACAGAGGGACGAATTCCCGATGATTGGAGTAGAGCTCTCATAGTACCCACATATAAAAAGGGAAATAAAACTGAATGTGAGAATTACAGAGGTATTTCCCTTCCGAGTGTTTCTGGCAAGACGTATGCAAGTATACTTGAGAAACGGTTGAGAAGAATTGTGGAAGAAAAAGCTTGGTGAAGAACAAGCTGGATTCAGGCCAAACAGAGGCTGTCAGGATCAGATCTTCACTTTACGACAAATAGTCGAGAAAGCATGGGAATATAACAAAGATCTGTATTTAAGTTTTGTCGATTTGGAAAAGGCATATGACAAGGTGCCAAGAGAGAAGGTATTCAAAACGCTGCAGTTATATGGTGTCAATGGGACATTATATCAAGCAATACTTAGTCTTTATTTGAGTTGTGAGTCAGCAGTTAGAATTGAAGGAAGTACAGGAAGATGGTTTAATGTTAAATCTGGTGTGAGACAAGGATGTATATTATCCCCTCTGTTATTCATTATCTATATGGATCAGATTATGAAGGAAAGTGGTATTAAATCTGATATCAAAATTGGAGATGTTAATGTCAGCTCTTTGCTTTATGCGGATGATGTTATATACTTCTAAATAAATCCGCTACAAGTCTGCTAGATTCTTTGACTAAATTGAATAGCTGTTGTAATAGATATGGTATGAAGGTCAGCAATAAAAAGACAATGAAAATAGGCAGAATCATTGAAAATGTCAACTGTGTTGTGAATGGAGAACCTGTGGAACAAGTAAAACATTTCAGCTACTTAGGTACGATTTTTACTGAGGATGGTAAATTAAATATAGAAATAGACAACAGAATCAGCAAAGCTGGTATGGTAGGAAGTCAATTGAATAAATTCATATGGAATAAGAGAGAAATTAGTCTGAACACTAAATTAGCTGTATACAAGACAGTGTTCAAACCAGTTTTAACTTATGGATCTGAGAGCTGGGTCAGAAGTAAAACACTTGACCAAAGACTAGAGACCGCAGATATGAGAGTCCTGAGAAAGATTAGAGGTGTGAAGGCATCAATGGCAATATCATATAATAAACGAGGATATTAGGAAAGACTTTGACATTGTCAGCATCCAGGAATGCATTAGCAGAGCTAATCTCAGGTGGTATGGTCACTTAAATAGAATGGGAGAGGAAAGATTAGCAAAACAAGTGTTCTCTGCCAGGTTGGCAGGAAAACGACCCAGAGGAAGACCATGATATAGGTGGATTGATACGGTACAAAGTGCCCTAGACGATAGAAATATAAGATCTGATAATGTTGGAGTCTTGACAAGCAACAGACTGATTTGGAGGAAAATTGTAGATAGGAAGTTAGTAATGATGTAAATTTTTCATGTAGTACTGTCATATCCTGTACACCCCTTGAGGGTACATGGCAGGAATTTGATGATGATGATGAAATTAAAAAAGAAAGTGTGTGATTAGGAAAAATACAATGACAGTGAATGACAAAGCTAACTCAAATTTCTAATTGAAAAAATAGGCATAACTTTGGAGACTGCAGACAGACATTTGGGAACAGAAGTGAATTCAGGGAGATTTATTTTACTGCATGTGATCTACAGTAATGAATCCACTGCCTTACATGTAAAGAATTTTGATAATTTCATCCACCTGCTCTACAAACTATGAACTGAGCAGTTCTATTTCACATTCCATTACTTTCTCTCTTTCATAGTCCAGTGAAGAGAATATCACAGCAAGATTGTCTAAATTAACTTGATGCCTTATAACATAAAAGTTACTAATATATTCAATCCTATATATTAGTAGTCTGTTTGCAGCATAATTATTTTAAAACTGTACTTTCAAAAGAAGGTATGTCCTTCAGTATCTCACTTAATCCTAAGAAAACATCCACATACCTGATGAAAAAATGGAAGGGTCAAAAAAAATAAATCAGAATTTTGCAGCCCTGGAGTACAAGCTTTTGTTTTCCATTTGAAGCTACCATTAAGCGAAGTTGGAGGGAGGGGGGGGGGTACTGCACTGAGCAACAAAATTCACATACTATTTCCCTGTGAGGAATATGAATACTGCCACACCTTGTTTCCTGCCTCTATACATTCACTCTAAAATGATTTTCTTTCCAGTATAATAGATTTGAGATAGATCAAGAGCTGTTAATTATATATCAAATGGTACTGGACAGAAAAGTAAGCCAAAACAACTAAAGTCATACATGGCTTGTAATCTATTTATCTCAAAATGCATAATCTTACATTTCTCAGCATTAAACTGACACCCAATAACTTTTGCTCATACTGACAGCCTATTTAAATCATCCTGCAAGCTCTCCACACTGCAGTGACTAACTATCCCTCTACCTAATTTCGCATCATCAGCAAACAATTTAATTTTTCCTTTCAGGCTATTTCCTATATCATTTATGTACAAATTAAAAAGCATCCAGCACTGACCCTTGCGGCACACTACTAGTCATCTCTCTTTGCCTCAATTCTGCCCCTTTATATACCAGTTTTTGATATTTGTCCAGCAACCACTCTCTTATCCACTTAACCAGTATCATATCCATTCCCATTTGTTCTAATTTGCATAACAGAGTTCCATGTGGTATTCTGTCAAATGCCTTTGCAAAATCCAGCAAAATCATCATCATTTCCTTTATCCAATTCAGCTGCTATTCTATAAAAAGTTAGTAAATTACTAAGGCATGACCGATCCTTCACAAAGCCATGTTGACCCTCATATATCATATTCTTATCTACCCACTCTTGAATTCTCTTTTTTCCAATTTTTCTAGTACTTTTACCACCATGCCTGAGATACTGATTGGTCTATAATGTGCTACTGCAGTCTTAGAACATCCCTTATGCAAAGGAATTATTTTTCCTTTTTCTATTCCCTTGGAACCCTACCAGAGTCAAAAACCAAATCAAATCAAAATCAAATCAGCTAACGCCATTTTATTCCCATATACGGGAGTAGGCTAGGCCATTTAGCCCTATCTAACTTTTGGAGACTGAGTGGGCAGTTCAATCTCCACTGGTACCAATCAGAGATAGATGGCCCAAGGCTATCACTAATTAAGCGGTACACAGTGAAGAGAGACGGCTCAAATGTGCCGCCATCTCGTGGTCCCTAACACAATATATTTAATGTCTGAAATAATGTGGGTTCTACGGTCGATTTTCTTGAGTTTACGGGACGAAAAACCCGAGTTTCCGGGAGGAAAAACCCGCTTGCTCGTGCCAGAGATCGACTAACTCGGGAACCAGTCGAAAAAAGGCTTAGAAAAATTTCCTCTAGTCGTCGACTAGACTCGAAACAAAGTCTTCCTTCGTGCGGCCAAGCGCCGTGGTATGCAAACGCCACATCCACTGAGCTACACAGACTCTACCAGAGTTCAGACTTAAATTAAAAAGCCTAGTCAAAAGCATTGCCAGTTCCCTTGCACATTCTCGCAAAACCCTAGCTGATATCCCATCTAATCCCACAGCTATATTTACATTGAGATTCTGCAACATCCTAAGAACCTCCAATTCATCCACCTCTGTTCTCAAATTAGTGTCTATCACATAGATTAAAGCAGTAACCTCACTAGGAAGATATACAACGTGGTCACTCAGTAACTCAACTATGTTATCCACTTCTGTCTCCTCGTGACAAGCATCACTCATTAAGGTTAATCTTCCATAGTGATTCTTTCTCACCACATAACAAAAGAACTCTTTAGTATTTCCTTTAGCCTGCTTGGCTAGACTTCTCATAATCTGATTTTCCCTTCTTTGCCATGCTGGTCACCTTTCTTGCCAGAGCCTTGTATTGTTCATGAGTTTTTTTGGTCACCTTTCTCTTTATATACCCTCCACAGCATTTTCTTCTTCTGCAGCTCGTGTTTAATGATATTATTCATCCATCTAACTTCTACCTGATTAATCCTCCTTACCCTAGGTATACAATTTAATACTGCTTCCTCTAGATGACCCTTAACTATATCCAATGCACTACTAACATCCTTACCATGCAGTGTTTTATGCCATGGTACAGACTTAAGCTTCTTCCTGAGCATGTCATAATCATCTACCATGTAGCTCCACAAATACTCCTTCTTGAAAGAATATCATGTTTTACAATCTCCCAAAGCATGGTCACTTTCATCAATTGGAGGCAATGTTGTCACCATCATTATGGATAGCTCTTCTGATCCCATGAACAGGTCCACTACTTTCCCACCCAAGTCCCCTCCATTACATGCTGCCTTAAGTAATTATCTCTCAGCAGGTGTATAAATTCTATTTCCTTCCTGCCACGTGATCTTTCTTCCTTCCAGTCTATATCTCCATAGTTGAAGTCATCCCATAATAATCATTCAACCTGTACTCACTACTATTTTTGCGATGCATGTCTTTCAGATCATCTGTGGAACTCCCTGGCCTATTTCAACAACCAACTATATATTTTGTCTTACTGGCTTTAATCTCACACCAGATTGCTTCAAATGAACAGCCACCTTCCCACCTGTCTCCTATTCTTTTTGATTGCAATTCATCTACTATCATGAACAGTACTCCTTTCCCCATCCTAACTTCTCTGTCTCCCAGAAAAATACTAAATCCCCTTCACATTCAACTCCATCATTTGCTGTTAGTCAAGTCTCAGTAATGCCTATAACTTTTGGCAAGTTTGCACTAACCGCCAAAAACTTAAACTTCTCCCTCTTGTTCCTGATATTTCTGGCATTAGTACATAGAAATTGCAGTATCCCTTTAGTCCCCCATCCCCTTTACTTTCTGAATTGACTACCTTATTCAATATGTTTGCTTGAGAGGCTGGATTCCTCACATGGTCATTCTCACACTCACTCACATCATAGGTGCGAGTGATTGTGAGAATGAGTGTCAGAACAAACTCACCTGCTTCCACTCTAATTGCTTAAGTTTTTAATGAATAAAGAGCCAAAAAGGCATTTCAGCGATGCAAAATTATATAAATTAAGTGGATATTAAATCCAACATCATTTCAAACCCGAATACAGAAACTATAAAAGCTTCGTGCAAAAATTGACCAGAGAGCTTGCAGGAATACACCACAGCAGTGTATCCCCGCATGTTGGATTTGATATCCACTTAATTTATAAATTTTGCATCACCGAAATGAAGCCTTTTTGGCTCTTTATTTTAGTAAATACTTTATGCACTGACTGAGAGTTCTTGCTCTCTTAGGTTTCTGCCTAGTCTCTGACGAAAACCAATGAGTTTGAAACAGCTGTCAGACTAGTGAAACCTTATCAAAATGAACCAATAGGAGGCGAATATATGTGCGCTTAAAGCGTTCATCGCTTCCTATAAGGTTCAGCTAGGGCAACTTGTAGTATGGCAGTAATGTATTCCCGTATTGCTTAGGTTTCCTTGAATTTGCACTTCAGCATGCTCGGTGAACAAAGGCTCATTCCAGACAAAAAAACACCAAAATCATTTAGATGCAGTCCATCAGCATTGTACAAATTCTTCTTTCCATCAAATAGAGATCACAGATCCACAAATTCTACATCATTCCTTTTGCAAAATCTACGTACAGACTCATTGGCTATCAATGCCCTCCTCAGTTTGCCTCTATCATAGCGTAGTAGAAGACGCACAATCTTCACCTTCTCGCTCTTCGGTCTTGCTTCTACTAACAACTTCTTTACAACCTCCTTCATAGAATACTTCTGCTTCTCAAATCAACTGTACCAACTAAAGCAATCAATTCCTTCTACTTACCTTTTTGCATCAAGATGGTATTGCTAATATCGTGAATTTTTGCATGTGGAAGCTCAATTTTGTCCCATTCTCATTAAGTACTTCCTGATTGTTGAGTCACCATACATAATTTTCTCCTTAACTTGTTTTTCTTTGTTTGTTCAGTCGGTCTTTATTATTCCTTCGAGAGACCTGCTTCTTTCTCTTGCTGATCTCTTGCTGCTTTTGCAATTTTTTGATTTCGCACTTTATCCTGTGAAGGATAACATTCAAGTGCATGCACTATTTCTTTCTTAATGTCCATTTTTTTCTCTATTTCCATGACCACACGTTCAACATTAATAACATAATTTTCTATCTTACCATCAGTATTTCCTGCATTCTCATCACCTGACAGACACTCAATTTTTGAAAACACTTAATACATTCTCTCTCTCTCTCTCTGCAGTTCAATTTCCTTCCACATATCCTTTAATTTTCTTGACGAATACATTTCTCTCACGCACACAATGCACTGTACAAAATCCCGCCAATTCAAATCAAATCACCCGACAATGTGGTCTTTGCAGGCATTGTTCGTCGGTTTCGTGTCATGTCGACAATATCACAATAAAAATGTTATAAAATAATAATTACTCTAAAAAACACAAAAATCTACACTAATACACTAATTTTCTGAGGAAAAAACAAATCACTAAGTTACACGATCTTAATATCATCTTAATTGTCAAGATGCAACAATTGTTTTATGTATATATCCAAAGACCTTAAAGATTTATGGAGTGTTAGATTGATCGATAAAAAGGAACGTATTAGAGCAGTGTTTCTCAACCTGTGGTCCATGATGATGGGACAGGTGGACTGCAGGCAGACTTAAATTAATTAAATGTTTTTTTTTAATTAACTAAACAAATTAAAATTGAATAAGTAAAAATTATTGAAATCAAATGGAGACTTAAAAAAAATAAAAAACAAATATCGTCAGAATGTTCAAAGGTGGAAGCAATAAAACTATATTGTTGTTCATTTCACCTTTTTTATTATTCGTCATTCTGCCGCTAAATTTGTAGTGGCAGAATGACAATAATAAAGAGGGGGTGAAGTGACCAACAATATAGTTTTATTGCTTCCACCTTCCCTTACTGTTTTGTCACATTTAAAGTGAACATGTGTTGTTCACATTTCAACCAATGGCTTGTTGTTGATTGAGTTTTATTACTGAAGGTTTTCCTCCTTCAACCAAGGCTCAGTATATCTTGAGAAGTGCTAAGTGATGCTGGACAAAGTGTGTCCTGAGTTATCCTCAGTATTATAATATTTTTTGGAAACATTTTTTAATAATGGAAAAGTGGCTTAGAACTAGGACTTTGAAAAGAAGGGAAAATGAAACAGGTGATTTTAACTAAATTGTGATACAAGTGTTGTAACTGCAAGTAAATCTGATACTATAAAAGAAGAAGAAACAAGTAGTTCAAATAAAAAATACAGTAGGAAATATAACAGTTCGTGTTTGGAATTCAGGTTTACTTGGTGGGGAGATGAAAGTGAAAAGAAACCTCAATGTGTTTTGTATTATGAAGTGTTGTTGAATGAGAGCATGAAACCTGCAAAACTCCGACAACATTTAAAAACTAAACATTGTGATGTGAAAAATAAGCCAATTGAATTTTTTCAGCGACGCTTAGGGATATTAAATCATGGGAAAGATATAGTTTCGGCCATGGGTTCCATTAATAGCAAGGCGCTGGAAGCATCCTATTTCTTAAGTTTGTGCATAGTGAAAACGGGAAAACCTCATTCTATCGGGAAAAATTTGCTACTTCCAGCTATAAAAGATGTGGTAAAAACGATGTTTGCCAACAAGTTACTAAAAGATGTCGATTTGATTCCTCTTTCAAATGACACTATCGGTCACAGAATTAATGATATGGTAGGTGATGTAGAATCTCAGTTAATTGAAAGAGTTAAGAAGAGCTCTTATTATGCATTACAAATAGATGGGACTACTGATGTTACAAATGATGTGTAGTTGATATGCTACATAGATATGTGCATGATAACAACATTCATGATGATATTCTGTTTTGTAGAACTTTCCCATCCCGAACAACTGGAGAAGAAATATTTCACACTCTCAATAATTACATAATACACAAAGGGATCCAGTGGAAAAAATGTATAGGCTTCTGTTTGGATGGAGCTTGTGCCCTTACAGGCAGGCATAGTGGGGTTGTTTCTATGGTCAAGGAAGTAGCTCTGGATATGATTTGGGTACATTGTTTCATACATAGGGAAGCGTTAGCCTCCAAAGGAATGCCACCAGAATTTAAAACTGTGCTATATAACGCTGTAAAGCTAGTTAATTTTATTAAAGCTCGACCGTTAAATAACAGGTTATTTTCAGTACTCTGCGATGAAATGGGTAGTGAATATATGCAACTTTTACTTCATTCTGAAATTCGCTGGCTTTCCAGAGGCAAAGTACTAACAAGGTTATTTCAATTAAGGCACGAAGTTAAATTCTGATTATGCATCACTCCTTGTTGATGAAGCATAGTTATCAACACTGTCCTATCTTTCAAATATTTTTTTCGAAATTAAAGGAACTAAATCTCTCCCTTCAGGGAAATTCTTTAACTGTTCTTGATGCCTACGACAAAATAAAGGCATTCGAGAAAAAACTGGTTTTATGGATTAATTATGTAAAAGACAGACAATTTGCACCTTTTCCAACATTGGAATCCTTTTTAGTGGAAAATGATATTTTTGTTGATTCTGAGTTTCTGGATAAGGTTTGTGACCACCTCAAAAATATGAAACGGAATTTTGAAACATATTGCATAAGGGTGGTAACAGACTGGAAGTGTCTAATTATAGACCAGTCTGTGTGTCATCAGTAGTTAAGATCTTGGAGAAAGTAGTGAGGGACCGTATACAGCACTGGGCAGATGAGGGTAATGTTATCTGTGGGAGTCAACATGGATTTGTGAAAGGGCGCTCTTGTTTTAGCAATATGCTAGCCTTTTATAATAAAGTTACAAGAACATTAGATGAGGGAAAGGCATATACTGCAATTTTCTTAGACTTAGCAAAGGCATTTGACAGGGTGCCACATGATAAGCTGATATTTAAGTTGCAACACACATGGGTCTGGATGTCAGATTGGTCAACTGGATTCAGGATTGAATGTCTGATAGGTATCAGAGAGTTGTGTATGGTGGAGCAGTTTCAAGGAGACAGAAGGTTACAAGTGGGGTCCCACAGGGCTCAGTACTAGGACCTATATTGTTTAACCTTTATATCAATGACATTGCCAGTGGATTGGAAGGGGATATTCAGTTGTTTGCAGATGATGCGAAGCTGGGAAGGATTATTAGTAATAGTGCAGATGTGGTAGCCCTGCAAGAGGATTTGAATAAGCTAGATAGATGGGCAAATGAATGGGGATGTCAGTTTAATGCAGCAAAATGTAAGGTCTTGAGGTTTGGGAAACATCGATGGGATGCTGCATACTCTATGGGAGGAGTTATACTGGAGGAAGTTGGGGAGACAAGAGATCTGGGGTTGATGATTGATAGAAACCTGAAGTTTAGGGGACATATTGCAAAGGTGGTGAAGGTAACACAGAGGATTGCTGCTATTATGAGAAGGACACTGACCTGCAGAGATAAGAGGGTTATCATTCCGTTGTATAAGTCTCTGATCAGACCACACTTGGACTATTGTTCTCAGATTTGGTCTCCAGGATTTGAAGGGGATAAATTAACTGTGGAAAGGATACAAAGACGGATGACAAAGATGGTTTCAGGACTGTACAAGGATAGTTATGAGGATCGGCTGAGAGAATGTGGACTGCAGAGTTTGGTGGATAGAAGGAGGAGAGGTGATATGATTGAGACTTTTAAACTGTTGAGAGGTGGTTACAGGGTTGACATTGGGGAGTTCTTTCGCTTGGTTGAACAGCCGGAAGGAGTGACGACAAGAGGCCATCCCTGGAAGTTACGAAAGGAAACTGTGAGCAAGAGGGTAAGGAGTGGTTTCTTTGTGTGGAGGGTGGTTGAGCCATGGAATGCATTGCCTGATGGAGTGGTGGGAGCAAGAATGGTCAGTGAGTTTAAAGAGTGGTATGATAGACTTGTGTTTCTCAGGGGGGGGACCTCCCCTCGATGAGTCTTGACAGACTTTATGTCTTAGGAAGGACCTCCCTCGAAGAGTCTTTTGACTCCTTGGAGGCCTGAATAATAATAATAATAATAATAATTATCCGAATGACTTTTATAAGAAATTTCTATGGGTTCACAATCCATTTCGGGCTTGCAGTAATGAGAATGACATTTTGTTATCGAAAAAAAAAACAGTTAATTGAGCTTACAAGTGACAGTGGACTTAAAATGCAAGTCCATGATCTTGGTTTGGCTAGATTTTGGATCTCACCTTCAGTGAGAAGTAAATTTCCCGAATTATCTGAACAAGCATTGAAAACCATCATGCAGTTCTCTACAACCTATCTTTGTGAGAAAGGATTTTCATCGCTCCTTCAAATAAAAAAAAATACAGAAATCGTCTTCATTTGTGTGCCGATCTTCGACTGAATTTGACCAATATTGAGCCAGATATATTATTTATTTGTTTAATAAAAATTAAAATTTGTTCAATGATAATAACTTTTAATCGTTTACTTCTAATTTATTTAATTATGTTTCCATATGTATTCAAAACATGCTTTTAGATTTATTATGTTATAAATGGCACAGTTTTTCTGAAATGTTGGTAATTCCTACTTAGGTTTTTAAAAAAATCGAAAAGTCAAAACGACGTATAAGGAAATAAATTAAAAACACTATGTTTATTTTTGAAGCAAACTTTAATTCCAACATTCTAAAATCTTATTTTTCTTGCTTTTCTGTTTGAAAAATTGATGACATTGTCGAAGTCTATTTCATCACTGAGTTGCTGTTTTATAGACAGTAAGGCAAGATGTCTTAAACGCCAAAAAAGTGCTGCTGGGGCGGATTCCCCCCCCCCCCCCCCAGCAGCTATGCCTCTGTAACTTATTGGTCTGTAGAATTGTTTTCAGCATTTTACTGGCCTTAGAAAGGTTGAGACATGCTGTATTAGAGTATGTGAGAAGTGCAATGAAAGGCTAGGACATTCCAAAAATGAGAACAGTGCTACCAGGAATAATCAGAAAATGGACAGAAGTACTTGTGATGGCAATGATACAATGAAAATTAATGAAATAAATTAATGAAAATGAGAAGTCAGGTTATGTGTATGGAGGAGAAAATTTAATGTTTAAGAAGAGCATAACTAATGTAAATTACAAGGAGGTTAATAAGAAGAAGCAAGTATCTAAGGATGATAGGGTTGCTTTATATGGTGACTCAATCATTAAAGGTGTGTTAAAAAATAAAGTGCACAAGACATGTTTTACAGGTGGTACAATAAAATGAATATCAGATACTTTGCATAGAAGGGAAAAACAGGCATCAGAATTAGTGGTGAGCACAAACTATTTGAATAGTGAGACAAAGAATGTGGAAAGGGATTTGAAGACGTTGTTGCAGGAAGTGAAGGATAAAAGAGTGGGAAAGTGGTTAGTTTGTTGCCCAGATATGACAGTAGTTAGCTGAGAAGAAGAGCAACGATACTGAATAACAAGATGGCTGAATTGTGTTATGCAGAGAGAGAGAGAGTGAGTGTTCAATTTGTTAATATGGAATGAATTTGAAGGGAAAGTGAGAATAATTCAAAGCTGATGGAATGCATTTGAATGGGTTTGGGTTTTTTTTTTTTTTTTTGGAACATATGAAATCAGTACCACTAAAAGGCAGAGAGAGAGGTTGAGAAGCAGGTTGTGGAAGGATAGGAAGAGGAGAATGGACACAATGGTGAAGAAGTGATTGATGCAGTGTAAAATGGTGGGGATGATAAGAATATAAATGAAAATCGCTCAGGATCAGGGAAACAGGAGAAAGAGAGAAGTGCATTAGAGCAGACAGAGTAAAAAGTGATTGTGTAGAAGGGATGTCTTCAAAGAGTGAAGAATTGTTATGCTTGTATACTAATGCACAGAATATCAGAAATTAAACAGCTGAGTTTATAGCATTTACTGAATCAGTATCCCCAAAAAAAATTGGAATAAGTGAAACTTGGTTGACTGAGGATGATATACTGTCAGGACTTGAAATGTTGGGATACAGAATTTTCCGAAAGGATAGAAAGATGAAGAGAGGAGGGAAAGTATTGTTAATGGTAACAGAGGAATTGTGTCCTTCAAGAGTCGAAGTGAAAAACGGTAGTACATGTGAAGATTTTGAAGCTGTTTGGTGTGAAGTTGAGATCAGTAAAATAGTATATCTAATAGGATGCTGTTATAGGCAAGGGTAATGTAGTACTGATTGTGAAATATTTAGACAAATTAGTTGGCCAAGTAAAAGCAAGATGAACTTAATGAAAGATTTTAATTATAGGAATGTAGAAAAGAAAGAAGAGATAGTGTATAGTAACAAAGAGAACGAATTTGTTGAGTTTCTGTGGGATAACTCTCTAAACCAACATGTGATAGAAGCAACACAAGGTTTATCGGTATTAGATCTGGTGATATCCTCACAGGATAATAAAATTAGTTTAATCCTTTATCCAAGTGAGAGCAAACAAAGTTTGCGCCTGAAAGTATCTTCAGGACTGGGGTAAGGTGGTACAACACCAGGGCAACTCGTTGCAAAGGTGGAGAAAGCTACCAACACTCCTATCTCAGTATCTCCTATAATGCAAAACACATCTCCTTGCAGATATGTCTAATGTTATGCATTAAGGGAAGGGCCACTACCCAGACTAGTTTCGACCTTTATTGAAGTCTCTTCAGTGGGAGCCAGGCCCAAGTGGAGATACCAGGCAGAAGCATTAGCAGGTCATCTCTACCAATAGGAGTTGCCAAATGGTGTGCCACCCTTTTTTAATAAATTACTCTGGATTTAGAGAAAGATGTTGAAAGTTTATTTGTACCACCTTACCCCAGTCCTGAAGATACTTTCAGGTGCAAACTTTGTTTGCTCACACTTGGATAAAGGATTAAACTAATTTTATTATACTCTAACCAAGTGAAAAATAAACTTTCAAAATCCTCACAGGATGTCGTTGTGAATGAGGTGTCAACACTGTTGGTGAAAGTGATCATGAGGTATTGGTTTGGAATTTAGTCAAAACAAGAAAAAGTTGTTTTCAAGAAGGTATATATGTGGAACTATAAGGTGGATGAGTATCAGAAGCTCTGTAGTCAACAGTCATCAATACATTGGGTTGATGAATTATGTAAAGAAGATGTTGACAATGCATGGAAAATGATAAGGCAATATCTAACACAAGCAATGAATAACTGCACACCAAGAGTAAAGCAAATAAATAGAGCATGAGTGAGATGGATGAACAGTGAAATCAAGCAAGCTGTGTCACAAAAGAAGTTCTTATGGAGGAAGTACAAGATAGTTTCCAGTGAGAAGGAAGGCAAGAATTAGGAAAATTAAAGGTGAAAGGATCAAGTGTATCAAGGGTTGCTCGGGTTAGATATTAATAAGGCCGTGGTAGGATGACACATCATTGAGTATTTTTAAAGAACGTGCAAAAGAGTTAGCTATGCCCTTGATCTGGTTATTTAATGAAAGTTTTGCAGTGGGAAAGGTTCCTAAGCAGTGGAAAGGAGGCAAAATAATACCTCTCCACAAGCATAGTTCAAGAACAGAAGTTTCCAATTATAGAGATCAGTAACAGTCTGTATATCTGCAGTTGTGATCAAAGTGTTGGAAATACTGGTTAGAAATAGAATACAGGATAGGGTTGATGAAAATAGATTCTCTGTTATGGTCAGCATGAATTTGTGAAGGGTAGGTCTTGTTTTAGCAATCTGCTTATGTTTTTCTGATAAGGGAGAATCATATACAGTGATATTCTTGGACTTTGCAAAAGCATTTCATAGATTACCATATGATAAGTTGGTGTACAAGCTGCAGAAGATAGGAATATTTGGTTAGATGGATCATAGATTGGCTCTCTGAATGATATTGGCAAGTTGTGTATGATGGAGATGTGTCTCAGAAAAGGAAGGTGACTAGTGGTGTGCTTTAGAGTTCTGTTCTTGGGTCCCTACTGTTTAACTTGTTTGTTGATATTTCATGTGGATTGACTGGAGATCTTCAAGTATTTGCTGATGATGCAAAGTTAGGTAGAATTATCATGAGTAGTGCTGACGTTAATTCTCTACAGGAAGATTTGAATCGACTTTTAGCTTGGACAAATGAGTGGGGGTTGCAGTTTTAATGTTAATATATGCAAGGTGTTACACTTTGGGATACAGAGATATAAGGCTATTTACTGTATTGGTGGAGCTGTACTTCAGGAAGTGAATGAGATTTTGAAGTGATGCTGGATAGTCGACTGAAGTTCCGAGAGCACATCGCACATGTTGCAAAGACTGAACGTCATATTAGCTGCTATGATAAAAGTACATTGACATGTAGGGATAAGAAGGTGGTAGTGCCTCTGTAGAAGGCAGTGGTCAGACCACATATTGTGCTCAGATTTGATCACCTAGCTTTCATTGTGATGGAAACACTTCAGAGGGTCCAAAGACAAATAACCAAAGTGATATCAGGACTCTGGAGCGTTAGCTATGAAGAGCATTTGAGAGAATGTGGATTACAGAGGTTGGTGGATAGGAAGAAAAGAGGAGATATGACAGAGACCTTCAAGTTAGTTAAGGGATTCGGGATTCTATCACATTAATACAGAAGAAATTATAAAAAGAGTGGATGTTAAGATGGGAAGAAGGAGAGGCCATCCCTGGAAGTTGTGTAAAGATGTGGTGAGGAGTAGATTTTTTTATATGGAGAGTAGTTAATGAGTGGAACACATTGCCTGAGTATGTTGTGAGTGCAGGTAGTGTAAATAACTTCAAAGCTCATGATAGACTTGTTGCTAGTTGAGTGGGCCTGCCACGATGAGTCTGGTGATGCCACGGAGGTTACCAAATAATAATAATAATACGAAAAAGCCAGACAGTAACTTGTTATGTTTATATACAAATGTCAGGAGTATCAGAAATAAAGGAATGTTCATTGACTGGTGAATATGTTTTGGCCTAAGATTATTAGCAGTAGTGAAACGTAGCTATCAATAGTAACTAGACATAGAGGTGAGTAAGTTAGTATAAACTAGTGCTCCAGCATTTTATAGCTATTACAAGAGTTTTCCATTCAAATTAAATGCCAAAAGGAAATCTTAACAGCAGGTACAAGAACCAGATAACCTCAGCACAAGCTGTAAGTACTTTTAATGCATTAAACCAGTTATATTTTGATCTAAAAATCGGCCACGTGCAATGGCCCGCTATGCCTACCGTACAAAGCAAAGATGGTGGCAACAAAAGCCAATGACAAACAATAGCCCGTGTCTTGCCAGAGTAGCACTGTCAATTGCTGGCAAACCCACAAAGTGTGCCGCAGCTGCAAAATCGATATCAGTGATAAAAAAAAAAAGAAGGTAGAATGTGCGAGTTCTGCTGCCGCTGGTTACATGCTTCCTGCACAACAATGGACGAAATGGCACACACAAGATATATATATGTCGACCTTAACCAGCCCTATCTCTGTTCGCTGTGCCTCCCATCTGTAAAACAGCTCCTGAACTTAGGCAACAAATAAAAAGCCTTGAATAACACATTAATGTTATGAACGAAACTCTTTCCTCCAAAATACGTGCACTAGAAACCAAGCTCGAATCAACTAATGATCAGTGGAGCAACGCAAGTTCGCCCCTCCCCAAGAATGAACTCCATGAAATAATTGCATCAACGGTGCACGACTCGATGGAGGCCAAAAACAAAAAATTCAACGCTGTCATTGTGAACTTTCTTTCCAAAAGAAACAAAAAAGCACTAAAAGAAGCCATCATCAACCTAGCTGAAGAATGCGACATTGACCCTAAAAATATCATCGGATGGCATCATATCGGACCCACAAACAAAAGCAAGGATGGAACGAACTTTCCATGGCTCGCAAAAGTGACTTGCGACACACCAACAAGTGCATCAAAACTAATAGCTGCGACCAATAAGTTCAAAGACTCTTGTCCCTAGTCGCACATACATGCTTGACCAGACTTATCATTTGCATAAAGGGAACAAGGATGCCATCTTCAAAGACAACTTGAAGAAAAACGTCAAAATGGTGACTACAGTTGGACCATCGACTACAAACAAGTTAAATTGGTACAAAAACCAAGTGACGCCACTAGCAGCCACCATGGTGACCAGTATGCAGGCACTGCATAGGAAATGTGCAGTACCCCTACAGTCAAACATATGACTCACAAAACCCTACAAATCCACTTTACCAACATCCGTGGCCTAAACTCAAACTTAATAATGTCAACTACCACCTGCAGTCTACCAAACCCCACCTACTCTTTCTGGCAGAAACTCAGATCTCACCTCCCTCCAGCACTATTCATATGACCCTTCCAAACTACACACTCTTTAACTCTTTTCGACCCAAGGGTGGCATCAGTGCATACATCCACTCCGACATACCTTGCCAAAGAGCACCCAACCTAGAATCGCCCAGCTTTGATCTCCTCTGGATGAAAATATCCCTACACAACTCAGTCAAATTCATGTGCTGTCTCTATCGCTCTCCAAATGCAACTCTCTCCCTAAAAATTGACTTTCTCCAGTACCACTTTCCCAACAGCGAAATCATCCTCTTAGGAGATTTTAATATCCACAATACCAACTGGCTTTCCTCCTCCAGCTGTACAGATCTTGCAGACAGAGATGCTGAAACATTCGCCATCACTAATGACCTACACAACTCATTCAGATGCCAACCATACCTGAAGAATACCTGATAACCCAAACCACTCTCTTAGTGCTCATCTCCTCCCCCATGCAACAATGCTTACACAGCCACTCCCATACAAGAATAGTTTGGATTTATAACAGTGCCAAGTAGGACAGTCTCCGCAACTTCTATGCCTCATTCCCATGATTAGACTATTGCTTCCGACCTTCCAGCACAAACACATGCACTGAACTCATAACCAAAGTAATCCTCACTGCCATTGAATCATACATTCTCCACAGTACTCTGACCTGCCATTCCTTAACTAAACCCTGGTTTTTCAAAAGATGTGCCAAGACAGTACAAATAAAAAATCAAACATACCATCACTGGCTCAGATCAAGAACCCCATCCTCCTTTAGAGCTTATACCCAAGCCCGAAATGAATGCAAAAAAAAAACAATCAATGCTTTCAAAACAGAGTTCTTTCGAACTCTGTTTTGAACGCATTTCCAAATGCTTTAGAAATTAGCAGCATATCCAAATGGCAGCTGAGCCTTTTAGTCTCTCACCAAAGCAATCAGCCGTAACTTCTGCCCAACACTATTCCCACCTCTATCATATCCAGATGGCTGCATTACATCATATCCTACAGAAAAGGCTAATCTCCTGGCCTCACACTTTGCCTCCAATGCACACACAATCGACAATGGCAAATGTCCCCCAACCATTCCAGATGCCCAACATACAATGCCCCTATATCCTTTTGCCAGAAAGATCAGCAAAACACTATCTAAATTAGACAGAAAAAAGTCTCCTGGCCCTGATGGCATTCTCCAATTGTCCTTAAAGGTTTGTGCACCAGACTGTCTCTTGTCCTATGTCACTTATATATACTGTCTTACTCCACTGGTATATATATCCCTCAGCCTGGAAACTGGCCTATATTCAACCCGTTCCCAAAAAGGGCGACAAGTCACTGCAGTCCAACTACCGCCCCATCTTGCTCACCTCAGTTCTGCCTAAAGTAATGGAAAAAATCATCACCTCCCAACTCCTACACTACCTTGAAAGTACCTGTCTAATAAACAACCTCCAGTATGAATTCCATCACTGCCGATCAACAGGAGATCTGCTCCCATATGTAGGGTTCATATATTTTTGAAAAAAAAAATACAGGACACTTTCGGTTTGAATAAACCAACAAACTTTTTTTGCTTTTCTTCCTTACGAACATCAGCAAAGGGAAAAGAATTTAATTAATTATAGCAATCTTCGAATTGTACTTTAAACAATGCTAAATCACTGATCTTTGCCTGTGATATACTTCTCAGATGACTGTATTTTCTCAAGTAAAGAATGATTATATTTTACCAAGTTATGAAATTCCACATAGTCCTTATTGAAAAACACTTTAACAATGAGCATAGCTTTCACAGTTTCTACAGATAACCTATTCTTTTCGTTTGTCCATAAGGAGTTCATCCAGGAAAACAGTCTTTCAATACTAGCATTTGTACCAGGAATGCAGCAGAAGAACTCAACAATCTTCTTCAAATTTATTAATTCATTTACTCCAACACTGTTGAATAATTCATACCAAATTTCTCCTGTAGATTTTGCTTTAATTTCTTCTTTCTTCTCTGTCATTGCCCTTTTCAAGATTATCACCTCATCAAACAGTTCAGTTTCATTGATTTTTATGTTTGGGCAGACCTCTTCAATAGTTGTTACACTTTTCTGCACACTTTTCCAACTGAGACTGGCTTCTGGATTCTTCAATAAACTCCAAGACAAACTTTCAAAAGTAAGAGTGTCAGAAGAGCATTCTTGGATGTATTCTATAAAGGTGTTATAAAATTCATTTTTATAATTACCATAATTCTTCTCAGTGATGAGTCCATCTTCAATTAATGCCTTCAGTAACGACTGCTCTTTCCTTGTTGCAAAATCATTATCTCGTCTCTGCTGAAGTTTCTCTAAGAGGCTTTCAATAATGGATTTTGCTTCAACAAGAGCGACTTTCTCACCTTCAATTGCAAAAATTGTTGCATGAAATATTTCAGATCGGCAGTCTAGAAATGTGGCTATTAGCTCTGAAACTGGATTACTAAAGAAATTTTTTTAGAAGCAATGGTGGTTTATCAAGTGAAAGAACATATGATTTGAGAACTTCGTACATCTCATTCATCCTTTTGAGAACTTCGTACATCTCATTCATCCTTTTGAGAACAGGGTACAGAGACAACCATCGCGTTTTTGAGTGCCCTAGCACTGTCTTGCACTCAGTATTTAAAAAGTCACAAAAACCTTTGCGTGTATGCACTCTAACAGTATAGATATAAAAATGCTGATATAATTTTTCAATGACAGCTTGGTCCATGGGCAATGTATCAGCTGCACATTGTATAGCATTATTTATGATATGGGATGAACAACCAACTCCTATCAATGTACGATTCAATTTTGATTTCAATTTATGAAAAACATTGTTCTTTCCTCTTCTGGAACTTCCACCAAAATTTGTATTAGTATTATCTTCTGACAAGGCAACAACTTTGTTTTCAATGTTCCACTTTGTCACTAGTTGCCATACATATTCTGTAAGTTGGTCTGCAGTTTCACATGGTAAATCTAAAAACTCTACAACCATAGTTTTGATAGCCTCTTCTGGTATGAAGTATCAAACTAGAACTGGAACTATTTTCAAAGCACCGTGGTTAGAACTGTCTATCATTATTAACACATAATTAGCTTTCTCAAGTTCGTTTCTAAAAACAGCCATTGCATAAGGTGCTAATACACTCACAATTATAGCTTGTGTCTTCTTTTGACTGCAAGTAAACTTTTTGTCATATAGTTTCCAGATTATTTTCAACATGCGGTCCATCGAATTGAAACTCTGGTTGTGCATGCATACATGATATGCAAATGCAGCTTCATCAGCTGCAAGATTTCTTTCCATTCCACCCTTTGTTTTTTTAGAAAAATAATCCGACACTTTACTACTTACACTTGCATTTTCTGCTAATTTGTGTCTCTTCGTAGCAATGTGCTGCGTGATGTCTGACCGACCGCCGTGTTGTATGCTGAATATTGCATTACATTGTGTACATTTCACTTTCTCGTCGACTTTGCCATCACATTTACATGGTATAATAAAAGGGTATTCAGTCCTTAGCTTTTCTGTGAGAACACACTTTCTCTTCAGCATTTTAAAGGCATATAAAATAATAAAACTAATTACGTTTCATAACAGATCTGTGTCTTATCAAATAAGCCGTGCTTAGTTATTACAGCATCCGCTAGTTGCACTATTCTTGCAACATGTCAATATTGTCAATTGATAAGACAATTTTATGATCAATAACTAATATCGATTTCTTGGCAATTACATGTTTTATGTTTAAGAATGGGAATGTTAAACACAAATCCACAAATTACGGGACAATTCTGCATCCCGAAGAGTTTTATCGGGATGCCAGGACACAAACTCGTAATAAGGGACAATCCCGTAAAATATGGGATGTATACGAACCCTACCCACATGTCACCCATCTCTGGTCAAATGCCATGTAGAAGTTTGGCGAATCTCAAGCGGTTGGACTTGATATTTCCAAGGTGTTTGACCAGGTCTGGCACAAGGGCTTACCAAGCAAGCTACCATCGTTTTTGTTCTATCTCAAGACCTCTGTAATTGGATTGCCAGCTTTCTGTCTGGACACTCACTATGTGTGGTGGTGGATGGCTCCTTATCCTCTCACCATTCAATTAATGCTGGGATTCCTCAAGGTTCTGTTCTCTCACCACCCCTCTTCCTACTATATATCAATGACTTACTTCAGCTGACCTCCAACCCAATACACAGTTTTGCAGATGACAGCACATTGCACTCCTCCCTTTCTTTTGATAAACCTTACTCCACATAACTCACCTCAACCTACAGATCAGAAACCACTACTGCCCTTAATTCATACCTCCAAGCTATCCTCCAATGGGGTTCAGATAACCTAGTTAATTTTAATGCAAATAAAACCCAGTACTGTCTCATTTGGAGGATGGCTTGGAGATCTGCCATAAACAATACCCAAATTTCCAGACAATCTGAGATTTCTCTTTCGCTCAAGACGTTACTTCACCCCTGAACAACTATTAACTTTATATAAATCACAAATCCACCCAACCATCAAATACTGCTCCCACATATGGGGTAAGGCCCCTAAAAGCTCCCTCAAATTGCTCAACTCCATACAGAGGAGAGCAATCAGGCTTATTAATGACCCAACTTTCACACAGATGAATGGTCTCTGCACTATGTGTCTTCTATAAATATTTCCATGGAAAATGTTCATCCAAAATAGCATCAATAATTCCTCCACTCAGTACCAAGCTCATTGGATCATGTGCAGCTGCTGCTTAACATCCCTATACAGTGCACCTTGAACACCACAGAACAAGTTTCTTCTTCTCCTCCTTTGTCCCTGCAACCACTATACTATGAAACAGTCTTCCTCTTGATGTGTTCCCTAGGGAATACAATCTACAGTCATTCAAATCTAATGTGAACAAGTACCTTCTTTTCCCAACCCATACACGGTACTAATGTACTATAGATTGATCTACCAACTTCTCGTGTATGGGCTCAACATAAAAAAAAAACTGGAATCAAGTGTAAAAGGTATAGTATTTTTAAGCAGGACACAAGAGATAAAAAGGGGATAGGGTTATACTAATGATATCAAATGATCTATGTCCACCTGTTGTATAACCTGGATAAGAATTCGGCAATAAGGACAAATGAGATATAGCATATATGCTAAAGGAATGTTCAGCTGAAATGGCGTGGTCCTTGACATGCTTGTATAACTCAAGTTTCAGCTTAGAAAAGATTCCACAGGAATGGAAAAAATGTATGATAGTTTCATCGTACAATAGTTGGTGGATTGAGTGGCGGAGACAGAGGTGTAGAGCAGGTGCCCTCCCTCAATAAATAATAATAATAATAAAAATAGTGGTGCAAAAAAATTAATATGCAACTACAGACTTATCAGTATCTCTGAAGTGGTGGTGAGGATTATAGAGAAGATGATGAGAACTAATCTACAGAAATGGGTTGAGATACGAGCTATACTTTGCAAAGAACAACATGGGTTTACTAAAGGGAGGCCACATTTTGGCAATTTCCTCATATTTTATAATAATGTTACAGCTGAGTCGGATAAACAGAATTGATACAATATGATAGTGTTGGACTTTGAGAAGGGGTTTGATTAAAAAAACATGAAAGGCTGTAGAGCATAAACGCGAGAACATGGGATTGGAATATAAACTATTCACTTGGATAAGTGAATGGCTGATGGATAGGTATTAGAAAGTCATATATGGTGGGTGTAAATCTACCAGATATAAGATACCCCAGGAAATCCTTGGACCACTGATATTCAATCTATACATTAACAATATTGGGAAGGATCTGACATGAGATGTTCAATTGTTGTATCATGATGCAAAGATAAGTAGTGCAATTAGGGATGCAACCAATATACAGTGCTTACAGAAGAATAACCTGGAACAATATGCAAATGATAATTGTCAATTCAATGTTACTAAGTGTCAAGTTATGAATTTTGGTGTTACAATATTTCCAACAGCATATTATATTGGAGAGATTAAGTTACAAAATATTGATGAAGCTAGTGAGTGTGGAGTTATGTGGATAGAAAACTGAAGGTGACATTGCAAATACCACTCAGAAGAAACTTGCAATGTTAAAACAAACACTGACATAAAGACAAAGAGGCCATTTTGCCTCTTTACAATGCTTTGATATGACTGCACCTGGACTACTGTGAACAGATTTGATCTCCTGAGTTTATAAGAATAAAGAAGCTGTGAAAATGGTGCAAAGATGATATCAGGATTATAAAATGTTGATTATGAGGACAGACTGAGAGTATGTGGACTGCAGACACTGTTAAACAAGAGAAACAGGGGGTGATATGAGAGATCTATAAACTTCTGAAAGGAAGTTATAAATTATTAACTGATGAAATTTTTCATTATATGGAGGGTGGGAACAGGATACAGGAACATCTGCAGAAGTTGGGTTGGTGTGCAATTAGGAAGAGGGTAGGGGAGTTAGTTTTCTCACACACAGCAGTGAGTGAGTGGAACAATTTGCTGTTGGAGTAGTGAGGGCATCTAGTGTAAATGAGTTTAAGAGAAAGTATAGCATCTAGCACGGGTGATCTACAGCCTCTCTCAATGAGTCCTTGACTTCCTAGAGGTCTCTGATAATAGTAATAATCACACACACACCAGAAAGACAATAATGTAAATTCAAAAATATATTTTGAAATATTATTAAAAAGAGAGGTGCAGATCTACAAAATAATAAATCAAGAATAAATAAAAAATAAATCAGCTAATGCCTTTTGTTCCCATATAGGGAGTAGGAGAGGCTGTTTTAGCCCTAACTTTTAGAGATTGAGTGGACAATTCAATCTCCACTGGTAGCCATCAGAGATAGCTGGCTCAAGGCTATCACTAAGTTAATCGGCACACAGTGAAGAGAGACGGCTAACAAGTACTGCCATCTCGTGGTCCCTAACACAATATTTTTAATGTCTGAAAATAGTGTTGGTTTGACGGTCGATTTTCTTGAGTTTACGAGATGAAAAACCCAAGTTTCCAGAAGAAAAAAATCCGTTTGCCTGTGCCAGAGATCAACTAACCGATTGAACCGATTGAAAAAAAGGCTTAGAAAATTTTCCTGTAATGGGCAACTAGATTTGAACCCAAGTCTTCCATAGTACGGTCAAGCGCTGTGGAGTGCAAATGCCACTTCCACTGAGCTAACAAGAATATGAATTAAAAAAAAAAAGAACTGAAGCTTTAATCTGGTAGAGGTACATCAAGAACTTATGTACATCTTCATCTAAAAATGGATATACAGATCAACTATTGTATACAAACTCTCTGAACATATTGACAAGCAAGAATATAAAAGATGCAGTAACACTTCCTTTTATCAGTAACAGGCAAAATTGCTACATCCTCCTAAACCACCTCATCCACCCTTGAAAACCCACGAGTTTAAAAAAATCCACTGTTCATGCATACACTACGTAGAATAAAAAGGATGGTTTTGAGAAATCCACATGCTAGACAACATGAAAAATGTAGAAAAAGAACAGAAAAATCTGCAATATCTTGTGATACAACCAACAAAGGTCATTCTATGCCCTAGTAGAAAACAAATCTCATATACAGACCAGAACTGCTTATCAGAACATACAAGAAAGCTTCTGAAATACTATATAAACCTACTCAGTGCAATAAAAACCAGGCATCATCCTACATTAAGACCAATGTTCCCTCTAAGCTGTGCACATGTGCTCGCACAAGTTTTTTTACAACTAGCGCACAAAGCAAAAATATGCGCACACTAGATTTTCAAGATGAAATTTAAATTTATTAATTAAAGAAGTTCCACCTAAACATTAACCTATAAATTCTTTAAAAAATATGGTAACTCAGCAATGCTCAAGCCTATAACCTCGCATTTTTTATTACATTCTCAAAGTTGCACAAAACTTATAAATTATTAACAGTAACTCTATTTGAGGCTAGCAATTTGATGCCAAAGTGAAAGGAGTGTGGCTTAAATGTGTAATTTTTAAGTAGCATATAGAATGGCACGCGGTTTGTTTACATCTCAGGCCTGACTCATGGAAAATTCCCAAACGTGATTGGCTGATCAAATTATTTCAAGATCATGATGAATTAAAACAATGGTTTCATAATTTTAATAAAAATAATTAAATACTTTTAAAAATTTAAATTAGAGTACAATTAAAAATATTGTAGCATTTCAAAATTCTCTAATTTTTAAAAGGAATTTTAAAATAGTAGACGAAATAATAACATTTGTGTACATGCATTGAGATACAACCAAGTTAATTAAATCTAGCCTCTAGGCATATCTTTTAGCTCTTGTGTTGCCCTTGGCAATGTTTAGTGTTGGTTCAGCTTTTGCCTTGCCAAGATATTCAGTGAATAGTGTACATCTGTAAATTTATAAAAACAATAAAAAACATTCTTCAAATAACAAAATTGCAAAAAACTGATGCACCATGTCAAATTCAAAGGAAGCAAAAGGTGTGAAGCGAAAACGCACTGCTAGCTGCTTTAAAAGCGAATGGCTGGATGAAATAGTGAAAACTGCTACACCAAAAGCTCATGAGTTGATAAACATTCAGCTGTGTGAAATATTAATGTATGATGCTACAATTGGTGTTGTTTGTATTTATTGTCGTGATGCAAAGGTTGCTGGGGATTTTGCTAATGGGAAGAAGTTTGATGTCACTTGGAAGTCGGACTTTTTGAAACGCCATTTGACAAGTAAAATACATCTGGATGGTGTACACAAACTTAGGCAACAAAATTGTTCATTGCCAGCTACAGTAGTACTGTGTATGCTACGTGAAAGTTCAGATGACAGAGAGAGAAAACGATCAAACCCAGAGCAGATTAAAGTTCTTATTGACAGTGTCTTATTAGTTGTTAAGATGAATAACTCTTTACTTTCAGTTAAACACATTAATGAACATATGGAAAAGGATGTTCAACTCCCAGACAGCTGGCGAAGCAAAAATTATGCATTTGAATTTCTGGAAACAATCAATTTAATTGTTGAAAATGACATGCTTCAGCAAATTGCATCTGCAAATTTCCACACCTTAACCATTGATGAAAGCACTGATATAACTGTTAACAAATGTCTCATTCTCTATTTTAAGTTTAGACCTAAAGATTGTAATGAATATAAAACATATTTTAGCAGAATAATTCAGTTGCAGGCATGTGATGCCTCCTCCATTGTGTTAGCTATTAAACAGTTTTATCAAGAAAAGAAACTTGATCTCCAAAAAATGGTGATGTTTACCTCTGGTGGAGCTGCAGTGATGCTGGGCAAAGTTAATAGTGTCACTGCAAAACTTAAATTAGAAGTTCCACATCTTGTCCAGCAACACTGTGTAGCTCACCGTGAGGATCTGGGGATCTGTGATATCTGGAAGGAAATTAAACTAATCAGAGATATTGATACATTAATATTTGCCAACTAATTGCTGCCAACCTGGCAGAGAACACTTGTTTGGCTAATCTTTCTTCACCCATTCTGTTTAAGTGACCATACCACCTGAGATTAGCTCTGCTAACGCATTCCTGGATGCTGACAATGTCAAGTTCTTTCCTAATATCTTCGTTTTTAATATGATATTGCTATTGATGCCATCTGCACCTATAATCTTTCTCAGAACTCTCTATCTGCGGTCTCTAGTCTTTGGTCAAGTGTTTTACTTCTGACCCAGCTCTCAGATCCAAAGTTAAAACTGGTTTGAACACTATCTTGTATATACAGCTAATTTAATGTTCTGACTAATTTCTTTCTTATTCCATATGAATTTATTCAATTGACTTCCTACCATACCAGCTTTGCTGATTCTGTTGTCTATTTCTAAATTTAATTTACCATCTTCACTAAAAATCATGATTAAGTAGCTAAAATGTTTTACTTGTTCCACAGGGTCTCCATTCACAACATTTTCAATGATTCTGCCTATTTTCATTGTCTTTTTAATGCTGACCTTCATACCATATCTATTACAACAGTTATTCAATTTAGTCAGAGAATCTTGCAGACTTGCAGCAGATTTATTTAGAAGTATAACATCATCCACATAAAGCAAAGAGCTGACATTAACATCTCCAATTTTGATATCAGGTTTAATACCACTTTCCTTCATAATCTGATCCATATAGATAATGAATAACAGAGGGGATAATGTACATCCTTGTCTCACACCAGATTTAACATTAAACCATCTTCCTGTACTTCCTTCAATTCTAACTGCTGACTCACAACTCAAATAAAGACTAAGTATTGCTTGATATAATGCCCCATTGACACCATATAACTGCAGTTTTGAATACCTTCTCTCTTGGCACCTTGTCATATGCCTTTTCCAAATCGACAAAACTTAAATACAGATCTTTGTTATATTCCCATGCTTTCTCGACTATTTGTCGTAAAGTAAAGATCTGATCCTCACAGCCTCTATTTGGCCTGAATCCAGCTTGTTCTTCACCAAGATTTTCTTCCACAATTCTTCTCAACCGTTTCTCAAGTATACTTGCATACATCTTGCCAGGAACACTCAGTAGGGAAATACCTCTGTAATTCTCACATTCAGTTTTATTTCCCTTTTTATATATGGGTACTATGAGAGCTCTACTCCAATCATCAGGAATTCGCCCCTCAGTCTAGGCTTTCTGAACTATGCAGTGCCACTGTAAGACTCTTATACCACCATACTTCAGCATTTCTGGTCGAACATCATCTACTCCTGCCTTTCCACCTTTCAAGCCTTTGATGGCTTTTTCTACTTCAAGTATAGATATGTATTCCTGACTGCATGGCTGGTCAGTGTGTTTTTATTTTTACCACTGTGCTGTCATCACTGCTTGTTTCATTTAGCAGTTTTTCAAAGTAATTACTCCATACTTCAAGGATTTCTTTTTCTCCTGTTTTCATGTAACCTTTATCATCTCTAACTCCTTTTACAGCATTCTTTCCTCCATTCCTAAGCTTCTTCAACAACCTCCAGAATATTTTGCCACCTTCTTGATATTTATTTTCTATATTCTTGCCAAAGTCCTCCCATGACTTTTGTTTAGCTAGTTTTACAGTGTTTAGCATTCTTGCATTTGTCTCTGTATTCTCTAAGAGTTGACTTATTCGCCAGGAACTTTTGATATGCTTTCTTCTTTAACTTCCTGTGTCCACCATGGAGTTCTAATTTTTTCTATCCTTGCAGACAAATTCACCACATGCCTCTCTAGCTGAATCAATCAGGGCTTTCTTCAAGGCTTGCCACTGAATCTCCAAGGTTTGGTTCCTGTTCTCAAACTCTTTCATTTTTTCTTCAATAATCTTTGTGTATTTTAGTCTACAGTTCACATCTGAGAGCTGCTCAACTGTTATTATTATTATTTCGGGCGACTCCAGGAGTCCTTAGACTCATCGAGGGAGGCCCTAAACATCATGTCCACACAACTATGCAATTACATTCTCACAGTATCTATCATAATTTGCCATTAACTCGTTCACCGTCATAGCACCCACAACAGACTCTGGCAGCTTATTCCACTCATTTACCACTCTAAAAGTAAAGAACCCAGCTCTAACACCCCTGCTAACCACACTCTTGCCCAGCTTCCATAGGTGTCCCCTAGTTCTCCCACCACCAGTCCTGATCTCAAAAATATCCTCTGAATTAATCCTATAGAATCCCTTTAGCAATTTGAATGTCTCAATCATATCTCCCCTTTTCCGCCTATCAACTAGTTTCTGCAACCCACAAATCTTCAACCTGTTCTCATATGGTTCATTCCATAGACCTGTTATCATCTTAGTCACTCGCCTCTGGATCCTCTCCACCTCCTCCCCATCAAGAAGGAACCGAGGTGACCAAATCGGGGCACAGTAGTCGAGATGAGGTCTTATCAAGGCTCGGTACAGAGGTACAATAACTTGCTTGTCTGTGTTTGTCAAGGTATTTTTCAACAACCAAGTGAGTTGATGAACTGATTTAGCTACGTTTGCAATGTGCCCCCTAAACTTCATCTGCCTATCCACCAACACCCCCAAGTCCCTGGCCTCATCAATCTCTTAGAGTACAGTTCCACCAATGTGGTATACTGCTGCTAATCTTTTCACCCCAAAATGCATAACCTTACATTTTGTCACATTAAATTGACATCCATTCTCCTTAGCACATTGTTCCACTTAGATCCTTCCCTATATCGTTAATGAACAGATTAAACAGCAGTGGTGCAAGAACAGAACCCTGCGGCACACCACTAGTCACAGGCCGTCTTTTGGACTCTACTCCTGAATAAACTACTCTTTGATATCTCTCCATCAACCAACCACCTATCCATCTCACCAACCCTATATCCATTCCCATATGTTGTAGTTTACGGATTAGTATTCCATGTGGTATCCTGTCAAACGCCTTTGCCAGGTCCAGCAGTATCACTGTAAATCCATTTCCCTTATCCAGTTCAGCCGTCACCTTGTTATAAAACTTGAGCAAGTTACTGATGCATGATCTACCCTTCACAAAGCCATGCTGTCCCCTGTACAGTATCTCATTTTCATCAATCCATTCCTGTATTTTTCCCTTGACTACTTTCTCCAAGACCTTGAAAATGACTCCTGATATGCTGATCGGTCGGTAATTTGCAACCGTAGTCTTGGATCCTCCTTTATGCAGTGAAACTATTTTCCCCTCTTTCCACGCCTTCAGGACTAAACCAGACCTGAGACTCAGATTAAACAACATGGTCAAGGGCACTGATAATTCCTTAGCCGCTTCACGCAAGACCCGTGCCGGTATACCATCCAATCCCACAGATGTGTTCACATTAAGGTTCTGTAATAGACTAGTCACCTCCACTTCATTCATCACTATTCCCGTATAAACTAATGGTTCCTTCATTTTTTCAATGTCACCACCTGGATGATATGCTTTTGCAAAGTGCACGCTCAGTAACTCCACTATATCGACTGATTCAGTGACCTCCTTACCATCGTCATTCCTTAAAATCGTTTTGCCGTGTACAGTTTTTTTCTTGCTTGCAGCAACTTGAAAGAACTGTTTGGGATTCTCTTTTACATGCATAGCTAGTTTCCTTTCATAACCCGCTTTTGGTTTTTTTACCACACTTGTTACCTTTCTGGCCTGCACTTTATACCGTTGGTGTGCCTGCAGGTCACCCCTTTCTTTAAATTCCCTCCACAGTTGTTTCTTTTTTTGCAGCTCAAGCTTAATGGTGTTATTAATCCATTTAACCCCTACTTGTTTTACTATTCGGACCCTAGGTATACAATCAACCATAACCCCCTGTAAATGCTCCTTAACCACTTCCCATGCTCTATCGACATCCAGCCCTTGCAGTTTTACATGTCATGGCACTGATCCAAGCAATCTCCTAAGCTTGTCATACTTGCCAGCACGGTAATTCCACATATACCCTGTCTTAATCGAAAATTCCACACCTTTAGCCACCTCCCAGGTCAAGACCTTATGATCACTCTCACCAATAGGTGGCAACATGGTCATATTCATTACAGTCAAATTCTCAGATGCTATTACCAGGTCAAGCACTCTCACACCCCTAGTATTTTCAATTACATGCTGTCTCAGATAGTTATCCCTTAATAATTGAATAAAATCCTTTTCCTTCCTCACATGTATCCTCTCCTCCTTCCAATCAATGTTACCATAGTTGAAATCCCCCATAATAATTACCCTCCTTCCACTCATTTCATCAATTTCCCTATGCATACTATCTCCACCATCTATTCCATCACCTGGTCTATAGCAGCACCCAACTGTATATTTTATTCTGCCAATCTCAATCTCACACCAAATAGCCTCAAATGAGCTCCTTTCACCATCCTGCGATACAACTTCAATTCTCCTTGGCTGCAGTTCATCAGCTATCATCAATAATACCCCTCTCCCCATTTTATTCTCTCTGTCTCTCCTAAACACACTATAACCTACACATTCTATCCCACTAACTATATCATCTTCCGTCAGCCATGTTTCGCTAATGCCAATAACCTGTGGCCAGGAAGAGCCAATCAAGGCCAAAAATTCTTCCTTCTTGTTCCTAATACTCCTGGCATGGCATTAGTATACATGAAATGCAGTGATCCCTTAGTCCCACCCCTATATTGATGCGTTATTCTAAATGACCCATTCCCATTTTTTGTCCTTAGTGCTGGCTCGGGTACATTATATACATTCTTACACTCATCTGTCTCACTGATGTCTGCATATCCTTTTCCCCCCCCTCCTCGGTAGTTCTAGTTTCCCTGGTTTTGCACATCCATTTTAACTTCATTCAGCAACTTTCACTTTATTCGCTTTAAAACTTTCTTACATGTTATTCTTTTCAATATGAAATTCAATTTTATCCTGCTCAAGACTAAATAGTGATCACTTCCAATTTCAAATCCTCTGTACACTCTGATGTCCTGCACCAAGGAGAAAACATCACTATCAACAATAACATAGTCAATGAGACTTTTCTTATTCCTTGTCTCTTCTCTCCATGTGAATTTGTGCACATTTTTATGTTGGAACATGGTATTAGTAATAACCAGTCCATGTCCTGAGCAGAAATCCAACAGATATTTGCCATTATTATTAGCTTTGCTCTTTTCTCCAAATTTTCCCAAAATATTTCTGTATATCTGACAATCATTTCCTACTCTGCTATTTAGCTCCCCAACAAGGACAACTTTTCCTTTTTCATTGTATCAGTTGCTCTTTCTAAAGCCTCAAAAAATTCCTCAACTTCTACCTTAGTATAACCTTCTACCTTAATAGAAATGGTTGTATTTGCTCTTCAAAATAAGCAGTTTTGTGATTTGGCAAAGTTGATGGACATTGGAGGAACCTTCCTTGCATCTAGTGCAGACTGTGAGCAAGGTTTTAGTCTAATGAATCAAATAAAAAACCAACTTAGAAACCGTTTAGGAGAATGTCATTTGGATATGCTAATGAGAGTGAAAAGTTACCAATTATATGGAAATTCAATTAATTTAGATAGTGTGTATAAAGAGTGGGTGAATGCCAAAGACAGAAGAGAGAAAAAAATAAAGAGATAGAAGCTAGAACTAAACAAGATGAGAATTAGTAACAGACTTATTATGAATGTTTAACAAGATGAGAATTAGTAATGGGAATATTTTATTATGTGTGTTTAGAGTTATTTGCAAAGTTAGAAAATTTAATTAAAGGCAATCAGTCACTAGTGTTATCTTTTTTTTTTTTTTTACTTTATTTCTTACTTCTAATCAGATCAATATTAAATACATATAAAATATTTATGTTAGCTGTGTGATTGATGTCACACAACTTACTTGGCGATGGTAATAATACACACTCTTAGAATCCTATCTAGTACAGTCAGTATCGTGTTGGCCTCGCATGCGCGAAGTCCCCGGATCGAGTCCTGCCCAAGGCTTGTGAATCGTGATTTCCAACTGTTTACTGGGGAGGCTACTGCCATGTGTGGGAACACAGTGGAGAGTTCGGGTGACCTGGCTGACGTCCCATTGACACCAGAAGGTAAAGAGTGAACTAAAATCTTTTAACTTTTTTTGCTTAAATGATCAGTATGGTGACTCATATGGGTGCACACATACTTTTCAAAAGAAGGCAAATTTTGCACACATGCAAATTTCTGGGCACACTCACAGCAAAAAATTAGAGGGAACATTGATTAAGACTACTTATTACTGAAAAATTTTGCATATGCAGACTTTTGATACAGTACATGTTTTTATAAGCAACAATTCCTGCTAAGTACATAGGCCATTACAAGTCTTTTGTTAAACCATTTTAAACTGTAGATTCCATTCTAGTCAACTTTGGTACAGTAAACATCTGTCACTATCTCCAAAGCATATCAAAAGATAACTGAAAATAGAGAATTGTCGAATTAATTTTTTTTTTTTCATTTTATAAGAAAATTATGATCCTTATAAGGAAGAAAATGTGATATAAAAATTAAAAATTCTAGAAAGTTTTCTCTTGTTTACTGGACAAGAAAGTATGGTTTGATAGATGTTTTACCTAAGCATCAAAAAACAGTTTACATGCGAAGTATCTTCGTAACTAAACTACTATACAGAGGCAGACGGTGTTGTATCATACTGCCATAGTAAACAATAATGAACAGTATACTTCCTTCCTAATGTATATGTTGCTATGCATTATGCAAAAAGTCACTACGCATACAAATACCTTAGTCATCAAGATACTTCATGCACAAATTATAATAATCAAATTTGCAAAACTACTATTTGCTGTTTTGCTTGAGTTAAGATTAAGACAAGAATATAAATTAAATTTCTGCAACAAAATTCAAAATAGTATATACTGCAGTAAATAAAGCAAAGAACAAAAGCTGATAGAAAATTAATAATCACCTCTTTGTTTCATTATGTTCTTAGCAAACTCTTCTAGTGTCAATTGTTTTCTTCTTGTTCTGCATTTTTGTTTCAAATTTTTTTCCACTGATTTTTTCGTAAGAACACTGTTGGATGAAATTCTAAAAAATAAAATAAATTTTATTTCATCACAAATGAAAACATTTAAGCATGGCCTGTGGGCAGGGCCGGTGCTAGGTTGGACGTCACCCTCCTGCAAAGCTGAAATGGGCATCCCCAAACAAATGGCAATTAATTTATTTATTTTTGTCATAATCATGTGGAAAGAATTTACAAGAATTTTTTGTAAATTTGTAACTTTTTTTAACTGTAAATTTGCAGCAATTATATTGACTTACCTAATTATTATTACTTAATTCATTTACAAAAATTTAAAGAAAGAATGAAACTTCACACTAACACTTCGAAACAGCACCCAACTTGTAGTGGCGCCTGCCTGCCTGCACTGCAGGCCCACTTCTGCCGGCCCTGCCTGTGGCCCACGGAGCTCTTTGCCGTGGCATGCTGGCCATTTTGAAAAAATAACTACCTAACATTGAAACACGATTAAATAAAAAATAATTTCAATGAAGCATGCAGGCCCACTAAGCTATATTACGATATTTAGAATTGTAAGATGCTTTCCAGATTCACAAGGAACGCTGTGCATTTGATATTTTACATAAAATCCTATAAAATTAAATAGACATGCTTCTTCAGTCATCTACCAGCGCCAAGTAGAACTTAAGTACTAGTACTAACAGCGCAGGTGGCTGAAGCAGTAGTTCATTCGAGTGCACTGTCTAGTGCCTTCCAGATACATCTTGAAGGTTCTCGATAGTTCATTTCATATAAATACAAGAGGATCTCATCCACAGTCAGTCAGTCGTGAACAGTGTGATATTCATGCATAAGCACACACAGGTTCATCGTGTCAGCCAGAGCCTATTGTGGTTTTATAATGCCAGACTTTTTTCATTAGTGTGAGACATATTCAGTGGATAATAACTGTCACACGGCCATTTTGGATAATTTTTTGGGTTCACCTTCCATCACTATGGTGTCTACGAGTAAAAAGTGTAAATCAAATGATTCTTGTCGGGTTTTTAATGAAAAGTGGACCAATTTAAACTTTTTTTTGTGCCGATTGACGATAAGCCAGTGTGTTTAATTTGTTGCGAGTCAGTGTCAGTATAAAAAGAATACAACATAAAATGACACTATGAGACAAAGAATGCATCCAATTTCGATCACTTTCAAGCGCGGCTTCACGTGGACAAAGTGAACCATCTTCAAATTGATTTAAAATGCCAGCAGGGTACGCTTAAAAGCCAGAGGGAAGTCAGCGAAATGTGAGTCAAAGTAAATTATGTAATAGCTGAAAAAAATTGCTAAAAAATCAAAGCCTGCTTGGACAGTGAGTTTGTGAAAGAGTGTCTCATCGCTGCTGGGGATATTTTGTGTCCAAATAATAAGGAAGTGTTTAAAAAACTGAATTTGTCTGGGGTAACTTTGACACGACATGTCAAAAAACTTGCCAAAGACATTGAAGGAACTTTAAAAAAAATGGTCATCCAAATTTACGTCATATTCACTTGCTTTAGATGAGAGCACAGATGTGAAGGATACAGCACAACTAGCTATTTTTGTCCGTGGCATTGATCAACAATTCAATGTGACAGAAGAACTGCTAGCGCTCGTACCTATGAAGGGAACGACGAAAGGCACTGATATTCTTGAAGCTTCCAATCAAATGTTCCAGTGTTTCGACCTCAGCTTAACCAACCTCGAGGGTGTGGTAACTGATGGTGCCCCTGCTATGGTGGTAAAGAACGAAGGGTTTGTTGCACTGCTACAGAAAGAACAGGAACTAGAAGAAAAAGATTTCGTCTATTACCACCAGGAGAATTTGTGTGCGAAAACTATTGGATTCGAGAATGTCATGAAAGTTATTGTGATTATCATCAACATTACTATTGCAAGAGGATTGAATCATCGTCAATTCCAAGAGTTTTTGACCCAAGAGTGCAAAGTCGATCACCGCAATGTGGTTTATTATAGTGACGTGCATTGGTTGGGCAGAGGGAAGGTTCTTAAAAGAATCTTTGACTTAAGGAGCGAAATACAGCAGTTCATGCAAACCAAGGGGAATCCGATTGCAGAATTTAACAATCCAAAGTGAATGACAGACTTTGCCTTTGTGACTGACATCTTGTTGCATATGAATGACCTTAATACGCAGCTACAATCCAAAGATCAACTGGTGCCCACTCTGTTTGATCACATCAAAGCTTTTGTGGCCAAGCTCAAACTTTTAGAGGCACAACTTGCAAAAAAAGACTTAACTCATTTTCAGCCTCTTGCTGAGTCCAACTGTTCATCTCTTGATGAATACACTATAAAATTAGCCGTGTTGCGAAGTAAGTTCAAAGAGAGATTTAGTGATTTTCACAACTAAGTCTTTAGATTTATTTTCAATGCCATTCAGTGTCAATGCTGCCGAAATTATAGGCTCAGTACAAATGGAGCTGCTTGAACTCCAAAACAACTCTTCTTTGAGAGAAAAATTATTCAATGTGCCCTTGCTTACATTTTACAAAGACAACATTCCTGAGGATGCATTCCCTAATCTTCGCCAGCATGATTTGAAGATGTACGCTTTAGGAAGCACATACTTATGTGAGCAGTTCTTCTCCAGAATGAAGCATGTGAAGTCCAAGACAAGAACTCAGATTATGGACCAACATCTCAAGAATACTCTGCGCATAGCGACTTCCAACATTGATGCCAACATCAACAATCTGGTGAAGGAAAAACATTGCCAAGTTGCCCATTGACATTGTAAAAAATGAATGTTTTCTTCATTAAATTATCTTTTTTTCAACTATTGACTGTATTTACTTATCATGAACCTGACTCCTACTTACGCTCTTAAAGCTGAGTTTGTTTACTTTTGTAGGATTTTATGTAAAGTATCAAATGCACAGCATTCTCTGTGAATCTGGAAAGCATCTTACAATTCTAAATACTGCAGTATAGCTTAATGGCCTGCAGGCTTCACTGAAAGTTTTAATGTACCCCATACTGTCTGAAAGGTTGAAGATTCCCTGCATTTAAGCTTTAAAATTTTTATCAACTGAAAATTTTATAATTGGGATGGAGCAACAAATCTGCTCCATCCCAATTGTATGACAACAACAAAATTGTTGTTGTCATACAATTGGGATGGAGCAGATTTGTTGGTATGTATGGTAACAATTTGGAACTTAGTTGATGGTAACAATTTGGATGGTAACAATTTGGAACTTAGTTGACCAAACAATTTTTGTACTGGATGAAATCAACATAAGTAGTGATAGTAAAATATTATCAAAATCATATTAGATAGGATGTCATCCAATTTAAACAAACAATGCTCCCTTTTCTTTCTTTCTCTCTCTCTCTCACACACACACACAATACTGACTTGGTCAATTCCTAGGTAAACATAATAAGCCTGAAAATAGAACAAGCAGAATTAAAGATAGGAAACATCAATGTATAGAGAGCATCAATAGAAATGATTGGAAGCTAAAAGAAATTACATTATAGATCATTTTATTACCAAGAATCCTGATAACTATATGACAATTTATTCATGAAGTCAGTCAGGAACAAAAAAGAAGGAACAGCTGCTAGCAGAAAACATTCTTATTATTTATTATGTGACATTGCCAATGAGTTCAAGCACTTGTCACAGGAGGACACTATACTCCACAAAACCCACCAACTACACTTTTTTTAATATTTTTCCCATACATGAAAGATAGAAGGGCTATAGCACGTAAGTGCCCATGTGTGAAGTATAGATGAGGCCCGAGGAAACAGAAATCTATTGACATTTTCCTTGAAGAGTTGGAGGTTGTAGTTGATGGTAAACACTTTATGACTACAGCTGTTAAGATCAACTTAATAGATCCAACAGAAAGTGGAGGAATGATGATTGCAAGTTTGAAGGAGCAGTGATCATGCAAGTACTTGAAGAGATAAAAATAAAAAAGTGCATCTGAGATGAGAAGTGAGCTTGAGGGAAGATTTAGGTTTAAAACCTAAATTCTTCTACCCCAAACATGTAAACTTAATACTTTTTTTTTAATCTCTTCTCATGTCTTCATTTTTTATATGGTCCAATTTTGTGCATCCTTTAATTGTTAATCTCATTTCTGCAGCTTATATTTCACTTTCATCTTTCTTTGTAACAATCCATGTTTCTGAATCATATAATAGAATGTGAGTGGCCATTACTTTATAAAATTTTTGTTGAGTTCCAAGTCTTGTTATTTTATTCAGTGTCCTTTTAATTGTTCCACAGGTTTTCTGAAATTTATTTTTTCATCTATATTTAGGTATGTTATTATGCAGCCTAAATTATTAAAATAATAGAACAGGTCACAGTTCTATGACTATTTTTGATCTAACATGACTTCAACTTTCAAATGCCATGACTTGTTAGCTTATTATTATTTTTTTTTTGTTATTTTCTTTAATTCATAAACTGATTTTTGAAGGTCATCTTCATTGTTTTCTAATGTAATCTGATCATCTACATACAGCATTGCATTGATAACAGTTCTTCTGGTTAACTGGATGCCTTGTTTTACTATTGTTTCCTATATTTTAATAATCTGATCAATATATATATATATATATATATTGAATAGAGTTGGAGATAAGCTACATCTCTAACACCTTGATTAATTTCAATCTCCTCTGTTAATTTATTAACAAACTGTAACCGTACTTTTCTATCTTTATATATAAACTTTGTATAGTGATACCAAATGTAATGGATATCCTTGTTTTTTTTTCATTATATTCCATAATTTTTCTCTGTGTATTTTGTCAAAAGCTTTCTATCTCTAAAGGCCAGATGAGTCTCCCAGTTATATTCTCATTTGATTCAATAATTTGTTTTAAGGTGTGAAACCTTTTGGCTACTTGTATATGAAAATATGGCTTCTGCAGGTCAAAACTGGTCTGGGTAGCGACCCTGCCCATAATGCATAACATTATACATGTTCATAAGGATATGTGCTTTGCATTATGGGATACTAAGGCAAGTGATATGAAGTCATTAACCTCTATATACAAGTTGCCCAGTCACGAAGTTACCTCACGTGCAAATCTTGCTTACACTTGGATAAAGGATTAAACTAAGAATATAATTTCTTGGCATCTTTAATTTGTTTTAACACAAATAGTGTCTATGAACAATCTTCCATGTCTGAAATCATTTTGTTCTCCGGAGAATAGATTGTTTGCGATATTTCTAAGTCTTTCATGCAGGATTTTACTGTAAATTTTGTAACCTGTATTTAATATTATTCCTCTGTAATTTCAATATCTTCATTGTTTCTGGCTTCTTTTAGGTAATCTGTTAATCATGAATTGCTATAGCATTCCTATGCTTTCTTTATAATAGATATACTTTGTATATCTATTACAAAGAAAGCATAGGAATGCTATAGCAATTCCTATGCTTTCTTGTTTTTTTTTCCTTATTTACTATCGTTCTCCATATTTTAGTATCTCTATTTTACAAATCACTAAGTAACGATCTGAAAATAATTTAATTTCCTCTAAACATGTACATCTCTTATACATGGGAGCTGGTTTCTGATTAGTAAAGATATAATCAATTGTAGAACTTGTTCCTCTGTTGTTCCAGGTATATTTATATTATTTTTTTGATAAGAAGTACATGTATCCCTCGCTTAATGCTGGATCTGATTAAAGCAGCGAAATTAATTGCGGCAAGAGGTTTGATTAACATGCCTTTAACCCTGCGCAGCTCATCTGACAGATACATGCAAAATGTTTAATATAAATATTCTTACACAATTCAGTGTGTAGCTTAGAGGTCATGAGTAGCTGTGCATTGATATATTACGAGTGATATTCCGCACTGTTTTTTTGCTGTCAGTTTGGTTTAACACATGTTATGTAAAAGTTTGTGATATTTGACAGTAAATTGTATCTGAGAGATACCGTGACCTCTGATGTCAGTATAGTATGGTTTAGTTGCATTTTTTTTTATTCTTTGTTCAATAATTTTTAGATTGTAACTGAAAATAAATAAGCCATCATCTATCACTGAAATAAATAGCCAAAGGCTTATTTATTATACATGTCCTCTAGGAGATGTGTTTTACATTATGGAAAATACTAAGGAAAGTGATCTGGAGCTTATTCCACCTTTACTACGAGTTTCCCATAAGGTTGCTTATGTGTGCATCCTCCGAAACTTTTAGTTTCTGTATATTCGGCACAAAACTCTTATAGTTTCTATATTCGGCTAATCAATATCCAATTAATTTGTACTATCATGTATTATATTTGCAGTGTTTTTTCTTTATGTTTTATTGCTTTTTGCCGAAGTCTGGAGAGTCATTATGCCGATAAGAAAAAAAAACTAAAACTGTTCAAACGACTCTTGATAACCTGTTTTGATAAAAAAAATTGCAGTAAATAATGTAGGTACAAGTATTTATTAAACATTTACTTTGCATTCATTTTTTTAATCTTTCCTAAAAGAGTACCATATAAAACGAATTATTGATACAGTAATCGATCATGGACGAATTGTACTTTTTAGCATTGATTGTTATATTCGATTAACGCAATTTTGATATATGCTGTAACATCAAGGGATTAATTAACCGCGTTAATCGAGGGATACCTGTATTGATTATTGAAAAATTACTGAAAGTACAGAATTCTAATAGTTCTTGACCACTGTTATACATGCAAAGTTCTCCATATTTTCCTAAGAGATTTGGGATGGGATTATTTCCAACTCTAGAATTAAGATTGCCTGCTTTAATATATAGTCATTTTTATTCCATTTAACTGTTTTTGTAGTTCCTCATAATATTGCTCAGAGTCCTCTTTTCTATCTTGTTCAGGGACATATACTCCTATGATATTTAAGCTTCTATTTGTTTTTAATTTAACTGTTATAATACAATCATTTAAAAATTTGCACTTTTGTATTCTATTTTTCCATTTATTATCGATTAAAATGACCACTTCTAGAAGCTCTGATATAGTGGTCTATTTCACTACATAACATAGTAAAACCATCTAATTCCTAAAAGAAAAAACTGAAGATATGGGATGATACAATCAAAAAAATAATCAAAATGAAAAAAGAAGCATATCATAAATAGTTAAGCAGTAAAAGATTAAAAGATGAAATAGAATATAAAAAAAATAAGAGCCATAGCTAAAAGAGAAGTCAGAAAAAGACAAGAGAATTGTGGAACAAATTTGTTTCTAATTTAGAATATGATTTTATATAAAATAAGACCCAATGTATATATAAGATTTTCAAACATTTAAGTACAGATACTAAAGAAAGTGTAAAATTAAACACAAATTGAAATTAGAAGAATTTTTAAATTTCTACACACAACTGTGGGTGATAAATATTTTTAAAAAAGATAACTGGCAAACATTTAATGAAAATAAAAAGGAAATAACTACAGAAGAATTAGAAATGAACCCTTTCTGAAAGAAACAAGAAATGGAAAAATCAACCTGGAGAAGATAATTTAGGTTCAGAATTATATAAATATGCAAGAATAGGGCTCAAAGAAAAACTCCTATTATTTTTAAATAAAATCTATTCAACAAGTAACCCACCAATAGAACTTTTATACAGAGTGAACTGTATAAGAGTGATGGACTGCATTCGAGTGGTTTTGGTGCGAGTCGCTTGGAGAGACTGCTGCTGGAAGGTAGAGAAATGAGTACAGAGAATGAATCTGATCAAGTGGGAAGCAATGTGAAAAAGCAGGAGAGTAAGACAGGAGAGATTGAAAGGGTGGTTATGAATGAAAAGGTGAGTGGCAGAATGAGAGAATGGGTATGAAAGATGGACAGGGAAAGGGAGGCTCAGGATGGACATGGGAACACAGTGTGAGAAAAGTGGATGCTCCAAGAGGATGTGTAGACAGGAAAGAATGACCTAGGATCAAGAGGAAACAGTTGAAATTGAAGAGGGTTCTAAAATGAATAAGCAGAAAGGGAAATGGCCCCAGTCAAGCATGGAGAGATCACATCGAATGAGTGTTATAATGGAACTAGCTGTAGATCCAGGAATGAGCTGTTGTGTTTATATACAAATGCTAGAAGTGTAAGAAACAAAGAAGATGAAATGGTTACATTAATTGAGTCTGTTCACCCAAAAATTGTTGGAATAAGTGAGAAATGGCTGCATGAGGACAACATCCTGACAGGTAATATAGAGATGGAAGGGTATGATGTGTTTCGTGAGGATAGAAAGGGAGGAGGAGGAGGAGCGCTATTGATGATAGAGAAAGAGTTATGTCCATACAAAGTAGAAATGCAAGAGAGAAATATTGCCAGTGGCTTTGAGGCAGTATGGTATGAGATAGAGGTGAACAGAATGAAATACTTGATTAGATGTTGTTATAGACCTGGTAATATGGATGGTATTGACTATGAAATGTATAATCAAATTAGTCAAGCAAATAAGAAACGGGTGATCATTATGGGCGATTTTAATTATGAAGATATAGAATGGGAAGATAAGATAGAAAATGGAAGTAAAGAAAATGAGTTTGTTTTTAAGGGACAACTACCTCAGACAGTATGTAACAGAGGGCAAACGAGGATTGAGGGTCTTGGATTTCATAATCTCATGATACTAGATATTTTACCATTTCAGGCAATATTTTATTGCAGTCTAGACTATACTATTATGCTTATGCCTATGAAGAACAACAAATTTCTACTTACGAGTCATCATAGTCAGAACTTTCAGATAAATGTCTTTCTGAAAAGCAAATTTTAAAAAATTAGTATATCAGGTCAGTGATATAATTTTGAATATTTAGTAGTCAATATTAACTACAATAATATGCATCAAAGAATTACAAATAAAACAACTGCAAATGCTAATTGAATATACAATGCAAAGCTATGACTCACTACTAAAATCCAGAATATTAATCAACAAAATCAAAACAAAAAGTCTAAATTATTTTATCTCTAATATTAACCAGACACATGGATCAAATTTAGAGGACAAACTGCCAAAATTGTGAGGACAACAATGATTTCTGGGAAGAATGATGCAGAAAACACTAACTTGTAAAAGAAAGGAGATTCTGGTTCCATTGTATAAATCTCTGATTAGGCTGCACATGGACTACTGTGCACAGTTTTAGTCACCTGGTTTTCAAAAGGATGAAGAGTTGTTGGAAAGAGTCCAGAGGCAACTCTTTCCAACATCTGATCTCTGGAATGTTGAATATGAGGAAAGGTTGAAAAGATGCAATTTACAGAGTCTAATAGATAGGAGGAAGAGGGGTGATAAGATAAAAGGCATACAAGTTGGTAAGGGGTTGTTATAGGATCAATGTTGAAGAGGTTTTTCATACAATGGTGGGAGATGGGGGAGAACAAGAAGTCATCCCTGGAAGCTGTATAAGGAGGGTGAACAAGGGAGTGAGAAGCAGGTTTTTTGCACACAGAGCTGTGAATGCCTTGCCTGAGAGTGAAGTGTCTGCAGAGAATTTGAATATGTTTAATGTCAGTATGATGAGCTGTGTGAATGACAAAGGAACCTCCGAGATGAGTCTTTGACTCCATAGGGTCTTAGGGTAAGAGAGGAAAAAACACATTAGCTTTTCTACCCAGCATTATCAAAACACAATTATAACTGTGACAGGCACACAATACTGAACTAAGTAATTTTGAAAAACAACTCAAATTGTAATTGAAAACAGAACTAATGTCCTTAATTTTGTTTCTAATATATAACTCATGATATATTCAAGATCAGATAACCATAAAGTTAACTTAGAGAAGTCAGGCTATTGAGTTCGGGTCTTAAAAATTAGTCTCTCAGATGTTTGGTAAATTAATTTACCCATCCCTGAGGGTGGGAGAGTGCTTCATAGCTGAGGCGGATTCTAAAAATAATGGAGGAAAACATCTATATTGCATAGCAGTCATTATAGGTCTGAGAAACTATTTTTAGAATCAAGCATCAGCTAAGAAGCACTCCCCCCTTGCATTAATTTACCAAAGATCTGGGAAACTATCATTTTAAGACCCAATAGCCTAACTTCTCTCAATTAACTTTATAGTTATCTGACCTATAGAGAACATCAGGAATCGGATATCAGAAACAGAACTAAGGATATTAGTTGCATTTTCAGTTACAATGTGAACTGTTTTCCACAATTATTTAGCTCAGTGCTCTGTGCCTGTTGCAGTTAAAACTGTGTTCTGATGATGTTAGATAGAAAACTGGACATTAGCAAGTTTAATAAATGTGTTTTTCCTCTTTTGGTGTTGTTTATACCATCTAGCCATATCTCCAGTTTTTATGCCATTTGTATCATCTAATTCTTTTTACAACAATCTTTCCTTCATTTCTTTGCTTTTTCAATGATCTCCATTAACATTTTGACACCACAACTTTCTTACATTATTCAATGTATTATTCAGTGCATCTGCTGACTTACTTGCTAGATTTTGATATGCTTTCTTAATTTCCAGGAATGCCTATGTCCTCTATGAGTTCTGATCATAAACAACTTCAAATGCATCTCTGGCTGAATTAATGTTTTCTTCATGTTTTGCCAGTCGGGATCTCTCAGGTTTGGGTTTTGTTTGCAAACTAAATTTTTCTCTGATAAATTGCAGCCTATAGTTATCTTTGAAATCAACTGACAACTGATAGTTTTGTAAAATATGTAAAATTTTTTTTGTAAAATATTTTGTAAATAGATATAACTATACATTCGAGTGTATAGATATAACTTATTTCTTGTATGCTCTCTCTCATGTGAATTAATGCATACCTTCACATTGAAACCTAGTGGTAGCAATGATATCTGCCAGGTAACTACCATCATTGGTGTTAACTCTTTCCTCCAAATTTTTCTAATGCTTTGGGAAGCTTTCCAGTCAAGTTGGTAAATAATCCTACTGTTATTCTGCCAGGATGTGCCTAGAGGAAAGTCCAGTATAACAGTTTTCAGGAGTTCTGAGAAGGCTCGAGGCAGGACACTCTCTATGTGGGAATCGTGTCCAAGTCCTTCACCCCACAGCATAAATTTTCCCAATATTTCACTACCATAAAACACAACATAAAAAATCATCACTGCAGTTAAAAATAAAATACTCTTACAAAAACCAATAAAAATTGGAAAATCCAAAACTATATCTTTCCATAAAAATTCCACAGATTTTACTGATATCTGAGGGCTCAACATCAGCATCATGCAAACCTGTTTTTCAATGAAAATCAACTGGCATACTTTGTGATTAAAACATCCCTAATATTATAAATTTAGTTTAATCCTTTATCCAAGTGCCAGCAAAGGTCGGTCGATTGGTAAAGCATCTATTACTAATGGCTCACAAAAAGTTAAGCAAGTTTGAGCATGGTTAGTAGTTGGAAGGGTTGAATCGTTCGATGCTGTTGGTACACTCTCTGTCAACGAGTCTTTGGACTCTTTGGAGGTGTCACATAATAAGTGTAAGCAAACGAAGTTTGCACCTGAAGTATCTTCAGGACTGAGGCAACTTGTGGTAAAGGTAGACCAAGCTCTCATCACCACTTGTCTTAGTATCTCCCATTATGCAAAGCATGTCTCCTTGTGGACATGTATAATGCTATGCATTCAGGGGAAGGGCCACTACCCAGACCGGTTTCGACCTTTATTGAGGTCTCATCAGTGGGAGCCAGACCCAGAGATTGTGAAACGAAGGTAGAAGAGCAATGGAGAAGTCATCTGCCTATAGGAGTTGCCAAAAGGTGTCTCACTTTATTATTAAATTACTCTGGATTTAAAGAAAGATGTTGGAAGTTTGTTTTTTTTTTCCCTCATCATGCACAAGGTCTTCTGTAACAAGGATGGAATATGTACTTTTGTTAGATATGACATCATAAGGTTATCAGACCTAGAATCTCTATGATTACTTGGACTATGATTTCTTGCTTCAGTTTGTTGCTTCATTTGCGGTCTTTACTGCTCTTGATTCTATTGATACTTTTTACTTATCTCTGAAAGTTAATCATGGTCTAATTACTGAAACAGTGAGATAATTTTCCTTGGAAATTAACATCCATAATTCTGACTGGCTTCTCTACTCTAACGTCATAAAACAAGCTAGAAGAGAAGCTGAATAGTTTATTCAAATCGTTCACCTCCTGACCAAAATATCAGATAATCATCATTCTACCAACCACTCTAGACCTCTCCTTAACCCCCCCCCAATACACTGTTAACATTAGCCATCTTCATGGCAACTGATCATAACCTTGTCCATGTTTCTTTTTCTACAGATTGTCCTTCCTCCAGCATTATATCTTATGGTACTACAATAGTACCAACTGGGGTAATCTTCGGAATTTCTGTACTTCTATGTCTGATCATTACTTTCGCTCAGGAGAGCAAAAGTAATGATCAAACCATGGAAAACACTTATTCTGATATAATAACTGAAATTTTCTTGTTGAAATGAATGCCTTCATTTTTCCCACTCTATCCAAAGTATCAAATCCTTATCCAAGCCTTGTTTTTCCACAAATATGCCAATGCAGTCAAAGTAAAAATGCAGCATTTTTCCCCTATACTTAATGGCTCAAGATAAAAACTCCACTTTCGAACTCAGCTTACACTAAGTCCATAACAGCAAAAATAGCAACAAATATATAGCAGATTCTGTAAGGGTTAAGTGCACCAAGTTTTTCTCTTGCTCAAATACCAGCTGAACCTTTTCCCTTGCCAAGGCTGTTGGGACAAAATTCTGCACCTCTCTTATCCTGGTAAGTTCTGTCCCCTAACTCTTGTTTAGCCAAGGCAAATCTCATCCTACTATTCCACAAACTATCCACATTATGCCTTCTCTGATCTTTCACTAGAAGAAAGGAACTTATTTAAAAAAAAATAAAAATACCGAATAGAATTCAACAGCAGAAAATCTCCAGCACAAATAGTATTCCTTCAGTTATACTGAGAGCTTGTACTCCAAAACTAATATCTATCCTATATCACCTTTACATGCCACCATACTCATCTAGCACCTATCCTACAGCATGAAATCAAACTTTTATCCAGCCTGTTCCTAAAAGAGAAAGATAAGCCAGCCATCAAACTGCTGTCCCATCTCCTTCGCCTCAATCTCAAAAGCAACAGATAAGGCCATTAGCAACCAGATTTCTTCATTATCACCTAGAGACACATCAGTTAATTAATGCCCACCAACTGTCATTCTCATTCTACAAGAGACTTCACGAACCTTATCCGCCTTTGGACACGTCACTGAAAAACTAAGAAACTTGTCACTCATGATATTTCCAAGGAATCTGAGTCTGAGTCATTGTGGTCTTTGTATCAATGATGCCATCTTATGGTCTCACTTGCTCTGTTTAAGGCATTATGGTTAATGCCTTAAACAGTGATCTAGCTATCTCAAGTGGGATGAAGGTAATGAATTTTAATGCTACCAAAATGCAATCCTGCTTTTGATAGTATTCTTATTAGCCAAGATCAGTTTTCTCTTCTTGGATTGGCTTTCACATCTGGCCTATACTGCCATAAATTCATTACATCAATGACTTCTTCAGCCCTCAAAAAACATGATACTCTTAAGTTCCAACCATTATTTCTTTTCTACTCAAGTCCTAATACTTTTTTATAATGACCCAAATCCACCCAAATTTAGAAATTTTTCTCACATTTGGGGTGAAACCACACACACACACACACACACACACACACACACACAAAAAAAAAAAAAAAAAGCCTCCCTCAGAATGCCTGATTAAATTTGAAAGACAATCATTTAATGGATGAACCCCCCCCCCCTCCCCAAGTAACTCCTTCAAATTACGAGGGTGATCTGAAAGGCTCAGCCTCAACCATAGATGGCAACACTACCGGCAAGATTTTTTTTTCTAAGTTACTACACCTGTCATAAGCATCCATGTGAAATTTCAAGGATCTTTTCTCACGAAAAAATACATGAGAAAAAACCCAGTTTGCAGAAGAAAAAAAATCATCTTTCATCAGGACAATGCACCTGCCCACAAAGGTGTTTTGGCAATGGAAAAATTAAAGGATCTGCACTATGAATTGTTGGAACATTCACCCTATTCACAGATTTGGCTCCCTCTGAACTTCTATCTCTTCCCAAAACTAAAACTCTTCCTCGCTGGTCAGCATTTTTCTTCGAATCAAGAGGTGATTGCAGCTGCAGAGGGGTATTTTGTAGATCTTACTGAGAACCACTACAGGGTTCTGTAGTGGTTCTCATTCCTTAAGACATTTATTCCATTGCTGGAATAAATGTCTTAAGGAATTAGTCTTAAAGGAGATTATGTTGAAAAATAAAAATAATTTTGACATTATAAATTTGTTTCTTCATTGTTAGGCTGAGAACTTTTCAGATCATCCTTGTACTTTTCCAACACAGTTTTTTGCAATGCCTTTTCTAGAGGTATTTCCATGGCTCCTATTACACTGCCACCACTGCTAAATCATGAACTAGAATAGACAGCTCTGTCAACATTCGGTATGTATGTGTACACACACACACTCAGTATGTATGTGTACACACACACACTCAGTATGTATGTGTACACACACACACACACACACTCAGTATGTATGTGTACACACACACACACACTCAGTATGTATGTGTACACACACACACACACACACTCAGTATGTATGTGTACACACACACACACACACTCAGTATGTGTGTACACACACACACACACACACTCAGTATGTGTGTACACACACACACACACACACACACACAGTATGTGTGTACACACACACACACACACACACAGTATGTATGTGTACACACACACACACACACACAGTATGTATGTGTACACACACACACACACACACAGTATGTATGTGTACACACACACACACACACACACACACACACACAGTATGTATGTGTACACACACACGTGCGCGCGCAAGGGTGGTCTGAAAAGTTCTCGGCCTAACAATGAAAACACGAATTTATAATTTCAAAATTATTTTTATTTTTCAACATAATCTTCCTTAAGACTAATACATTTATTCCAGCGATGTCTGCTGAAAATGAAAGATGATATTTTTCTTCTGCAAACCGGGTCTTTTATCATGGATTTTTTCGTCTAGTCTGGTTAAAAGATGGGAATAATATTCCTCGTTATTGTTTTGCCCTTTTCAAGATAATTAATAAACAAAATGCCTTTAGCATCCCAAAACACTTTCCTGCTGATGGAACTGACTTTGTCTTCTTTGGAATTGAACAACCAGCTTCTGTCCATTGTTTTGACTGCTGTAAGCATTCTGGTGTGTAATGGTGAATCCAAGTCTCATCCATAGTAATAAATTGACACATAAAATCAGTTTTATTCTTGTTAAAATGCTCCAAGCACTGTTCAGATTTTCATGCGAGTGCGTTTTTGATCTGCTGTGAGTAAGCGCAGCACCCATCTTGCGCAAAGCTTTTTCATTTGCAATTCTTCTTACAAAATATATTCTACACTTTCTTTTGAAATGCCTATAGTCTCAGCATTTCACACACTTTGACTTGCCAGTCTACCATATCGTGCAATTGATCAATGATTTCTGGTATTGTTACACTTGGACGTCCTTCACGTGGATCTTCTTCAAGGCTGGTACGTCCAAGTTTAAACTACGCAGCCCATTTCTTAATTGTCAAAAATGAAAGATAAGAGTGCCCATAAACTTTTATGAACTTCAAATGAATTTCTTTTGGCATTAAACCTTCTTTTACAAAGAATTTTATAACTGCACAATACTCAATTTTATCCATTTCAAGGGATACAGACAACACTTTTGCTTCAGACAGCTATATAAAACAAACTCCTTGATAGAATGACTTGCAATTTCACACGGATGCTTATGAGAGATGTACCAACTTAGAAAAAAAAATCTTGTTGATAGCGTTGCCATCTATGTTTGAGGCCGAGAACTTTTCAGACCACTCTCATATACAGTTCAGCTTACAACTCACTCGAACCAGCTTTTCATAACCTTCCTTCAATCCTGTTATAGAATAGTCTTCCCTACACCATTTTCTCTAATGCATGCGATCATCAATTCTTCAAGATACGTTAACAGATTCTTTCTTCTCTTTAATCATTTGTACACTCATGCTGCTATTGTTTATAGGTCCTGAGACCTCACATGTGGAGTTGAATTTTAAAAAAAAATATTTATTACAGGCACACATTTATCTCTTTTGAATTTTTTATTCTAGTAGTTTATCTTTGCATTTTGGGTTGAGTATTATAGCTACACCTTCCTTCTCTCTGATAACTGTTGCTTGAATATAAAATTCATTATTAGTTAGCAATATCTCACTTGTTTTTAGTCTTCATTTCAGTAACATCAATTATGTTGCCGTAGTACTACAATTCTTTTGCTGATTCCACTTCTTCAATGATGGTGCCTATTTCAATTCTTCTGCCACTGGAAAGGCATTTGGAAAGGTTATAGTTCTCTGAGCAAATAAGTGTTGAAGCAACAAAACTTGCCAGGATAGGGTCAACAAGCTTAGGTGTTGAATGTTATTCATACACCAAACAAAACTAAATTATTAAAGGATGTTTATTTACTGGCTTATATTTTGCTGGATTTCAAACCAGCATCTACAGAGCAAAACAACATATTACATATTACAGTTTACATGTGACAATGAGTACATGAAACAATTCAAATTGTAACAAACAAAAGATCTAAAGTCCTAAGTTGGTACCATTTAACGTTGATTAAAAGAAGTATTACAGTTGAGCATTACATTCAACTTAAAGGATTCCAAATTAGAACTGTAGATCTTTTGTCTGTTACAATTTGAATTATTTCACCTACTCATGTACTTTAACGTGTTTTGCTCTAAAGATGCTGGTTTGAAATCCTTTGATTGTTGTAATACCATTAAAAATTAAAAAAAGTTAAGAATAGTTGCCTCGAGGGCTTACATCTAGTGAGCACAGGACTGGCAACCCCAAAGTACCTGTGCTGGATCTGATCATACTTCGTGCTTATCTGATGGTCAAATCCCTTTCCTGTCTCCTTAATTTCTGACTTCTTGGATTCTTCAGACCCTATGCTATTAGAGTAAACTGAGGGCTAAGGGTCTCTGTTTTATCCCCTCCTCCTTCCATTTCCTATTATTCTGCTATACAGTTGGCAGGAAGCTGTAAAATGCATCTCCCAATCTGTGTAGTCAACATTAGAGATTAGACCAAAAATCTCAATGAATATAAAGAGGTTTCTGATTATGTTATAAATAGAATATAGCTTTGTAGTCGGTTTTTTCCCTCTAGAGATCAGACCAATAGAATAATGGTTGATCAAATTATTGTCACTTTGGCATTGTGTTTGAAATGCTATATTATATTTCTGTTTGAAATGTAACATAGCTTGTTTCTATATACATACATGTGTATACTCCAGATGATATTATTATTATGACACCTCCAAGGGCTCATCATGGGAGGGCACTCCACTACACACACATCTCACCATCTCCCCTACTAAACACAACTGCAATCAACTCCATTTAACATTCTTCCTAGTAACAGTATTCTGATAGCCGATTTGCCTATACATGGGATGAAAAACCCAAGTTTCTGGGAAGAAAACCAATTCTACCTACATATGAGATCAGCTAAATATCTTCAACTGAAAACCCATATAAAGATTCTTCTTGTCACAACAAGAATCGAACTTGGGCTTTTTCCAATTGAAGGGCACAATGTACTGTCGTTCTTCCAATTGCACTACAGAGGTGCTGTGGAATGTTGGTTATTAGAACAGAGAATGAAATCTCCAGAATTTGGTGAATAGAAAATGAAGGGAAGTGATATGACACACTAAAGCTATTCAGAGATATTTACATGAGCACTGATATTTTTCAAATAGTAGAAAAGAGCAATTCTGTGGGCAGTGCAAGGGTATGCAGAAGTTGTAAACATATTTATGGCAAGACAGTGTAGATGTATAATTTAAAAAATTACAAACAATTAATGGCAATCACTTCCCAAAACTCAAAGATAGACATACAGTCTGTTCATTTAAGATCAGGACAGTAGCGTAGGGCTTCACACGATTCAAAAAAATAGTCAATCAAATTTGAGCCTACTGTATTATAGGTATGGTTCCAGTAAACTGTCCAGTGTTGCATCATGAGAAGCAAGGCTTGAACCTTCAAATTCCAAAAGTCATATATAATCTTGATGTTCTTGGATTTTAATAGTAGCAAACAGCCAGTGTGTCCAAAGTAGCAAAGATGACAAGAACAAAGTATTTGATAAACACCAGGCATGAATAAATGTGATAAATATCTTTAAATGATGCAGAGAACAGTGAAGTGTAGAAGTAGGGAGATTCTTGTTCTGTTGTATAAGGCTTTGATTAGGCCACACGTGGACTATTGCACCCATATTTGGTCACCGGGTTTTCAGAGGGATGAGAGTTATCAAATATTTTTTGCATCAAGGACTCACTATCCATTAAGTAATAGAGTAAATTTTATTTAATTCTTCTAATGATCAGAAGAACAAATTGCCTATAAAGTATGGCTTCCTGTAAATCGAAAGTTCTGTATTACCAGCAGAGTAACAATGTATTAAATTATCCAAAAAGGGGAACTGTTGTTAGATTCATGTTCAATAGTGAACTTGATGCGAGTATAAAAGGGTTAATTTTATCCAGAAATTGAAGTTCTGTTTCAGAGTGAAATAAGATTGCAAAGATGTCATCCACAAAACATAGCCAAATGCCAGAAATCTCATCCTCTAAATGCTCCATAAAATAATTAGCCAAGCAGGTGATATAAGACTATCCATTGCAGTTCCCTCGATCTGCTGAAATAATTTATTACACCAAGTAAAATAACTGGTGAGAGTAAACTTGAATAATCTGAGAATGCCATCAGAGAAATCTACTTGTAAAAGCTGTTGAGTGTCTTTAAGTGGTATGTATCTAGTGAAACTACATCAAAGGAAGTCTGGTGGTTAGGAATTTTATTGAGGTCTCATCAGTGAGAGCCAGACCCAGAAGTGGGTAATAAGGTGCGACATCTTTTAGCTACTTGTAAATGAAAATATGACTTCTGCATTACTTCAACCTTGGTATCATTTCTAGGTCTGACTCCCACTGATGAGACCACAGTTGAAACCAGTCTGGGTAGTGACCCTTCCTATAATGCAGAGCATTATACATGTCCATAAGGATATGTGAGTTGCATTATGAAATACTAAGGCAAGTGATATGAAGTCATTAGCCTCTATATACGAGTTGCACCATTGTGAAGTTACTTCACGTGCAAACTGTTTGCTTATACTTGGATAAAGGAATAAACCAAAAATATAATTTCTTGGCATCTTTAATTTGTAGTATAACCAAGTAGGAAAACTTCAACAGACGTTCTGAATTATGCAGTGCAGCACCATCATAAAACATTTACCTCCACATGAGCATTTCTGATTAAATGATATGTCATCACTACAGCTACCTTTCTGCATTTCAGGTTTGATGCTTTTTTTTCCTATCTTAAGTATTGATATGTATTCCTGATTGCATTACTCTCGAATATTTTTACCACTGTTCTATCACTTCAAATCTCCACAACTAGTCTACTTTTATACAGAGACTGTTGATCTCAACATCAACTCCCAAATTATGGGAAAGGTCACAATCCAGGCTGGTTGTGATCTTTATTATTATTATTATTATCCCAAGACCTCATGGAGTCAAAGACTCATCTGGGAGGTCCTTTTATCACACACACATCTCATCATACCATGTCTTAAACACACTTAAACTCCTTGCAGACACCACACTCTCAGGCAAGGCATTCCAATCATTCACAACTCTGCATGAAAAAACCTGCCTCTCACTCCCTTACTCACACCCTCTTTATACAGTTTCCAGGGATAACCTTTGGTTCTCCCCTGATCTCCCACTATTCTCTGTAGAACTTCTCCACCATTAATCCTATAACAACCCCTTACCAACTTGGTCTCTATCATATCTCCCCTCTTCCTCCTGTCCACCAGACTCTGAAAATTACATCTTCTCAATCTTTCCTCATACTTGACATTCCAGAGGCCAGAACCTACCTTAGTCAGTCACCTTTGGACCCTTTCCAACATCTCTTCATCCTTCTGAAAACCCGGTGACCAAATATGGGCGCAATAGTCCATGTGTGGCCTAATCAAAGCCTTATACAGCAGAACAAGAATCTCCCTACTTCTACACTTCACTGTCCTCTGCATCATTCCCAGAAGCCTTTGTGTTGTCTTCACAATTTTGGCGATGTGTCCCCTAAATTTTAGATCCTTATCCACTATCACCCCCAGATCTCTTATTTCCTCTACCTCCAACAATATATTCTCACCAAGCATAAATTCTGCATCCCATCTTTGTTTTCCAAATTTTAAAACCTTACACTTTGCAACATTGAACTCGCATCCCCATTTCCGTGCCCAATCACTCAATTTATTCAAGTCTTCTTGTAAGGCCACATCTTCACTACTCTTCATGGTTTGTCTCAACTTTGCATCATCTGCAAACAACTGAATATCTCCATCCAAATCTTCGCCAATATCATTAATATACAAGTTAAACAAAACAGACCCCTGAGGCACTCCACTAGTGACTTTCCTTTTCCTGGATATCGCACCCCCATACACAACTTGTTGATACCTATCAGATAGCCAGTCTCCAATCCAATGCACTAATCTAATATCCAACCCCATCTGCTCTAGTTTGACTGTCAACTTATCATGAGGTACTCTATCAAAAGCCTTTGCAAAATCCAAATATATTACTATGTATCCTTCTCCTCTGTCCAAGGAAGCAATCACTTTATTGTAATAAGTAAGTAGATTACTAAAACATAAACTCCCTTTATTGAGGTCTCATCAGTGGGAGCTAGACCCAGGAAGATAACCTTGTTATCTTCCTGGATTTAGCAACAAAACATTATGCTCTTCCCAAATATTTCTGCATTATGGGATACTGAGTCAACGGATGTGAAGTCAATAGCCTCTATATAAGAAGTAAGAAGACTATTCATGAAGATACTTCACTTACAAACTGTTTGTTTATGCTTGTGTAAATAGTTAAAACAAGAATACAAATTTTTGTCAAGTATAATAATTATCATTTCTTGTTTCATTTAGCATTTGGATTTAGTTCATGTCACCACTCTAATCTCATTCCTTATTGCGCACTCTTCTCCTTTTCCTAATCTTTTGCAATAGCCTCAAGAACACTTTGCAACCATCATATTTATCTTCCATATTCTTATATAAGTCTTCTCATTACTTTGGTTTAGCTATACTTACACACTGTTTGGCTTCCTTACATTTTTCTTTATATTCTCTGAGAGCATAACTTGCTTGCAAGAAAATTTTGATGCCCCCCCCCCCCATATGAATGTCTCTAATTTCCAGAATGTGCCTGGAATTTGGTTGTTCTATCAACAGTTATGGGTGCAAAAGGAAGGTGGTTTAATGTAAATGTTATCTACAATGTTATTGATTACATTATGAAGTAGCATAAGCTTGATATTAAAATTCAGGATATGAATGCTTCCTTTTTATGCAGATGATAGCATAGAAAGTATTTTTACCTTGGGTGTAATTATGTTAAAGATACCAAGCAATTTTAAACCTGGTTTTACTCCATTTTTCCCAAGTAAGCAAACAGACAAAAATGTCAAGTTTGCGCCTGCAAATGATGCAGACAAGCTGATCCTACAGGTAGTAGGTTTAAAATTGCTTGGTATCTTTAACATAATTACACCCAAGGTAAAAATACTTTCTACATTTAGATCTCCTCCTGAGATTTTTATTTAATAAGGTTAAAACACCTTGGTGGGGGGGGGGGGGGGTGGGGGGGGGGGGGGGTGGGGGGGGGGGGGGGTGGGGGGGGGGGGGGGTGGGGGGGGGGGGGGGTGGGGGGGGGGGGGGGTGGGGGGGGGGGGGGGTGGGGGGGGGGGGGGGTGGGGGGGGGGGGGGGTGGGGGGGGGGGGGGGTGGGGGGGGGGGGGGGTGGGGGGGGGGGGGGGTGGGGGGGGGGGGGGGTGGGGGGGGGGGGGGGTGGGGGGGGGGGGGGGTGGGGGGGGGGGGGGGTGGGGGGGGGGGGGGGTGGGGGGGGGGGGGGGTGGGGGGGGGGGGGGGTGGGGGGGGGGGGGGGTGGGGGGGGGGGGGGGTGGGGGGGGGGGGGGGTGGGGGGGGGGGGGGGTGGGGGGGGGGGGGGGTGGGGGGGGGGGGGGGTGGGGGGGGGGGGGGGTGGGGGGGGGGGGGGGTGGGGGGGGGGGGGGGTGGGGGGGGGGGGGGGTGGGGGGGGGGGGGGGTGGGGGGGGGGGGGGGTAAGAAAAAAACCCTTTCATGATGAATGGAGTTAATGGTGATACGAAAATCAAGGTACGCAATTTTGAAATCCTAGGACAGAACTGGGTTTTATTAGCATTCAAACTGATGAGATTATCTGAACCTCATTGGAGGCTGGCTCGAAGATCAGAATTGAGGGTGGTGGTAGTGGCTGATATTCTGTAGGTTGAGGTGAGTTCTGAGGAGTAAGATTTATCATAAGAAAGGGAGGAGCACAATGCGCTGTCATTTGAATAACTGAGTATTGAATTGGAAATAAGCTGAAGTAGGTCATTGATATATAGTAGAAAGAGAGTTGGTAAAATGACAGAACCTTGTGGAACCTGGCATTAGTTGAATGGTGAGAGGATAAGGAACTCATACACCACCATACATAGTGTGCATCCAGATAGAAAGCTGGCTATCCAACTACAGAGGTCTTGAGATAGACAAAACAATGGCAGCTTGCTTAGTAAGCCTTTGTGCCAGATCTAGTCAAACACCTTTGAGATATCAAGTGCAACAACTTGAGATTCGACAAACTTCTCCATGACATTTGTCCAGAGGTAGGTGACATATATGAGCAGATCTCTTGTTGATCGGCAGCGATGGAATCCACACTGGCAGTCGTTTATTAGACAGGTAGCTTCAAGGTAGTCTAGGAGTTGGGAATTGATGATTTTTTCCATTACTTTAGACAGGACTGAGGTGAGCGAGACAGGGCAGTGGTTGGACAGCAGTGACATCGTCCTTCTTGGGAATGGGCTGAATATAGGCCAGTTTCTGGGTTGCGAGATAGATAGCAGTGGAGTGAGAGTGTGTGTATATATATATATATATATATATAGACAACATAGGATAGGAGTCAGTTCTGGTGCAAAAACATTCACAAATTTAGTTTAATCCTTTATCCAAGTGTGTGCAAACAAAGTTTGCACCTGAAAGTATCTTCAAGACTGGGGTAAAGTGGTACAACACCAGGTGACTCCTTGCAAAGGTGGAGCAAGCTACCAACACTTCTATCTCAGTATCTCCCATAATGCAAAACACATCTCCTTGCAGATATGTATAATGTTATGCATTAAGGGAAGGCCACTACCCAGACTAGTTTCAACCTTTATATAGGTCTCTTCAGTGGGAGCTAGGCCCAAGTGGAGATACCAAGGAAGAAGTATTAGCAAGGTCATCTCCTCCTATAGGAGCTGCCCAACGGTGTGCTACCTTTTTATTAAATTACTCTGGATTTAGAGAAAGATGTTGAAAGTTTATTTTTCGACAAGTCTGGGTAGTGGCCCTTCCCTTAATGCATAACATTATACATATCCGCACGGAGATGTGTTTTGCATTATGGGAGATACTGAGATAGGAGTGTTGGTAGCTTGCTCCACCTTTGCAAGGAGTCGCCCAGTGTTGTACCACTTTACCCCAGTCCTGAAGATACTTTCAGGTGCAAACTTTGTTTGCACACACTTGGATAAAGGATTAAACTAAATTTATTATAGTCTGACCAAGTGAAAAATAAACTTTCAGCAAAAACTTTCATGACAATGGAGGAATGACATCAAGCCCAGGAGACGTTTTTTTGTGTGAAGTTTGGACAATATTTTTCTAATCTCTTTCTGGAAAAAGGATATAGTTGGGCATTATATGTTGGGCATCTGGAATGGTTGGAGGACATTTACCATTGTCAGTTATGCATGCATCGGAAGTAAAGTGTGAAACCAGAAGATTGGCTTTTTCTGTGGGTTATGATGCAGTAGAGCCATCTAGGTATGATAAGGGTGGGAATAGTGTTGGGCAGAATTTGGTCTCTTGCTTAAACAAGAGACCAAAAGGCTCAGCTGCCATTTGGACAGGATGCTAGTTTCCTGCTTTTTGCTCTTTCGAACTCTGTTTTGGAAGCAGTGATTGTTTTCTTTGCATCTATTTCGTATAAGCTCTAAAGGAGGATGGGATTCTGGATTTGAGCCAGTTACAGTATGTTTGGTTTTTCATTTGTACAGCCTTGGCACATCTTTTGGAGAACCAGGGTTTAGTTAGGAAATGGCATATCAGAGTAGTGTGGGGGGAATGTATGTTTTGGAAGCAGTGATTGTTTTCTTTGCATCTATTTCGTATAAGCTCTAAAGGAGGAAGGGATTCTGGATTTGAGCCAGTTACAGTATGTTTGGTTTTTCATTTGTACAGCCTTGGCACATCTTTTGGAGAACCAGGGTTTAGTTAGGAAATGGCATATCAGAGTAGTGTGGGGGGAATGTATGTTTCCATGCCAGTGAGAAGTTCGGTGGGTTGGAAAGCTGGTAGCATTAGTCCGACCATGGGAATGTGGTATAGAAGTTGAAGAGTCTGTCCGACTTGGCACTGTTATAATGCCAAACTACTCTTGTATGGAAGTGGCTGTGCATGGGGGAGGAGATGAGCACTAGATTGTGGTCAGAATTACCTAGTGGGCCACTACTTTCATTGTGTATTTGGAAGGGTCACTGGTGAGGAAGAGATCTAGGGTGTTTGGGGAGTGGTTTGGGTTGTCTAGTATTCGTTGGCATCTGAACAAGTTGTGTAAGGTCATCAGTGACAGCAAATGTTTCAGTATCTCTGCCTGCAAGATGTATAACTGAAGGCGAAAAGCCAGCTGGTGTTGTGGACATTAAAATCTCCTGGAGAAAAGCAATTTTTAATGAAAGGAAATTAAAGAGCTCAGAGTGGGTTGTTGCAATGGGGAATTGATATATCACTCTAGACATATCACTTTACCAAGGTACCTTCCACGAGTCCCAGGTGAGGTTAAAAACCCTAGGCCAGTGTTTCTCAACCTGGGACATACACCCCACAGGGGGGGGGTTAATATTTTGGGGGGCAATTAGAAAATGATGTTGCATTCGCCACCTCATCACCAATATACTCAAAAAAACTCACCCTTGTCTGTGATAAATCGTCGATGTTGCAACCCTGACTTTCCGAGAAAAAAGCTGACATCACTGGTACAGCAGTCAACATAAATACAGTATCAAGAAGAACTCTCAGAAAAGCAAAATAATGAGTTATATTAGAACTTTATTCAACATAAAAGGAACAATGGCATGGCTTTCTGATGCGACAAAAACAAAATACCAAACTTCAACTAGTTTTGCAAAAAAAATACTGTTGTCCTTCCCGTCGTCGTATTCAGTTGAATGTGACTTTAGTGCTATAAATTACTTGCTACTGAAAAAAAAGAAATCTGGATATCACAAACCATAGGGATTTGAGATTGAAAATGACTAAATTAGTACCTCAAATAAAAACTCTTTGCAGCAGACATCAAGCTCAAGGATCACATTAACTTGGATTTTATTTTCCCAAGTTCAGTTCGATTTATGTTTTATAATATACAAAGTGTAATATAAAATTTATATTCATTGAAGAAAGTCAAATTAAAAACAATTTTACCTATGTTCCTTTTTCATTTAAAGTACATATTCATATCATACTTTTTCAGAACTTGGCCGACTATTATGCTGGGGGGGATATCAAAATCTTTGAGGCGTTGAGGTGGGGCAAGATCCAAAAAACGTTGGGAAACACTGCCCTAGCTAGTGTTAAAATGAATGCATTCAAATGACTCGCTTCGCACAATTATACAAACCTTCAAATTTCTTATTTTCTTCAAGATCCTCCATGCTCATCTTTCATTTATAATTTACCTTTCCATTCTAAATCTGTTGAAATACAAAATTCTAAAGTAAGCAGCAGTCACAATCCATTCTGATCCAACTTTACACATAAGTACAGCTGTACTTTATGTACAAGTGTACTTAAATATGAGGTATATCAAGAAACTAAGTTCTGATCATGCATTCCTGCTACTTGTATATTGTAAAGAAATATACAACAAACATATTGTGGATTCTCAATCTGCATTCATAAGTTTGCCATCGTAACATAAAATAGGTAAGAAAATTGAAAATCCTGACAGTTGCTGTAAGATGTGGTGAGTAATAAAATTCTTGGATGACAAAAACGTTTGCTTAGCTGAAATTTAGCAATAAAGTCAGGTGTATGAAGAAATGTCAGGAGTAACAGGAATGGTGAGAAGACAGTGTAATTGTTCAGTGAAAAGAGGACAAATGTGCATGATGAGGACTGAACTGGCAGTCTGTGATAAATCAGTACCAATTTTCTTGTCCGGGTGAATGAGTATAAATTTTCCTTACATTTCTCATCATCATCATCAAATTCCTGAGATGTACTCTCAGGGGTTGTGCAGGATGACAATGATGGTACAAAATGAAAAAGTTACACCATTACTACCTTCTGATAAACAATTTTCTTCCAAGTTAATCTGTTATCTGTCAAGACTCCAACTTTATCAGATCTTATATTTCTGTCTTTTAAGGCACTTTTAACTATGTCAATCCATTAACATCTTGGTCTTCCTCTGGGTCTTTTTCCTGCCAACCTGGCATTGTTTTGCTTATCTTTCCTCTCCCATTCTGTTTAAGTGACCATACCACCTGAGATTAGCTCTACTAACACATTTCTGAATGCTAATGGCAAGTTCTTTCCTAATATCCTCATTTTTAATGTGATACTACGATCGATGCCATCTGTTTGCTTAACTAATCTTTCTCAGAACTCACATATCAGGTCTCCAGTCTTTGATCAAGTGTTTGATTTCTAACCAAGCTGTCAGATCCATAAGTTAAAATTGGTCTGAAAATTTTTGTATACAGCTAGTGTTTTGACCAATTTCTTTCTTATTCATTTAAATTTATTCAGCTGACTTACCACATAGCAACTTTAATAATTCTGTTATCTATTTCCATATTTAATTTGCCATCTTTACTAAAAAATTGTGCTTAAATAGCTGAAATTTCTACTTGTTTTATAGATTCACCATTTAGGACATAGTTGATATTTTCAATGTTTCTGCCTATTTTCATTGTCTTTGACTTTATATTGATGATTTTCATACCAAATTTATTACACCTTGTCATATGCTTTTTCTGGATCAACAAAGCTTAAATACAATTTAATTCTCAATGATTTCTCAATTATTTGTATTCAAGTGAAAATCTGATCCTGACAACCTCTATTTGGCCTGAATGCAGCTTGTTCTTCACTGAGCTTCCCTTCCACAATTTTCTTAGCCATTTGCTGGCCCAGTTGGCCAAGTGGTTAGCATATCTGCTCTCCAGCGTAAAGGCTGCGGGTTCGAATCCTGCCTTGGGCATGGATGTTTGTGATTGTCTGTGAAAATACTAGTAGTGGTGGTCGGCAGTAGATGGTGTTGGTGTAGATGATGAAAATAGTTGTGGATGGTGAAAGTAGTAGAGACTGAGAGTTGTAAACTAAGTGCCCTCCCTCGATGAGTCTTTGAACTCCCTGGAGGTGTTATGTAATAATAATAATTTCTCAAGTACACTTCCTTAACCCTTACTAGGAACACTCAGTAGGGAAATACCTCTGTAATTCTCACATTGTTTTATTTTCCTTTTTTTTTATATTTTTATAGATGGGTATTATGAGAGCTCTGTTCCAATCATCTAGAATTCGACCCCCTGACCAGGCTTTCTGAATTATGCAATGCAGTCACTGTAAAACTTTTATACCTCCATATTTCAGCATTTCTGGCCAAATTTTATCTACTCCAGCTGCCTTTCCACATTTAAAGTTTTTGATGACATTTTCTACTTCAAGGGATATGTATTCCTGACTGCATTCTGGTTGGGAGTTTTCTACTACCATGCTGACACTACTTATTTCACATGAGAGCAGTCTTTCAAAGTAATTACTTAAGACATCGCACCACTAGTGACCTTCTTCTTTCAAGGATACTGCACTACAACTTTCTGATACCTATCTGACAGCCAGTCACTGATCCAACTCAGAAATCTGCCACTGAATCTCAACAGTATGGTTACTGTTTTCAAACTCATTCATTTCTTCCTGAATGATGTTTGTGTGTTTTAGTCTAGAGTTCATCTCTGAAAGCTGCTCAACTTTGATTTGTTTTAAAAATTTCTTACACACTATTCTTTTCAATAAAAAATTCAAATTTATTCTGCTCAAAAACTAACTAGTTATCACTTCCAATTTCAAATCCTCTGTATACTCATGTTCTGAACCAGTGGGAAAATATCATTATCAAGTATAACTTAGTCAATTAGACTTTTGTTATTTCTTGCATCTTCTTTCCATGTGAATTTGTGCACATTTTTATGTTGAATCATGGTGTTAGTAATAACTAGTCCATGCCCTGAACAAAAATCCAGCAGACACTAACCACTTTTATTGGCTTTGCTTTTTTCTCAAAATTTTCCAAAAATATTCCTATATATCTGGTAATAATTTCTTACTCTGCTGCTAAGATCTCCAATAAGGACCATATTTTCCCTTTTTGTTGTGCCAGCTGCCTTTTCTAATGCCTCAAAAAAATTCCTCCACTTCTTCCTTGGTGTTAAGCTGGAATGGGTCAGAGAGATATTAGAGTGGAGACTGCAGAAATTATGAAATGAAATAAGTGATAGGTACGATTTATCATATAATTCGTTTTTATAGTATAAAAATTGATTTAAATTAGAAATTCTGAAAGCACACATTTAGTGACTGCATTCACAAAATTTGATCTGAGTGCACGTGCACTCAGATCAAACGTTGTATGGGAATATGACAGTAAAAAAAAAAAAAAAATACGAGAGTGGTCTGAAAAGTTCTCGGCCTAACAATGAAAAAACAAATTTATAATTTCAATTTTTTTTTTCCATCATAATATCCCTTAAGACTAATACATTTATTCCAGTGATGCTCTGGCACCATTATACCGTAATTTTACAGTAAGGTCTGGTAAGATCCAGTATTTTATGGTATGAGCAATCACCTCTTGATTTGAAGAAAACGCTGACAAACAAGGAAGAGTTTTAGTTTGGGGAAAAGACAGAAGTCAGAGTGCAGATCCCTTAATTTTCCCATTGCCAAAACACCTTTGTGGGCAGGTGCATTATCCTGATGAAAGATGATTTTTTTCCTTCTGCAAACCGGGTCTTTTATCATGAATTTTTTTTATCTAGTCTGGTTAAAAGATGGGAATAATATTCCCCGATTATTGTTTGACTCTTTTCAAGATAATTAATAAACAAAATGCCTTTAGCATCCCAAAACACCAATGCCATGACCTTTCCTGCTTATGGAACAGACTTTGTTTTCTTTGGCACTGAACAACCAGCTTCTGTCCACTGTTTTGACTGCCGTATGCATTCTGGTGAATCCAAGTCTCATCCATATTAAAAAATCAATGCACAAATTCGGTTTTATTTTTGTTGAAACACTCCAAGCACTGTTCAGAGATTTTCATGTGAGTTCGTTTTTGATCTGCTGTGAGTAAGCGCGGCACCCATCTTGCACAAAGCTTTTTCCTTTACAATTCTTTTTTGCAAAATATATCCTATACATTCCTTTGAAATGTCTATAGTCTCAGCAATTTCACGCACTTTGACTTGCCGGTCATGCAATACCATATCGTGCACTTGATTGATGATTTCTGGTGTTGTTACACTTTTTGGAAATCCTTCACATGGATCATCTTCAAGGCTGGTACGGCCACGTTTAAACTTGGCAGCCCATTTCTTAATTGTCAAAAACAAAGGAGAAGAGTGCCCATAAACTTTTATGAACTTCGAATAAATTTCTTTTGCCATTAAACCTTCTTTTACAAAGAATTTTATAACTGCACGATACTCAATCTTATCCATTTCAATGGGTAGAGACAACACTTTTGCTTCTGACAGCTGTATAAAACAAACTACTTGATAGAATGACTTGCAATTTCACATGGATGCTTATGACAGATGTATCAACTTAGGGAAAAAAAATCTTGCTGATAGTGTTGCCATCTGTGGTCGAGGCCGAGAACTTTTCAGACCACCCTCATACATACCAGTTAAAGTGTGATAAAAATTATGGTAGTGATTTCTGGAATAGTATAAGCATAACAGGAATGAATAAATGAGGCAACAGAATTTTAATATCCTATTAGTTCAAATTTTTTTTCCTGTTTTGGGTTAAAAAACAGAGGGTTTTTAGCAGATCATTCTGACATGAGTGTATATGCATGCCTTTCCCTTGATAACTTCTGAACTTGTGAAACAATTTTCATGAAGCTTCATGCCATGTCAGAGGCCATTTGAACATATTTCATAAATTTTTCTTCAAAAAAAACAAACTTAGTAGCTGGCCAAATTTATGAGGTCGGGTGATTAATCTGACAAAGATTAACCTATAATTATATATTTTCATAAAGCTTTAGAAACTTTTGGAGATCACTTATCAAAAACCAAAAATAAACTTCATGAGATGGTCACATCCTTTTCCTCCAACAAAAATATTTCTGTATATTAACATGTCATTTAGCTTACCATTAAAATCTAGTGAAGATTCATTTTTCAGTGATTGGTCAAGGTCAGTTTTTTGAAGTATTGCTTCATTTCTAGGTATATAATAAGAGGAATTTCTTGCCTTCTTTTCAGCCCATACACCTTTTACCTAAGAGGTAAAAACATATATATATATATATATATATATATAAAATTATCAGCAGATTTTAGGTCATCATAAAATATACCAATTAAATAGTTCCTGCTTGGAAATTAAAGTAGCAATTACTCCAAATACTAAACCATTTGTTCAAAAATTATTTGCATAAGTAAAACATAAATGACCCCAAAATTTAAAAACTATTTAATTTAAAATCTATTATTTTTATGGCTATTTTGCCTGCTTTTGTTTAGGAGTGCCCCTGTTTTAATGGCATTGGCTTTTTTACTCAAGAATTCTTAGGGCATTGCAGGTGTATTTTGGAGACAAATATATGTAGCATAATAGAAGAAACTTTGCACATACCTTTTCTTGGATGTTGTTGCCTGTCTGTTTTCTGCAGTGTGCATACTTCTGCTGTTATGGTGTTGAAAGGGGAGTAGGGGGACTTAGGCAATGTGGGAGAATTAATTTGAAAAAAGGAAAAAAAAAAACAGTTTTTTTGTATAATATATACATATATTTTTAAGGATGGGCAGAGCGCTTGTTTTGTAGGGTGGGAAAAAGATGAAAAAGCGGGCTGAAAATAGCAACTGCTTTTTAGAGGAAGGGGAAGGGTTTATGGGAAAGGGGGTCCGGGGAGAGAGTTGGCGGGGTGCGAGCCTTTTCGACTCATGGAAGAAGTGGATGCTATGCCGTGTCGGCTTGATGTTTCTGCCTTTGAAGCGTTTGTGTTATCGCCTATTGGTCGGAGTTGTGACCTAATTTTTATGTTGTGAAGCCTCCAACACTCAGAGATTATGTAGAGTCGATGGACGTTGATTGAATTCTCATCACATTTGATTGCTATTGTTTCCAATATTCTGAGCAATGTTTCGTTATTTTGTCTTATCTGTCTATTATGATGGTCTTGTCGATTTGCAGGGTATGTTTTTGTTCAAGGGTGTGAACTGTTATTTCTGTTTTCCCTGTACTTTGTATTCTATTTTTCTTTTTGATGTTGCGTTTTTTAGCGTTTAACTGTTCTGGAATAGGGATGTTAGAGTCACAGAAGTGTTCTTGTGGTCTTGTCCATAAAGACCTGATGGTAGAATCTGTATAGGTGATATCACAGTCCTTTTGGCAGGGAAATTTGTAGACTACATTGTGATGTTCTAATATTCCCTACAAAAAAAGCGCTCTGCCCACCCTTAAAAATAATATATGTATATATAACAGAAAAAAAACAGGTTTATTCAAATTAATTCTCCCACATTGTCTAAGCCCCCCCTCCACTCCCCTTTCAACACCATAACAGCAGAAGTATGCACACTGCAGAAAGAAGACAGGCAACAACATCCAAGAAAAGGTATGTTCAAAGTTTCTTCTATTATGCTACATATATTTGTCTCTAAAATACACCTGCAATGCCCTAAGAATTCTTAAGTAAAAAAAGTCAATGACATTAAAACAGGGGCACTCCTAAACAAAAGCAAGCAAAATAGCCATAAAAATAATAGTTTTTAAGATGAGTAACATGGGAGTTTTCCTAAAAATAATACCTAATTCAAAATCGTTTTTTAAAGGGATAAGTTTGGAGTTTGGAGTTTTAACAAATAAGGACACATTTTGATATAGCAAAGGTCACAGCATTACACAAGATAAAAATAAATAAGCAAATAATTAAAATCTTATGTTGTTGCTGATTTAAATTTATGGTGCATTAGCAACTCAGGCTACACCAAGTTCAGAAAGCATTAAAATGGAAAAACTACGGAGGCTGTTCAATAAGTTATAAGACTATATTTATACAGAAAACAGATTACCTTTAATCGTCATCATTTACATGGTCTTTTTCGAAGTAACTACCGTGCAACACGATGCATTTGTCCCAACGTTGCATCCGCTTCTTAAACACATGTGAAAGTCCATTTTTTGAGAGTTCTTTCAAGCCGCCTCCGCAGCTTTTACACATGCTTTGTTGCTTTCGAAATGGCAGCCTCTTAGTGGTTTCTTGAGCTGAGGAAACAGCCAGAAATCGCACGGTGCGAGATCAGGACTGTATGGAGGGTGTGGTAGGATATCTATGTTGTTCTTCTGCAAAACGTCCACTACACAACCAGCAATATGTGGCCTTGCATTATCGTGGTGCAATAAAAAGCCATTCTTCAGCAATGGATGCTTCCTTTTGATGTGCTGTACCATTGTCCGTAAAACATCCGCATAGTATGAGCTGTATACAGTATTCCTGGGTTCTACAGCGTGTTGGTAAACAATGCCTTCATAGTCAAAAAACATTATGGTCATAACTTTACCAGCCAATTTTACAGTTTTTGCTTTCTTGGGGGTAGGCGAAGATGGATGCTTCCATTCACTGCTTTATTGTTTCATTCGCGTTAGGGTCATAGTGATACAACCAAGCTTCATCTGCTATAATGATACGTTTTAAGAAGTTGTCGCCTTCTTGTTCCGGTCTTTCGTTCCATTCTGTGCACACATCCACTCGATGCTGAATTTGCTCCGGCGTCAAGAGGTTGGGAATCCATCGGGCGCAAACACGTTTCAGTCCCAAATGTTCAGCCATGATTGAGTGAACACTTCCCACAGACATATTCAGGACAACATGCAGCTGGCGTACTGTAATTCTGCGATCCTCCTTGATGATAATCACTGCTGTGTTGATCATTGTCTCTGTGATGGACGTTGAAGGTCTTCTCTCATATTCAAGATCTTCCACATTTTGCCTTCCTTCCTTATGTCAGTGAAAAACACTTGCCCTCGACATTGCTTCATCGTGGAAAGCTTCGCGTATCATATTAAAAGTGTCCGATGCCGATTTTTGCAAACGCACACAAAATTTAATCGTAAAACGCTGTTCCAAGGACGCTTCCATTGCGACAACTGGTCGCAGCTCATAGGCACGCCAAAACAAGCTTGCGTTTAGTCACGTGACACCATGACACATCAGCCATATATGCCATTATCAACCTTTTTTGTTAATGCAGACAGCAACATTTCTTTATTCCACAGAAATTAATACTGTGATGAGTGGTTTCGCGACAGTAAAATTAGTCTTATTACTTATTGAACAGTCCTCGTATATAAAAATACAAAATGTAATACTATTATTATTCCAAGACTGCATGGAGCCAAAGGCTCATCTAGGATGTCCTTCTGTCATACACTCATCATACCATGCCACCATAAACACACTCAAATTCCATGCCTATTCACCATGCTCTAGGCATTCCAATCATTCACAACTCTGCATGCAAAAAACCTGCTTCTCACCTTCTTTATACAGCTTCCAAGGATGTCCTCTGGTTCTCCCCTGATCTCCCATTGTTTTTCTGTAGAACTTCTCCAATATTGATTCTATAACAATGCCTTACTAACTTATAGGTTTCTATCATATATCCCCTAATCATCCCATCCACTAGACTCTGTAAATTGCACCTTTTCAATCTTTCCTCATATTCGACATTCCAGAGGTCAGAAACTACTTTAGCAAGTTGTCTCTGTACCCTTTCCAACATCTCTTCATCCTTGTGAAAACCAGGTGACCAAATCTGCACACAAAAGTCCATGTGTGGTCTAATCTTTATACAATGCAACAAGAATCACCTTACTTTTACAAATCAATGTCCTCTGCATCATTGCCAGAATTCTTTGTGTTGTCCTTACAATTTTGGCAATGTGTAACCTAAATTTCAGATCCTTTTCCACTATCACCACAAGATCTATTTCCTCCACCTCCAACAATATTATTATTATCAATCCAAGACCTCATTGAGTCAAAGGCTGATCTGGAAGGTCCATTTATCACACACATAGCTCATCATACTGCGTCTTAAACACACTCAAATTCTTGCAGACACTACACTCTCAGGCAAGGCATTCCAATCATCTACGACTCTGCACGAAAAACTTCCTTCTTTATACAGTTTCTAGGGGATGACCTCTGTTTCTTCCCAATCTCCCACTATTTTCTGTAGAACTTCTCCAGCATTGATCCTATAACAACCCCTTACTAACCTTGCAGGTATCATATCTCCCATCTTCCTCCTGTCCACCAGACGCTGCATATTGCATGTTCTCAATCTTTCCTCATACTCGGCATTCCAGAGGTTAGAAACTACCTCTGAAAGTCACCTTTGGACACTTTCCAACATCTCTTCGACTTTCTGAAAACCAGTTGCCCAAATCTGGGCACAACAGTCCATTTGTAGCCTAATCAAAGCCTTATACAATGGAACAAGAATTCCCCCACCTCTACAAGTCAGTGTCCCCCGCAATATTCCCAGAAACCTTTGTGTTGTCTTCATAATTTGGCGATGTGTCCCCTAAATTTCAGATCCATATCCACTATCACCTCCCCCCAGATCTCTGATTTCCTCCACCTCCGACAATATATCCTCACCAAGCATAAATTCTGCATCCCATCTTTGTTTTCCAAATTTTAAAACCTTACATTTTGCAACATTGAACTCACATCCCCATTTCCTTGCCCAATCACTCAATTTATTCATCTTCTTGTAAGGCCACAAGATCTTCTCTACTCTTCATGGTACATCCGAACTTTGCATCAACTGAATATCTCCATCCAAATTTTCACCAATATCATTAATATACAAGTTAAACAGTAAAGGCCCTAAAACAGACCCCTGAAGCACACTGGACTAGTGACGTTCCTTTTCGTGGTTCCACCGTTATGCATTCGATTCCAAAGGTAACCAAAATATAATATATCGCGACAGCAACTAACTTCCAAAAAACATCCACTGAAGTACACTCATATTCAGAGAAACAATTGAGCACTCAAAAATGTAGAAAAACGGGGGAAAAAAACGGACTATTCATAGATTAAAAATATTGTTTAACCTTTAAACTATATTGTTTAACCTTTATATCAATGACATTGCCAGTGGATTGCAAGGGGATATTCAGTTGTTTTCAGATGATGCAAAGCTGGGAAGGATTATTAGTAACAGTGGAGATGTGGTAGCCCTGCAAGAGGATTTGAATAAACTAGATAGATGGGGGTTCAGTTTAATGCAGCAAAATGTAAGGTTTTGAGGTTTGGGAAACATTGATGGGATGCTGCATTCTCTATGGGAGAGAGTTATACTGGAGGAAGTAGGGGAGACAAGAGATCTGGGATTCATGACTGATAGAAACCTGAAATTTAGTAGACATATTGCAAAGGTGGTGAAGGTAACACAGAGGATTTCTGCAATTATGAGAAGGATACTGACCTGCAGAGATAAAAGGGGTATCATTCAGTTGTATAAGTCTCTGATCAGACCACACTTCTTAAAATGGAACTGGTTATTTCCACTTCTCTTATGCTGCCTCCACAATGCCCTCTTTATCTGTATTGCATGCTTAATCTCTTTATTCATCCATTTCACATCTACCTTATTTAACTTTCTCACCCTTGGAATACATTTAGACATTGCATCTACTAGATAGTTTTTGAAAATCCCTCAAGCTGCAATGATCTCTTTTCTAGCTAACTCCTCATTCCATTCTACACCCGCAAGCTGTCTCCTGAGCTCTTCATAATCACCCCACTTGTAGTTCCACATATACCCTTTTCTCGCACTGCTGGCAACAACCCACGTAATCTCCTCATGGTCACTCTCACCAATTGGTGGATGATTTGACACATCATTTATAATTACATCCTCTGATGATATGACCAAATCCAAGACCCTCAATCCTCATATGCCCTCTGTTACATACTGTCTCAGGTAGTTATCCCTCAAAAACTCATCATTCCAGTCTATATTGCCATAATTAAAATCGCCCATAATGATCACCCTTTTCTTATTTGCTTGACTAATTTGATCATACATTTCATTATCACCACCATCTACATTACCTGGTCTATAACAACATCCAACCAAGTATTTGATTCCATTCACCTCTATCTCACACCATGTTGCCTCAAAACCACTGGCACTATTTCCCTCTTGCATCTCTACTTTGTATGGACATAACTCTTTCTCCATCATCAATAGCACTCCTACTCCCTTTTTACCCCTTCTATCATCACGAAACACATCATACCCTTGCATCTCATCTCTATTCCTGTTAGGATGTCGTCCTCTTCCAACCATGTCTCACTTATTCCAACAATCTTTGGGTGAACAGGCACAATTGGTGCAACCATTTCATCTGCCTTGTTTCTTATAGTTCTAGCATTTGTATACAAACACAAGAGCTCATATCTGGATCTGCAGCTAGTTCTACTGATACCACTCATTCGATGTGATCTCTTCATGATCGACTGGAGCCATTTCTCTTTCTGCTTATTCATTTTAGAACCCTCTTCAATTCCAACTGTTTCCTCTTGATCCCAGGTCATCCCATTCCTTTCTTGTCTACACATGCTCTCACATCCTCTTGGAGCATCCGCCTTTCTCACACTGTGTATCCCTGTCAACCCTGAGCCTCCCCGTTTCCCTGTTCCTCTTGCACACCCATTCTCTCATTTTCTATTTTCATGCCACTCATTTCCCCATTCATAACCACCTCTTCAATCTTTCCTGTCTTACACCTCCTGCTCTTCCACATAACTTCCCACTTGATCTGATTCATTCTCTCTCTACTCACCTCTCTATCTTCAAGCAGCAGTCTCTCCAAGCGACTCACACCATAACCACTCAAATGCAGTCCATCGCTCCATCCTTCCAACTCATTCCACACATTAACAAACTGAACTCCCCTCTCCTCACACATTTCAGCCAACACATCATTCATAATTCTTGCTCTCTGCCTCATCTCACCACATACCTAGGCAACGTGCTTACTACCCTTCCTGTCACATATTCTCTTCCTTCTAAGCAGCCTCCTGATATCCATTCTGATGTGCTCTTTGTCCTCGGTCAAATCATTCGCACCTATTAAAACCATCAACTCCTTTGCTTGCTCCCTCCTCATATCCAATGCCTCAGTCACTCTACTCATTTTACTGCCTGGAAAACATATCTTGTGTATCCTATCATCCAGCACCCATTTAATAATGGAGTTGCCATACAATGCCTCTCGTTAACTCTTTGTGCCATCATGATTTGTTTTAATAGTTTTTACCCAAATTTTCATAACTTCGTTCCGCATCCATTTCATCTCTTTTTTCACTTAATCCAATTCAACTTCCGAATCTCACGTCACATTCTCTCTATCATTCAATCTTTCTAATTTGCTAACTCTCAACCCTCTCTTCTTAATCTATATCCTTACTATATATCCCTACTAATCATAAATTTTGCATCCCATCTTTGTTTCCCAAATTTTAAAACCTTATATTTTGCAACATTGAACTCTCATTCCCATTTCCATGCCTATTCACTCAATTTATTCAAGTCTTCTTGTAAAGCCACAAGATCTTCTCTACTCTTCATGATTCTTCCCAACTTTGCATGATCTGCAAACAACTGAATATCCCCATCCAAATCTTTGCCAATATTTTTGGAATCATTAAGTATATATTCTTGAAATAATTAAGTATATATGAGTGTTTGTTTCAGTAAGAGCTGCTGTAAAAGTTGTGCGCTACCATTATTATTAGTGTGGGGGATTTTGTTTTGCTTATACTTAATTACGAATTCATTGTTATTATTAGACTTTAGAGTGGTAACCGGCAGATTTAACATGGTAGCGGCTTTGTCATTCCATGACTTTAACTTAGACATTAATTGAGAGGTGTGTTATATGTATTCTTTTGATTACATAAATAACTTGTGGATGTTTAGGGCGGATGGAAGGAGGGTGTGTGCGAAGTATGACCTGAATGAGGAATTGATAAATGCAAATATGAAATTGATGACAGAAAGTGTTAGTAGCAAGAATGTCGTGGGGAAAATGAGTGCAAGTTCGAAAGAAAATGATGGTGTGAAAGAGAGGCGAAAGAATGTTAAAAAATCACTAAAAATGAAATCGAGCGATTTAAAAACCATAACAGATGTAATAAGGACGAAAGTGAGGCGAGAGTGGCAGAAGGAAACGAAATTAAGAGAAAGAATGAAACTGGAAATGGCGTGATGCAGGAATCAAAAGTGGAAAAAATCAAAAGAATGAATGATAGCGAAAGTAGTATGCATGTTGGACCAAAAGTACGGAAGCACAGAAGGATGAATGAGAGTGAAAGTGAGAAGAGGGTGTAGAGAGTTAGAAAATTAGAAAGAATGAATGATATACAGAATGTGACGTGAGATTCAGAAGTTGAATTGGATTGGATGAAAAAAAAGAGATGAAATGGATGCGGAATGAAATTAAGAAAATTTGGGTAAAAACTATTAAAACTAATCATGATGGCACGATAGAGTTAACGAAATATGAGCTAGTGGCGTTATATGGCGACTCCATTATTAAAGGTGTGCTGGATGATAGGATGCACAAGTTATGTTTTCCAGGTGGTAAAATGAGTAGAGTGACTGAGGCATTGGATATGAGGAGGGAGTGAGCAAAGGAGTTGATGGTTTTAATCGGCACGAATAATTTGACAGAAGACAAAGAGCAAGTCAGAATGGATGTCAGGAGGCTGCTCAGAAGGATAAAAGAGAATAGTGTGACAGGAAGGGTAGTCAGCGTGTTGCCCAGGTATGACTGTGGTGAGATGAGGCATAGAGCAAGGATTATGAATGATATGCTGGCTGAAATGTGTGAAGAGATGGGAGTACAGTTTGTTAATGTGTGCTATGAGTTTTAAGGAAGAAGTGAACTGTATGGGAGCCATGGACTATATTTGAGTAGTTATGGTGCGAGTTGCTTGGAGAGATTGCTGCTGGAAGGTAGAGTAAGAGAGAATGAATCAGATCAAGCAGGAAGTGCTGTCGAAGAGATGAGTAGGACTGGAGAGATTGAAGAGGTGGTTATGAATGGGGAAATGAGTGGCATGAGAATAGAAAATGAGAGAATGGGTGTGCAAGAGGAGCAGGAAACGGGGAGGCTCAGGGGTACACAGCATGAGAAAGGTGGACGCTCCAAGAGGAGGTGAGAGCAAGTGTACACAGGAAAGAAACGGGATGACCTGAGATCAAGAGGAAACAGAATTGAAAAGGATTTTAAAATGAATAAGCAGAAAGGGAAATGGCCCCAGTCGAGCATGGAGAGATCACATTGAGTGAGTTGTATCAGTGGAACTAGCTGCAGATACAGAATGAGCTGTTGTGTTTGTATACAAATGCTAGAACTATAAGAAACAAGGCACATGCAATGGTTGCATTAATTGAGTCTGTTCACCCAAAGATTGTAGGAATAAGTGAGACATGGTTGGAAGAGGAGGACATCCTGACAGGAATAGGGATGGAAGAGTATGATATGTTTCATGAGGATAGAAGAGGTAAAAAGGAGAGAGGGGTGCTATTGATGATAGAGAAAGAGTTATGTCCATACAAAGTAGAGATGCAAGAGGAAAATAGTGCCAGTGGTCTTGAGGCAGTATGGTGTGAGATAGAGGTGAATGGAATCAAATACTTGGTCGGATGTTGTTATAGCCCAGGTAAAGTGAATGGTGGTGATAATGAAATATATAATAAAATTAGCCAAGCAAATAAGAAAAGGGTGACCATTATGGGCGATTTTAATTATGACAATATAGACTGGAATGATCAGATAACAAATGGAAGTAAAGAAAATGAGTTTCTTGAGTTTTTGAGGGATAACTACCTCAGACAGTATGTAACAGAGGGCACGCGAGGATTGAGGGTCTTGGATTTGGTCATATCATCAGAGGATGTAATTATAAATGATGTGTCAAATCATCCACCAATTGATGAGAGTAATCATGAGGCAATTATCTGGGTGGTTGCCAGCAGTGTGAGGATATCTGTGAGAAAAAGGTATATGTGGAACTACAAAGGGGGGGGGGGTGATTATGAAGAGCTCAGGAGACAGCTTGCAGGTGTAGAATGGAATGAGGAGTTAGCTGGAAAAGAGATCAATGCAGCTTGACGGATTTTCAAAAACTATCTAGTAGATGCAATGTCTAAGCGTATTTCAAGGGCGAGAAGGTTAAATAAGGTAGGTGTGAGATGGATGAATAAAGAGATTAAGCATGCGATACAGAGAAAGAGGGCATCGTGAAGGCAGCATAAGAGAAGTGGAAATAACCAATTCCATGAGGTCCACAAAGACCAGGCAAGGAGGGTGACTTGGTTGGTGAGGGTAGCTAAAGAGAGATATGAACAGCGGTTAGCTAACGAAGCCAAAGAGAATCCTAAGGAGTTCTTTCGACATGTAGCCAGCAAAAAAAAGAATGATTATGAAAGGATGACACTGATTGGAGAAAATGGTATAAAGACAGCTGTTGCAGAATGCGTGGTGGAGATACTTAATGCAAAATCTAACACAATTCATAAAGGTCTTTCAATCATGTGAATCTGACTTAATGGAGAGATTGAGAGCAGTAGATGATGGGGAGGAGAGACTGACTGTAAGTGAGCAAGAGGTGTATGGGGAGTTGAGTAAACTAGATGTTAATAAGGCTGCAGAACTTGATAATATATCACCACGTATTCTGATGGAATGTGCCAGGAAGTTGACACCTGTCTTGAAATATTTTTTAATACGAGTCCTGCACTCAGTCAAGTCCCTAAGAAGTTGAAGGAGGGCAAGACTGTGCCACTTCATAAAAGAGGTGATCGAACTCAAGCATCAAACTATAGGCCTATCTGTGTGTCAGGTGTTGTGGTTAAGTCGTTGGAGAAGCATGTGAGAACTAGGATCCAGAGTTGGGTTGACAACAATCATTTCCGGCAGCTCCAAGGAGTCGATAGACTCATAGAGGAAAACCCTAACATCATGTCAAGAACAACTATTCGACATTCACACAGTTTCTATCATACCCCGCCTTGAACTCATTCACAATCATGGCACCCACAACAAACTCTGGCAGCTTATTCCACTCATTCACCACTCTCCAAGTAAGAAACCTAGCTCTAACACCCTTGATAACCACACTCTTACCCAGCTTCCATGTATGGCCCCTAGTCCTCCCACCACCAGTCCTATTCTCATAAATATCTTCTGAATTAATCTGATAGAAACCCTTCAGTAATTTGAATGTCTCAATCATATCACCCCTTTTCCGCCTATCAACCAATTTCTCACAAATCTTCAACCTGTTCTCATAAGGTTCATTTCATAGACCTGCTATCATCTTGGTCACTCACCTCTGGATCCTCTCAACCTCCTCCCCATTAAAGAAACCCTGCCGCCCATATCTGGGCACAGTAGTCTAGATGGGGTCTTATCAAGGCTCAACAGAGGAACAATAACTTGCTTGTCTCTGCTTGCCAAAGTATTTTTCAGCAACGAAGTGATTTGATGAGCTGATTTAGCCACTTTTGCGATGTGCCCCTAAACTTCAACTCCCTATCCGCCAACACTCCCAAATCCCTGGCCTCATCAATCTCCTGGAGTACAGTTCCACCTATGTGATATACTGCTGCTAATCTTTTCACCCCAAAATGCATAACCTTACACTTTGCCACATTAAATTGACATCCATTCTCCTTAGCCCAGTCCTCCAAACTATCCAAATCATCCTACAAAATTTTGACATCCTGTGCACTCACTGTTACTCTACCTAACTTTGCATCATCAGCAAACAAATGAACACTTCCTCTCAGATCCTTTCCTATATCGTTAATGAACAAGTTGAACAGAACCCTGCTGGCCCCATCACTAGTCACAAGCAGTCTTTTATACTCTACTCCTGAATAAACTACTCTCTGATATCTCTCCATTTCACCAACCCTCCTATCCATCTCACCAACCTTCCTATCCATCCCCATATGCTGCAGTTTACTGATTAGAATTCCAGTGGTATCCTGTCAAAGGCCTTAGCAAGGTCCAGTAGAATCACTGTAAACCCATTACCCTTATCCGGTTCAGCCATCACTGTGTTATAAAACATGAGCAAGTTACTGAGGTATGATCTATCCTTCCCAAAACCATGCTGTCTCCTATACAGTATCCCATTTTCATCTATCCAATCCTGTATTTTCCTCTTGACTATTTTCTGCAAGACCTTGACAACGATTCCTGATATGCTGATTGATCGGTAATTTACAACAGCAGTCTTTGAACCTCCTTTATGCAATGGAACTATTTTCCCTTCTTTCCACCCCCCTCGGGACTAACCGAGACCCGAGACTCAAATTAAACAAAATGGTCACTTACGACACTAGCTGGTATACCATCCAATCCCACAGATGTATTGATATTGGGGTTATGTAATAGACTATTCACCTCCACTTCATTCACCACAATTCCTGTATAAGCTATTGGTTCATTCATTCCTGCAATGTCACCAACTGGATGATATACTCTTGCAAAGTGCTTGCTCAGTAATTCCACTACATCAACTGATTCGGTTACCTCTCTACCATCGGCATTCTTTGAAATCATTCTGCTATATCCATTTTTAGTTTTATTTGCAACATATCGAAAAAACTGTTTGGGATTCTCTTTAGCCTGCATGGCTAATGTTCTTTCATAATCCGATTTTGCTTTTCTTACCACACTCATTACCCTTCTGGCCTGCGCTTTATACCGTTCATGTGCCTGCCAATCACCTTTCTCCTTAAATTCCCTCCACAGTTGTTTCTTTATTTACAGCTCAAGTTTAATATTGTTATTCATCCATTTAACCCCTACTTGATTTATTATTCGGACTCTAGGTATACAGTCAGCCATTGCCTCCTGCAAACACTTCTTAACCGCCTCCCATGCACTATCAACATTCAGCCCTTGCAGTTTTACATGCCATGGCACTGAACCAATCAATCTCCTAAGCTTGTCATACTTACCAGCCCGATAATTCCACAGGTAACTTGTCGTAATTGTAAATTCCACACCTTTAGCCACCTCCCAAGTCAAGATCCTATGATCACTCTCACCAATAGATGGCAACATGGTCATATTCGTTACAGCCAAATTTTCAGATGCAATTACTAGGTCAAGCACTCTCTGACCCCTAGTATTTTCCATTACATGCTGTCACAGATAGTTATCCCTTAATAACCGCAAAATCCAATTCCTTCCAATCAATGTTACTATAGTTGAAATCTCCCATAATAATTACCCTCCTTCCACTCATTTCTTCTGTTTGCTCATGCATACTATCTCCACCATCTATTCCATCACCTGGTCTATAGCAGCACCCAACTGTCTATTTTGTTCTGCTAGTCTCAATCTCACACCAAATAGCCTCAATGTGCTATTTTCTCTATCCTGCAGTTCCACTTCTATTCTCCTTGGCTGCAGCTCATCAGCTATCATCAATAACACTCCTCTCCCCATTTTATTCTCCCTGTCACTCCTGAACACCCCATACCCCTCACATTCAATCCCACTAGCTATATCATCTTTTGTCAGCGATGTTTCACTAATGCCAATAACCTGTGGCCTGGAAGTGCCAACCAAGGCCAAAAAATCTTCCTTCTTGTTCCTAATACTTCTGGCATTAGTAAACATAAATTGCAGAAGCCCATTTGTCCAATCCCTATTTTGATGCCTTATACTAACTATCCCATTTTGATTTGTTGTCCTTCGTACTCGCTCTGCCATATTACACACATTCATACACTCAACTGTCTCCCTAAAGTCTGCATATCTACTTCTCCCCCTTTAATAACTCTAGATAATACAATGGTGTCTTTGATGGACAGCATAGATTTGTTATAGGGAGGTCATGATTTGTTATAGTGCATTGAATTAAAGACTGACTATCTGATAGGTATCAACTACTTGTGTATGGGGAGCGATATCCAGGAAAAGGAAAGTCACTACTAGTGGAGTGACTCAGGGGTCTGTTTTGGGGCCATTACTGTTTAACTCGTATATTAACAATATAGGTGAAGATTTGGATGGATATATTCAGTTGTTTGCAGATGATGCAAAGTTGGGACGAACCATGAAGAGTAGTGAAGATGTTGTGGCATTACAAGAAGACTTGAATAAATTGAGTGATTGGGCACAGGAATGGGATTTCAATGTTGCAAAATGTAAGGTTTTAAAATTTGGAAAACAAAGATGGAAAGCAGAATTTATGCTTGGTGAGGATATATTGTTGGAGGAGGAGGAAATAAGAGATCTGGGGATGATAGTGGATAAGGATCTGAAATTTAAGGGACACATAGCCAAAATTGTGAAGACAACACAAAGGCTTCTGGCAATCTTCACAATTTTGGCTATGTGTCCCCTAAATTTCAGATCCTTATCCACTATCATCCCCAGATCTCTCATTTCTTCTGCCTCCAACAATATATCCTCACCAAGCATAAATTCTGCATCCCATCTTTATTTTCCAAATTTTAAAACTTACTTAAATACGAAGAACTAATAAGCTTCATTTCGGCGATATAAACATTATTTAAATTAAGGGGATATGAAATCCCACATTATTTTAAAACCGAATAAGAAACTCAAATATTGGAATCAGAGAGTTTCATGCCGAATATAGTAAACTATAAAGTATCGGCAATCACTAGTGTGAGCTAATGCAAGTGACCCTAGTACGTAGTACAATACTGGACAAATCGCAGCAAAGGTGGTAAAGTTCTGATCGCTATCCTTAGGTATTTTCCACAGTGTAAAAACACATTTCCTAGGAAATGTATGCTGTTATTACATTATGGTGGGAGGTCACTACCCAGACCAGTTTCAGCCTTTTTTGAGGCTTCATCAGTGAGTAGCTAGACCAAATTAATACCAAAGTGTATAGCGAAAAGAACTTATATACTCTGCTATACGAGTTTCCAAACAGGTGCAACCATTAAGTTACTTAAATATAAAGAGCTAATAAGCTTCATTTCGGCGATATAAACATTATTTAAATTAAGGGGATATTAAATCCCACATTGTTTTAAAACCGAATAAGAAACTCAAAGATTGGAATCAGAGAGTTCCTTGCCGAATATAGTAAACTATAAAGTATCGGTGATCACTAGCGTGAGCTAATGCAAGTGACCCTAGTACGTAGTACAATACCAGACAACTCGCAGCAAAGGTGGTAAAGTTCTGATCGCTATTCTTAGGTTATACACTTTGGTATTAATTTGGTCTAGCTACTCACTGATGAAGCCTCAAAAATGGCTGAAATCGGTCTGGGTAGTGACCTCCCACCATAATGTAATTATAGCATACATTTCCTAGGAAATGTGTTTTTACATTATGGAAAATACCTAAGAATAGCGATCAGAACTTTACCACCTTTGCTGCGAGTTTTCCGGTATTGTACTACGTACTAGGGTCACTTGCATTAGCTCACGCTAGTGATCGCCGATACTTTATAGTTTACTATATTCGGCATGAAACTCTCTGATTCCAATCTTTGAGTTTCTTATTCGGTTTTAAAACAATGTGAGATTTCATATCCCCTTAATTTAAATAATTTAAAACTTACATTTTGCAACATTGAACTCACATCCCCATTCCCAATTGTGCACGGGAATGGGGATGCGAGTTCAATCTCGGCACATTTGACTATTGTGCCGATATTTGTTCACCTGGTTTTCAGAAGGATGAAGAGATGTTGGAAAGGGTCCAAAGCTGATTGACTAAGGTAGTTTCTGACCTCTGTAATGTCGAGTATGAGGAAAGATTGAGAAAATGTAATTTGCAGAGTCTGGTGGCCAGGAGGGAAGAGGGGAGATATGATAGAGACCTACAAGTTGGTAAGGGGGTTGTTATAGGATAGTATTCAACCTTTTTTACTACACGAGATACTTTTCTATAAAAGTTATTCGGCGATCTACTCTCATATATATAAGCTATTCGGCGATCTATTGTCTTATATAGATCACGTTCCCCTAACCTGATATCTGATTACACCCAAATAAACAACTAAAAACTTTATTTGTGTATATAAAAATTTATTTATCACTTTTTATTAAATTTCTATTAAAATAATTAATACAACAAAAAAAAAAAATATATATTGGAATAAAATATTTATTTCTCTATTTTGGAAAACCAAAGTTAGAAAAAACAACAGATTGATTACAAACTCTCAAGTTACAGGAAATGCTGGTTGATTAAAAAAAAAAAAATTAATGTGAAAATTGGCATTGTTGGGATCTCGCAATATTTTCATAGTCAAGTTGATATTAAAAAGTGGACAATCACAGACAATCATCCAAATGATCATTTGTAATTTGGTTTCTTAATTGATTTTTTATGACGGTCATATTTGAAAAAGCGGATTCTGACAAGTATGTGGATACGCAAAACAGAATTTTTCGTGCAATATCAGTTAATACTGAAAATTTTCATGTGCATATTTCAAAATTATTACTTTTAACGACTTCATTGTTTATTGCTTTTTAAATGTAAACTATTCTGAATATTTTATCTCAAGTTCTACTTCAGTTTGGTTTATATCAAACAGCCCACTAATTTTATTTGAAATTTCTGTGATGTTCAAGTTTTCTTGAAATGGATTAATGATAAAAGATACAATCATTTCAGTTTTATTAAAATCTTTAATTCTTGAATTTATTTCTTCCTCAACTAATTCTATTTCACGAATAAATTCTTTTAAATCATAGCGAAGCATTTCTTGATTTTGTTAAAAAAATTTTAATACATATGGGAGACTTCTAAATTCACGGTCATTTATATTTTTCTTTAATAAAAGTAAGTATTGTTGGAAAGTTTTTATTGAACTTAACATGTCAATTAAATTTTTATCTCTACCTTGTAACTCTAAATTTAAATTGCTTAATTTCATACAGAAATCTACTAAAAATGATAAGTGTAACAACCATCTTTTATCACTCAATTGTGGATAAATATCTCCTTTTTCATCAAGAAAAAATTTTATATCGTTAATTAATACAAGAAATCTTTCTAAAAATTTATTTCTGCTGAGCCAGCGAACATTATTGTGCAACAGAAGTTCCCTATCATCATCCGCCTGTAATTTTAATAACCGCCGTTGCAAGGCTTTTTCTCGAACAGAATTTACAATTTTAAATGTAATATCCAAAACATCTTTTGTGTTTAATCTTTTACTACACAGTACTTGTTGGTGAATAATACAGTGATATGTTAAAAACTGGATATTTGTCATCGTTTTTTTACATAATGAAATGAAGTCCGATTTTATTACCTATCATTGTAGGAGCACCATCAGTAGTAATAGACACAAGTTTAAAAAGCAGAAGTTTGTGTTGTTTCACAAATTCATCAAATGCCGAAAAAATGTCTTCTCCCCTAGTCCTTCCCAATAATGGTATAATGTTCAAAAGTTGTTCTTTACTTGAATAATCTTGAACTACCATGCGAATAAATACCATTAACTGAGCAATATCAGTGAAGTCGTTTGATTCATCAAATTGTAATGAAAACGCAACAAACTGGTGAATGTCTGACATTAACCTGTCCTGGAAACTTTACTCTGGCAATTGGAACTCTTCCTTTCGGCAATTTGAAACCTTGTCTGCGGCCTAGATATAGTCTCTCTCTAGTGACGTCTCAAACCGAGAAGCTCCTTTCTGGAAGCGGGAAACTCCTCTCTCAAGCAACATGGATCTGGGCAGTCTCTCTGACAGTGACTCTGCACCGGGTGGCCTCCTCTCTGACAGCAATTCTGGAACCGGAATCCTTCTGCTAGCTTCAGTCCCTTTTTCTTAGGCCTCCTCTGAGACCTCACATGAAGTTTGGCAACCCCCAAAGAATCGGTACGATTCTTTCATCTTAAGTTTCAAGTTTCTCATGCCTTTTGTTCTCCTCCACTTTCTTTTGATTGTAAGTTGTTGGCCATCAGAAAGTTGTTTGAACTCTTTCTGACTGACTTCGGAGATGTTTACACTTAGAGCCTGCAAATCTTTCTCATACATACAAGTTACAATAACAATCTTTCTAATGCCGCCATGTACAGCTTCAGTGAACAAAAACATTGCCTTTGTTTTTAACACTCTAACATATTCTTATTAAAGCAGTATATACAATTAGATTCAAAAGAGTTATTTACAAAAAAAAAACATCTAATACAAACAAAGTTTTTTTTTTTTTTTTTTTTTACAATATTCACATGGGAACCTAAGTAAAAAATCAATGTAATGTGCTTTGGAATATTTAATATTTAAGCTACAATCGAGTTTTTACACTTTGCTTATAATCGTATTCACTCGGCTCGCTGTTTGACTTCCACTGATCCAAATGAATTCATTTACCCGGACTTATAAGAAAATTACTGATTTGACAATTTTAATGAAAAATAAACAATGGCAATACACTTAAAGTGAATTAAAAATAATACAAAATAATGATAAATAATAAAATATTAGGTTTTCAGTTTTAATTAAATTTGTAAGTAAGGAGGAATACACAAGAGATCAGCCAAAAATCATTCCACGATTGACCAGTTGATCGCGGAACGATCGCGATCGAAGGGTCGATAGTGATCAACGGTTTGAACACTCCTGTTATAGGATAATACTGGAGAAGTTCTAAAGAAAATAGTGGGAGATCAGGGAAGAACCAGAAGTCATCCCTGGAATATGTATAAAGAGGGTGTGAGTAGGGGAATGAGGGTCAGATTTTTTTTGTGCAGGGTTGTAAATGATTTGAATGCCTTGCCTGACAGTGTGGTGTCTGCAAGGAGTTTGAATGCATTCGAGGCATGGTATGATGAGCTGTGTGTGTGATAAAAGGACCTCCCAGATGAGTGTCCGACTCCACTGAGGTCTTGAGGTAATAATAATAATACTTTAGAATAAAATTTTAAAGGAAACCAAAAACTCTTCTATGATGTTTTAAGAAGAATGAGGTCAGAGAAAGAATGCCCCATAAAGTTTATCAAAAATAAGGATGGAAAGTTACTCACAAATTCCGAAGACATCATGGAAAAATGGAAACAGTACTTCCAAGAATTATTGGAAGACGCAGGACATGGAAAAAATAGAACCCTAAGAGCAAGACATGCAAGCAAAATAGATCAAAGTGAAGAAATTCATGTAAATGAACTGTTAGCAGCAATAAATAATATAAAACTGGGCAAATTAGCAGGCCATGACAAAATAACACCAGAAATAATAAAGAATTGACGAACGAAAGCCATAAAATTTCTTTTATGCCTATTCAATGTTGTATGGAAAAAGAAAATTATTCCAAAAGACTGGAAAGTAGCAATAATAATCCCTATATTTAAGAAAGGAGACAACCTTAAATGTGAAAACCATAGAGGAATTTCACTTTTAAGCATTCCAGGAAAATTGTATGCCCGTATTTTAGAAGAGAGGCTTAGGAACCAAACTTAGGATACACTGGACAAAATGCAATATGGCTTTCGAAAAAACAGAAGTATGCAGGATCTTATCTTCAATCTTAGACAAATATCAGAGAAAACATTGGAATATGGAAAAGAACTACACGCATGTTTTATAGATTTCAAAAAGGTCTTTGACTGAGTTCCCACAGACACTTAATAGGTAAACATCAAAGAGAAACAAGATAACTTAATAGCAGCCATACAAAGCCTCTATAAAAGTAACAAAAATTATGTAAGAACCTGTAATAATAGATCAAAAGAATATGAAACAAATGTAGGAGTGAGACAAGGATGTATCCTCAGCCCTCTTCTCTTCATTATAGTAATGGATGAAATTTTAAAGGCATGCCAAACAAAAACAAAAAAATTCCACCTAGGATACAGGAAACTGAAAGAAACCAGGATTTCACACATGGCTTTTGCAGATGATGTAGTGATTCTAGCAAATACAGCTGAAGATCTGCAGTAAAACATCAACATTTGGTATGAAGAAACAAAGAAAGGGAATATGACCATAAATATAAATAAAACAATGATCATATCTAGAAACCAACCAAAACACATAATAAAAATAGAGACCATCAACTGGAACAAGTCCACTCCTTTAAATACTGGATCGTATATACAAGAAGATGATAGACAAGACACAGAAATTAACAGCAGGATAACTGGGGGAACAAAGCTATTCTATGCAAATAAAGGCCCACTCCTAGATAAGAAAGAGGTCACCCAGAATACCAAAATGGCAGTGTGCCGTTCAGTGTTTCTGCCAATATTAACATACAGTTGTGAGTTTTGGTGTTTAACAACAGGAAACACAAATAAACTACAAACAATTGATATGAAATATCTTAGGAAAGTGGCACAAAAAACAAGACTAGACCGAATAAGAAATCAAACTATAAGAGAGAGCCTTCAAGTTGCACCTCTGAATCAATTCATAACACAAGCCCAAATGAGGTGGTTTGGGCATCTTAATCGAATGGAAGAAGGAAGAATGGCAAAAACTCTATACGAAAGTCAGAAAATAGGAAAAAGAAACATAGGCAGACCCAGGAAAGATTGGCAAAAAGAAATTAAAGAAAAATTGGAAAAGAAGAGAATTAACTGGAAAGAAGCAAAACAACAAGCCTTGGACAGGATACCATGGAAATCTCGTTGGCAAAATCTCGACGCTTCAAAGCACAAGAGGTCATAGACGAAGAAGATCACTTGAAAGAAATAGGAACATTTACCTATGCTTCATAGACTTTCAGAAGGCCTTTGACTGGGTAAAACATAATAAAATGTTCAATATATTCGATAAATCAGACATAAAAGATCATGTACTGAAGATTATAAAAATTATTTACACCAAACAGAAAATGCAGCTGTTTAACTCTGAGGCTCCTATAGTGAAAATAAAAAGAGGAGTTAGACAAAGTTGTATCCTTGCACCAAATGTATTTAATATCTATAGTGAGACAGTGATGAAAAAGATTGAAAAAAAAAAAAAAAAGGAATTAGTATCAATGGTATAAAATACAACAATCTTCGATATGCTGATGATACCATTCTAATAGCAGAAAACAGAAACAAATTAATCAAATTACTGCAGCTACTAATTGAAGAAGGTAAAGAGTTTGGATTAAATATAAATGCAAAAAAAGACCGAATTTATGAAAATCTCAAAAGAAAACAGATGCGAGCCAGAAACATAAACAACATGAAAATTGATGGTATCTCGCTAATCCAAACTAATAAAAACCGTGCTCGTTCGGATTAGCGAATTCCCCCCAAGAGACAACAATAACTACCATTTAATACAAAAATAAATCAGATTCTAATGGTACATCAATTTAATTCTGTAAATAAATGAAGTAACTGACAGAAAAAAAAAAGCTACTGTACTGTATTGTAAAACTTAAAAAAATAATACAGTAGACAAGTTTATTTTAGTAAAAAATTTGGTTTGTATGTACCTGTATTGTTGAGGATTCTGATTTAATAAAATTGCATAGTTCAGTACATAATTTAATTTGTTTAAAAAATCACTTCTGTCTTGTACACAACACAAAAAGTTTCACAAAATAACACAAAAAAAAGTTTTATTTCTTTGTAAAAAAGTCACTGATTTTCTTTTGCTTCTTAGAAGCTCAACTTTTTTCAAATGCTTCTTCTCAGAGCTGCATTAGCAATAAAATTTTGTGGAATGGTGTATCATTCTGCTTAGCCCATTCTATACATATTAAAACTGTCAACTGCCTCTTCATGTTTTACTTTTTTTTTTCTTAGAGTTCTTTATCGTCATTATCGTCTTCTAATTCATTCTGTAGCATCATATTTATAATTTCAGTATCTGATTTGATTTCAAATTCACTTTCGGTTCTACCTGTAATCCATTCTGAAACATCTGCTTGTGAAATTTATGTTTGAGTATAGTATAAAAAAGCAAACGTGAACACATAATAAATCAAAATAGGCCTACAGTATAACCGTACAATTGACAGTATGAAAAAATACTGTACTGTAATAATAATAATAAAATAAATAATAGTTAAAGTAATAATTATTAAATAAAAATAATAGTACACAAAACAATAATGAGTAATAAATAAAACTTTTTTCTTTCAAATCGCAGTTCGGATTAAAGAGGTTCGGATTAACGAGATACCACTGTACAACAAAATAGAAATATTTAGGCACCTACTTTACTGCAGATGGAAAGCAAGAACAGTCATAGCTAAAGATGCCTTCTGGAAATATAAGGATCTACTCAGAAGTTCTGTGGGTATCGAGACAATGAAAAAAATTATAAGAACATTAGTAGTGTGGCCAGTTTTCACATATGGAAGTGAGACCTGAATATTCAAGAAGAGAGTAAGACAACAGATAATGGCTTTTGAAATGTGGTGTTATAGGAAAGCTCTGAAAATCGCATGGACAGAACATGTGACAAATACAAATGTCCTACAGAGAATGAAAACACATAGATCTTTATTAATATTAATTATTATAGGAAATGATCCAGAGAAAGATGAGACTGGCAGGACATGTACTGAGAGGTTCAGTAGGGCAGAGGATACTAACAGTTTTAGAAGAAAAAATTATGGGAAAAGGATCAAGAGGCAAAAAACAAAGTACATGGCTTGAAGATATATGCTCATGGACAGGATCACATGGCTATGCAGAAACAAAAAGGAAAACCACCAACAGAGAGAACTGGAAGGACATGGTGCTGCACCCTCTCACTGAGGAAGCTACATGAAGAGAGATAATAAAAACAGCTGATCTGGCAGAAGCATAGACTTGAGAACCATAACTGAGTCTTGATATTACAAGTGCTCAATATATGCAGAACAATAAACATCAGTCCACAACCCCAAGAGGGTGAAAGCTAAAGTACAAAGGACATTCATCTTTCTCTGGCAACTATCTTACAACAGACATGAGTTAGAAATGTCAATTTTTCCGAACGAGTCCCAAAAACCATGTATCTGTTTCAACAAGGATTATTGTGTGTCCTTGTCTTACTTCTAGATCACATTTGCAACAAAAAATACAAGCAATACATTTTCTGTGGCAAAAATTTAAATCCACCCAGGAGTTTACAAAATTCAGTGCACCTGCAATTTACCTTACACAGAGCAAACAGGATGCACATTTCCAATAAGAAAAGACAAACAAATGCCACATTAAATTACATCATTATAGTAAAACAGGTCTTTCCAACCATGCACTCCAAACCTGTCAAAGAATTAAATGGAGTCACTAAGTCCCTATACCACACCAAAACTTGGAATGAAATGAAATTCAAGGAAAATTGTGAGATGCTGATTCATTATCCTAATCTCAACAAGAATGATGAATCAGCAATTACAAGAGTCTGGAAGACCAATCTGCAACCCATATAGCATTCAGATAAACGTGATGGCAGAACCCTAATGCAAGTAACCCTGATTGGTGGACAGTGCCTAAAAGATATAATTGATGTAGTTCCACTTAATTTTTTTTAAATATCATTTTTATTTTATTACCTTTTATTATTATTAATTTTCCTTCTTAACTCTTCTCTTTCTTTCCTTCACCCAGATGTCAGGCTAATGTAAATGGTCAACAAAGGAATTATACCATAGCTTATTTATGTGTATTGTTATGAAGCTTTTGTTTTGTTCATATATATGTATACTGATGACAATCTTGATATAGATATCAAAACGTCAAGTGTTGTTTTTCTTAATTATACGAAATTGCTCTACCACATGTTTTTATCTCCATAAATTCTACACAATGAATGATGACCACAGTGTAAGCATGAAAAAAAATTTTCTGTTTTCAAAAGAGAATTTGTGGACAAGATTTGTACATTATGCACTATTAGTGTATAAAAATACACTAATGGAGTGCTTAAGGGTCAAAGCTGTATAACTTAGAGAAGACCTCCACATAGCCTTTAAAGGAATGTGGAGAACCTACCAGGGCTTCTGACCTAATATCCAATCCTCGCCTTCTCGTTTTGCACCCTGTTAGGTATCTACCTGGATACTGAACGAACAAGGATGGGCTGGCAATTTGGGATTTAGCCGACCAAATTGTATTCTTATTGGCTTAAACCACAATATTAAATGATAGTACAACATGATAAAATATCATGCCGGCTGGGGCATCGCCTGTTTAAACAAGGCCCACGTTGTTTTCGCAAGGGAACCAGGGCTAACAGTGAAAAGTCAGCTACTGGGATAAATTCTAAAACACCATCAAACTCAATATCACCAGAATTGAAGTTCTGGTACCATCAACATAAGCCTGAATAGCAAAGAAATGGAGCTAGCTAAGGAATTGGATAAGTACCAGATCGACATAATAGGGGTGACTGAAACAAAAAAGACCAAAACTGGTGAGCTCTTTCCGAGTAATAAATACAAAATGTTATATTCAGGCAGTCCGCGCGGTTAGCCTAGTGGCTTAGCGCTTCGCAACCATATGCCTGGGGATGGAGTGTCCTAGGTTCGATTCCCGTTGGAGATGTGAGGAGCTCAAGGATCTTCCTCAGCCATAGCCAAGTTAGCCGGTCTTGGGCGTGGACAGTAGGGTTTTTTCCGCCAGTTTATCTGGGGTTTTTCATCCCGCAAGCAGGCAAACCGGCCCCGTGAACACACACAGGTTACAGTCATAAAAAATACTTACGGCAAGGAAGGCAACGGGAAACCACCTTGCTCATAATCATCTCCCTAGTATGGCAGCATATATAGCTACCCTCCCCTGGCCGTATGGCAGAAGGGAACAGATAGATAGATATTCAGACAACGACAATCAAGGAAAAGAAGGAATAGCCATAGTATTCAACACTAAATATGAGGCTAATCTTCTTGAATGGCAGGCAGTCTCAAGTAGAGTGATATGGACAAATATCAGAATGAGGATTTGGACAATGAGACTTATTTGTGCCGATGGTCCCATAGAAGGCTATACTAAGGTAGAAGTGGAAGAATTTTTTGAGGCTCTAGAGAAAGCTACGGATACAATGAAAAGGAAAAGTTGGTCCTTGTTGGGGATCAAAACAGCAGAGTAGGAAGTGATTGTCAGACATACAAAAATATTTTGGGAAAACTTGGAGAAAAGAGCAAAGCTAATAATAATGGCAAATACCTATTGGATTTCTGCTCAGGACATGGACTGGTTATTACTAACAACATGTTCCAACATAAAAATGTGCACAAATTCAGATGGAGCGAAGACGCAAGCAATAAGAAAGACTTATTGCTTGCGTCTATCAACAATATATTATTGTTGATAGTGATGTTTTCTCTCTTGTGCAGGACACTAGAGTGTACAGAGGATTTGAAATTGGAAGTGATCACCATTTAGTCTTGAGCAGGATAAAGTTGAAGAACCTGTAAGAAAGTTTTAAAGTGAATAAAAGTTGAGCAGCTTTCAGATGTGAACAGTAGACTAAAATATACAAACATCATTCAAGAAAAAATGAAAGAGTTTGAGAACAGTAATCAAACCTTGGAGATTCAATAGCAAGCCCTGAAGAAAACATTCATTGATTCAGCCAAAGATGTGGTGAGGTTGTCTGCAAGGATAGAAAAATCAGAACTCCGGTGGACACAGGAAATTAAACAGGCAGTGAAGGAAAAGAAGAAAGCATATCAAAAGTTACTGGCAAATAAGTCAGCTTGTGCTCTTAGAGAATATACAGACAAATGTAAGAAAGCTAAACACTGTAAAACTAGCTAAAGAAAAGTCACGGGAAGACTTTGGTAAGAGCATAAAAAATAAATATCAAGAGGGTGGCAAGATATTCTGGAGGTTGTTGAAGAAGCTCAGGAATGGAGGAAAGAGTGATATAAAAGGAATTAGAGATGATAAAGGTGATATGAAAACTGGAGAACAAGATATTCTTGAAGTATGGAGTAATTACTTCAAAAAATTGCTAAATGAAACTAGCAGTGATGACAGTACAGTGATAAAAAAAAAAAACACTGACCAGGTATGCAATCAGGAATACATATCCATGCTTAAAGTAGAAAAAGCCATCAAAAGTCTGAAATGTGGAAAGGCAGCTGGAGTAGATGATATTAGACCAGAAATGCTCAAGTATGGAGGTATAAAAGTTTTACAGTGGCTACACTGCATAGTTCACAGGGCCTAGACAGAAAGACAAATTCCAGATGATTGGAGTAGAGCTCTCATAGTACCTATATATAAAAAAGGGAAATAAAACTGATTGTGAGAATTACAGTGGTATTTCTCTACAGTGTGTTCCTGGTAAGATTTATGCCAGTATAGTTGAGAAAAGGTTGAGAATGATTGTGGAATAGAAGCTTGGTGAGGAACAAGCTGGATTCAGGCCAAATAGAGGCTATCAAGATCAGATATTCACTTTATGAAAAATAGTTTAAAAGTCATGGGAATATAAATAAGATCTGTATTTAAGTTTTGTAGATCTGGTAAAAGCATATGACAAGGTGCAAAATGAGAGAAGCTATTCAAAACGCTACAGTTGTATGTGTCAGTGGATCATTATATCAAGCAATACTTAGTCTTTATTTGAGTTATAAGTCAGTAGTTAGAATTGAAGGAAGTACAAGAAGATGGTTTAATGTTAAATCTGGTGTGAGACAAGGATGTACATTATCCCCCTCTGTTATTCATTATCTATATGGATCACATTATGAAGGAAAGTGGTATTAAACATGATATCAGAATTGGAGATGTTAATATATGCTCTTTGCTTTATGCGGATGATGTTATACTTCTAAATAAATCCGCTACAAGTCTGCAAGATTCTCTGACTAAATTGAATAACTGTTGTAATAGATATGGTATTAAGGTCAGCAATAAAAAGACAAAGACAATGAAAATAGGCAGAATTATTGAAAATGTCAACTGTGTTGTGAATGGAGAACCTATGGAACAAGTAAAACATTTCAGCTACTTAGGCATGATTTTTAGTGAAGATGGTAAATTAAATATAGAAATAGATAACAGAATCAACAAAGCTGGTATGGTAGGAAGTCAATTGAATAAATTCATATGGAATAAGAAAGAAATTAGTCGGAACACTAAATTAGCTGTAAAGAAGACAGTGTTCAAATTTTAACTTATGGATCTGAAAGCTGGGTCAGAAGTAAAACACTTGACCAAAAACTAGAGACCGCAAACATGAAAGTGCTGAGAAAGATTAGACGCGTGAACAGATGGCATCAATGGCAATATCATATTAAAAACGAGAATATTAGGAAAGAACTTGACATTGTCAGCATCCAGGAATGCGTTAACAGAGCTAATCTCAGGTGGTATGGTCACTTAAACAGAATGGGCGAAGAAAGATTAGCAAAACAAGTGTTCTCTTCCAGGTTGGTAGCAAAACAACCTAGAGGAAGACCAAGATATAGGTGGGTTGATACAGTACAAAGTGCATTAGATGATAGAAATATGAGATTTGATAATGTTGGAGTCTTGACAAGTAACAGACTGATTTGGAAGAAAATTGTAGATAGGAAGTTATTAATGATGTAATTTTTTTCATGTAGTACTATCATATCCTGTACACCCCCTTGAGGATACATGGCAGGAATTTGATGATGAACTAAAGAAAGAAGAAACAGCCATTGAGTATAAAAGTAAAATAGAAGAGAAGATGAAAGAAATAGAAAAAGAGATATATGAAGACTAAGATGTAGAAAGCCTATGGTACAGGTTCAAAACACTTCTTCTAGAAACATGCAAAGAAATTTGTGTTGTATCCTTAAATAATAATATACCGTTCAGTGTTTCTACCAACATTAACATACAGTTGCGAATCTTGGTGTTTAACACAGGAAACACAAATAAACTACAAACAATTGATATGAAATATCTTAGGAAAGTGGTACAAAAAACAAGACTAGACCGAATAAGAAATCAAACTATAAGAGACAGCCTTCAAGTTGCACCTCTGAATCAATTCATAACAAGCCCAAATGAGGTGGTTTGGGCATCTTAATCGAATGGAAGAAGGAAGAATGGCAAAAACTCTATACGAAAGTCAGAAAATAGGAAAAAGAAACATAGGCAGACCCAGGAAAGATTGGCAAAAGGAAATTAAAGAAAAATTGGAAAAGAAGAGAATTAACTGGAAAGAAGCAAAACAACAAGCCTTGGACAAGATACCATGGAAATCTCGTTGGCAAAGTCTCGACGCTTGAAAGCACAAGAGATCATAGACGAAGAACGGAGTTCCACAAAGTAAGCATATCAACAGTTAATAAAACTGTATTTTATTATATTCTAAGAATACAAGCATTACGTTAATTTATTTAAGTAGTACATAAATTAATGACTTATTTGGGATTGCTTATTGCTGAATAAGAAGTGGATATTTGGTTTCAACATAATTTAAGTTGGTCTTCCAAGTAAGTGTTTGTCATACATGATCTCAAGCACACCTTAATTTGAACTCAAAGTGAAAACATTCATTTATAAGAGTAGGTTGTGCCTAAACAAGACAGCATACATTGAGCATGTTAATGCATTTTTGGATACTCGACATATTTCATTCAGCATTACTAAGCATGTTTCAATGGGATCTTCCTTACTGTCAAATAGGGATTTAAGAATAATGTCTTCTAAGAGCTCAATCAGCTCCATTTGCAAATTTTCAGGTGCATTGGAGATATGAGATGTGGTTGGATGCAAGTTTTAGTGCTACATCATGTTTTTCAAAATCTTTAAACCTGTTATTGTATCGATCAATGAGTCTAAGATTCATTGAATGCTGTATTCATTATTATTATTTTGGTACCCTCTGCGAAGTCAATACTCATCGTGGAGGCCCACAAAACCAGCAACATGTCTATCATAATGAGCTTTGAAGTTATTTACACTACCTGCATTCACAATACACTCTGGCATTCTTTCCATTCACTAACAACTCGCTACATAAAAAATCTACTCCTCACATCCTTTTCCACCACATCTTTATATAACTTCCAGGGATGGCCTCTTGTACTTCCCATCTTAACATCCACTATTTTTATAATTCCTCTGTATTAATCTGATGGAATCCCTTAACTAACTTGAAGTTCTCTATCATATCTCCTCTTTTCCTCCTATTTGTAATCCACATTCCCTCGAATGCTCTTCCATAACACTCCAGAGTCCTGATATAATTTTGTCATCCATATTTGGACCCTCCTTAGTGTTTCCACATCACAATGAAAACTAGGTGACCAAATTTAATACCACACTTTCTTAGAGATTTTATTAATGCACTATTCTTCAGTTACCTTTGCCATTTCAGTATAATGTTCGGCTGAAATTACAGGTTTGGAAAGAAGAGTTTTTTAAAAAATCAACTTCTTTCTAAATGCCAGAATATTCTGCGACATTTCATATATTGATTTAGTTTTGCCTTGCAGATAAACATTTAGCCGGTTTTGTTTCGACAGAGTCACGTAAAAATGCAACATTTCTGCAGAAATCCTCTTCAGAAAAATCACTAGGTTTATTTTGTTCCATGTTAAAATTTGTAATTTTTTTTCATATTGCTAAAACTTTTACTAGACGACCTTTTCTCTGAGGCAAACAGTACTTTACAGTAATAAGGAAGAGCCACTTATAATCCGAAACACAATGTGAAACTGGCGATGCCTTGAAGCATTTGCTCGAATATAGTTAACTTTCCTTAATGTTTATTTTAAGAAAGTAGATTCAGAGCAAAGATTTTACTGATGTTATACACAATGAAATAGAATCAAGTTATCAGAATTTTGTATTTCATTTTGTAGCAATGCAACCAATGGTTCATGTTTTCCTCTTATACAAGGAGCACCATCTCTGCATAAACTAAATTACACAAATTAAGTTTTGCTTTCTGACATTTATCTTTAAAAATATTAAGAAGATTAATTCCATGTGTTCTCCCCATGAGTAGCCAAACCTATAGCTCTGCATCACATTGAAAATCGGAGTTAAAAAGGAAATATACATTCGATGGACAAAACATTAGAGATGGGAGTGATGGGAAGTTGATAATGGCATCCCCCACACAGAGCCAAATGTATCCAAACCAAATGAAGACGGTAAATAGGCAAACTTTAAGGCTTTCCAACAGTGTATCACAATCAACGAACATGGGTAAATGTGGCAATCTTAGTGACTTTCATTGTGGACCTTTATCAGCACAAGACAGATGAATCATTCTATTGTCCAAATGGTAAGAACCCTAGGGTTCTCGAGGGCAACTCGACGAAACACCATTGATGATGGGGGATCGATGTAGATTATCCAGGCTCATACAAAAACCACAGTGCAAAAGCGGCACATCCAGTTTCATTGTTGGAGGTCCAAGCAGCATCAGCGAGTGAATGGTACACCATATCCTACATACCATGGGCTACAGGAGCTGACACCCTAATCATGTATCACAGTTGACAGTTCGTCGTTGGGCAATGTGCCTGATGTTGGGACCATCAAAACTGAACCTTTGCAATGGTTTGGAGAGCCTTCTTGTGTGACACATTAGATCCCTAAGTGTGTCTGGAGAAGTCCTTAAACACTGTGAGCTACCAGAATGTGCTGACTGATCACCTAATTACTTTCATGGCCATCACACATCCTGCAGCCAATGGTCTGTTTCAGCAGGACAATGTGCTGTCCCACCAGGCTATAACCACCAGGCATGACTCAAGCAACTTATCTGAGTTTAGGACCACCCAGTGGCCCCAAGGTCCCCAGATTTAAATTCGATAGAATCTCTCTGGGATGCTGCAGAGTGAGATATCAGATCATGTATTTGAGACCGACGTCTAAGGTGCAGTTGTAGACAATGCTGACAGGCATGGCTGGAATTACCTCCGGCATCTAGTAGAATCAATGCCTCAGAGTAGAGGTTGTTATTCGTACTAGAGGGAGGAAGACCAACATGCTATTAGGTAGGTTTCTCTAATGTTTTCTCCATTGAGTGTAAAATAAAACTTGTGCTGAGTCAGTAATATCAGTTGACTCATCTAGTGCAATCAAAAAATGAGTATCTTAAATTTTGCAAATTTTTTGAAGCTGTTCAGTAACACTGACAGTTAATTCATGTTGTTGTCCAGTTATAGACAAAAACATTGCCTTTGTTTCAACACTAACATATTCTTATTAAAGCAGTATATACAGTTAGCTTCAAAAGAGTTATTTACAAAAACATTTAATACAAACTATACCGAGACAAACAAAGTTTATTTTTTTACAATTTTCACATGGGACTTAACCTAAGTAAAAAATCAATGTAATGTGCTTTGGAATATTTAATATTTAAGCTACAATCGAGTTTTTACACTTTGCTTATAATCGTATTCACTCGGCTCGCTGCTTGACTTCCACTGATCCAAATTAATTCATTTACCCGGACTTATAAAAAAAATTACTGATTTGACAATTTTAACGAAAAATAAATAAACAATAACAATACATTTAAAGCGAATTAAAAATAATACAAAATAGTGATAAATAAAATATTATGTTTTCAGCTTTAATTAAATTTGTAAGGAGGAATACACAAGAGATTGACCAAAAATCGCTCCGTGATCAACCTGTCGATCGACGGGTTGAATACTCCTGTTATAGATGTTTAAAAAAAAATGTTATGCTGACAAAACAAAGTAATACATTCATTAATTCTCATTATACATTACATGTAATGTACAGAAATATGCTTTCCTTAGTTACTTAGTGGGTTACAACACCCTTGGAATTACCTCTATCTAGCTTGTGCTGTCATTTGATTTTGCCTAAACTTAAATGCATCAAAGTTTATTACACATACATTTGTGTGTTATGTAGTTGAATTTCAGCGAGTAAATTTTTTTTTCTTTATGTGATAATTTTGCCATTAATTTCTTTGACTCGAGTTATTGTTTAGCAGGATCATTTTAAGAGTTTCTTCAGGAGTGATGTAGTAAGAGTTTGTTATTAGTGTGTTTCAACTTATCAGTTGAGATCATGCATCATTCAAAGTATACTGAAATTGTGGAATGGTAGGAGAGGCAAGTTTCTGTCCTTCTTAATTGTCATTTTCTCAGCAAAAGAATTCACAATAAGTTTGATAGTGAAAAAGCTACTCTTTGCATTTTGATGAGATTTTCTGCTCAATTTTCATTTTTTTTGCCTCTGTCAATCATCCACATTGAGGCTAGATGTTCATCATAGTTGATATATTTAAGTATTTTGGCAGGGCATGATTTAGTACTATGCTCTTTACTATTGTATCAAGCACAGATGCCACAACAAATCAAAAATACAAGTATGCCTGTATTTTTCATATTTAAAACATCTTAGATTTGGGATAGCATTTCACTAAGCAGTTAATATGAGTCAATATGATTTAATATGAATAAGTTAATGAGTCTTGAGAAACTAATAACTGGTATGAGACCTAACACAGAGAATCAGGGAAACTAAATTATAAAGGGAGGAATGGTGAGAATGTGAGTGTAAGAGCGACGATGTTATATAACTGTGTTAATGATGGAAATGTTGACGAGGAGAGAATGATTTTGACTTTGCATTCGTCTGGTTTGATCCCATCAAACATGTGCAAAGATGTCTACATGTATAATGCATTAGAGAAGAACAGAGATCAGCAAGTTGTCCAACTATGTCATGCAGATGGCAGACAACAGTATCCAAAAGAACAAGCAGGTAGATTATTATGTCTGTAAACAAATGAGGAGTATCAGAAACAAAGGAGTAGAGTTTGTTGCCTTGGTCAATATGTTGGGACCTCAGATTTTAGGCATTAGAGAGACCTGGTTATCAGAACCAGACATGCTAACTGGTATGGAGTGTAAAAGGTGTAGTATTTTTAGGAAGGATAGAGAGGATAGGAGAGGAGGGGGGGCATGCTGCGAATCATATCTGATGACCTGAATCCAGTTAGAGTTGAAACCCATGATTGTAGTACTAGTAACAATATTTCATGTGGCAGTGAGTTTGAAGCTATCTGGTGTGAGGTGGAATTTAACAAGATCAATTACATAGTTGGGTGTTGTTATGGACCTGGTGGATCAGTTGCTAGTGATGAAGAAATGCATCACCAAATGGAAAAGATGAGCGTTAAAAGAGTAATCATAATGGGAGATTTTAATTATCCAAATATTGATTGGGTAGCAGTAGAATCTCATGAGAAGAATGAAAATGAATTTATTGAGCTGTTGTGGAACAACTTCCTCAAGCAGCATGTGACAGAAGGAACTCAAGGTCAAAGAGTGTTACATTTGATTATAGTGTCAGAGGGTGTTTCAGCTAAAGATGTAACTATTACTATTATTACGGGCGACTCCAGGGAGTCCTTAGACTCATCGAGGGAAGTCCCTAAACATCATGTCCACACAATTATACGACATTCCCACAGTATCTATCATACCTTGCCTTGAACTCACTCACCATCATAGCACCTACAACAGACTGGCAGCTTATTCCACTCATTTACCACTCTAAAAGTAAAGACCCCAGCTCTAACATCCCTGCTAACCAGACTCTTGTTCAGCTTCCATAGGTGTCCCCTAGTTCTCCCACCACCAGTCCTGATCTCAAAATATCCTCTGAATTAATCCTATAGAAACCCTTTAGCAATTTGAATGTCTCAATCATATCTCTCCTTTTCCACCTATCAACTAATTTCTGCAACCCACATCTCTTCAACCTGTTTTCATATGGTTCATTCCATAGACCTGCTATCATCTTAGTCACTTGCCTCTGGATGCTCTCCACCTCCTCCCCATCAAGAAGGAACCTAGGTGACCAAATCTGGGCACAGTAGTCGTGATGAGGTCTTATCAAGGTTCAGTACAGAGGTACAATAACTTGCTCGTCTCTGCTGGTCAAAGTATTTTTCAACAACCAAGTGAGTTGATGAGCTGATTTAGCTACTTTTGCAATGTGCCCCCTAAACTTCATCTCCCTATCCACCAACACTACAAAGTTCTTGGCCTCATCAATCTCCTGGAGTACAATTCCACCAATGTGGTATACTGCTGCTAATCTTTTCACCCCAAAATGCATAACCTTAAATTTTGTCACATTAAATTGACATCCATTCTCCTTAGCCCAGAACTCCAATCTATCCAAGTCATCCTGCAAGATTTTAACATCTTCTGCATTCACTATTGCCCTACCAACTTTGCATCATCATCGAACAAATGAACTGTTCCTCTTAGATCCTTCCCTATATCGTTAATGAACAAATTAAACAGTAGTGGTCCAAGAACAGAAAGAACCCCTGCAGCACACCACTAGTCAAGGGCCATCTTTTGGATTCTACTCCTGAACAAACTACTCTTTGATATCTCTCCATCAACCACCCACCTATCCATCTCACCAACCCTATATCCATTCCCATATGTTGTAGTTTACGGATTAGAATTCCATGTAGTATCCTGTCATATGCCTTAGCCAGGTCCAGCAGTATCACTGTAAACCCATTACCCTTATCCAGTTCAGCCGTCACCGTGTTATAAAACTTGAGCAAGTTACTGAGGCACGATCTACCCTTCACAAAGACATGCTGTCTCCCGTACAGTATCTCATTTTCATCAATCCATTCCTGTATTTTTCCCCTTGACTACTTTCTCCAAGACCTTGACAACGACTCCTGATATGCTGTTCGGTCGGTAATTTGCAACCGTAGTCTTGGATCCTCCTTTATGCAGTGGAACTATTTTCCCTCTTTCCCCACCTTCGGGACTAAACTAGACCTGAGACTCAGATTAAACAACATGGTCAAGGGCACTGATAATTCTTTAGCCGCTTCACGCAAGACCTGTGCCGTTATACCATCCAATCCCACAGATGTATTCACATTAAGGTTCTGTAATAGACTATTCATCTCCACTTCATTCATCACAATTCCCGTATAAACTAATGGTTCCTTCATTTTTTCAATGTCACCACCTGGATGATATACTTTTGCAAAGTGCTCGCTCAGTAACTCCACTATATCGACCGATTCAGTGACCTCCTTACCATCGTCATTCCTTAAAATCACTTTGCTGTGTACAATTTTTTTTCTTGCTTGCAGCATATTGAAAGAACTGTTTGGGATTCTCTTTAGCTTGCATAGCTAATTTCCTTTCATAATCCGCTTTTGCTTTTTTTACCACACTCGTTACCCAGAAGGGTAGCGAGTGTGGTAAAAAAAGCAAAAGCCTTCTGGCCTGCACTTTATACTGTTCGTGTAAAGGATCCAACAAAATGATCCAATAAATCCTGTCGACCGCGCCATTTTGTTGGATCCTATTTCATCTTAACCTATACTTTTGATCTGTCAATTTGTCACTACAATGTTCTTAAACAAAAAAAATAAGTTGCTAGTTAATTTCTAATCCAAATATAGAGAAAATTTGTATTTATTGACTGTGCCACTCTATATCTAAATTAGTCCAAGAATTGAAGTAAAACCAACTCTCAACTATTTCCCTTTTATGTGTTGTTATCATGTATACAGGCCGAGTTTATTTAACTTATTTAATTCACCCACTTTGGTTCGATTATTTTATGAATGGTGCAGTAAAAGAGATTCAGGCAAAGTACAACTTAGATCAACAAAACAAACATTTAATATAGGCTTACAAATTACACACCTTAGTTTAAATCGCCGAATAAGGTATTACAAACATTTTAGCTCATCTGGTAATACAGTCATATAATTTCAGGCAACGGTTAATCTGTTGTCTGAAATACAGCTTTCACAAAATTCAATTAACTACTTGATAAAGTTCAATGTCATAAAGTTCCTTAGTAACCAATTACATTAATATCTAATAGTTACTTAAGTTTCAAATACAATATAAGGGCAGCAACGCTTCTTCACAAGCATACACTCTTAAATCCACACTCCACAAAAGTTACTGTTAATGTAGGGATATTTTAGGAAGAAACACACATCTCCGCATAGGAGTAACAAAAGTTGGTTAATTCTTACCGGTAATTTTCCTTGTTCATCTACTTATATATGAACGCCTTTTAAAACTGTATTCACTTAAAATAATTAACAGCACTCGTTAAAACAAATCTTCTTAGTAATAACTGAATAATTTAATGGTCGCAATTCACATAGTTAAAGGTTCTTGCATGGAGCAAAACGCTTGTACTAATTTTGACATCACTTGGCCAATTCAGTATTCTACTAATAACTCATGAACTAAGGTAACACACAGTAATTCTTTAACTTGAAGTTTTTATGCACAGTTGCCTATTCTTCCGGCATTTAATTAATCTTTTAGGCACTATATCGCTTAGCACAGCTATCGTTTAAATTTAACCTTGCTGCCTCTAATTATTCTCTTCGTTACTCCGTGCTAAGCTTCAAGTTTCCGTGTGTCCCTGAAAAGTAGGTCCTGAATTTAAATGCCAACTAAAGTATAGCTAGTCATCCAGTTGTCACCTTGTTATCTTCAGTTGCTTTATTTGTTGTTCTACAACTTACTAGCTAACTCGCTCCTCGACTAGTAAACTTTAATTAGCTACTTGAGTGACTCGCTGACTTGCTGTTATCACACTCTGATTCCCCAAATCAATCTCCTCCGATTCCATCCGAATGAATCGTTTTCTCCGTTCTTCGCTTATATATCCCCTCTTCCTGCCGAAATCGTTCTCGTGCTCCACTTCTATCTACCACACTCTGTTCTAAACTCGTGCTAGCTATCTTACATACGACTCCATGACAACCAAAACAAAATATAATAAAACTGAGGCATTGCATAACGTTATACCTCTACATACAGGAACAAATAAGGAATATTTACACTTCAATTAATATGCAGTTAAAATGTTGGATACAAATTCTTACAATATTAACATAGCAATAAATAAAATAAACTTAATATTTTAATACAGAGTCGTTTCACTATTAATACATATCTTTGATTAGATAATTAAATTTTAATAAAACTTAAAGGTAGTTATATGAATATTAATTTATAAATAAGTGATTTACATTAAATAATATTTACAAGTTTTGCTTATGTGATGGAAGATCATGTTGGATTCTGAAGCAAATATTAATTACTCAAATCTCTATATATTCAGAATCCAACACATGTGTCCTCTCCTCCTTTCAATCAATGTTACCATAGTTGAAATCCCCCATAATAATTACCCCCCTTCCACTCATTTCATCAATTTGTTTATGCATACCATCTCCACCATCTATTCCATCACCTGGTCTATAGTAGCACCCAACTGTATATTTTGTTCTGCCAGTCTCAATCTCACACTAAATAGCCCTCAAATGAGCTCTTTTCACTATCCTGCGATACAACTTCAATTCTCCTTGGCTGCAGTTCATCAGCTATGATCAATAACACCCCTCCCCCCATTTTATTCTCTCTGTCCCTCCTAAACACACTATAACCTACACATTCTATCCCACTAACTATATCATCTTCCGTCAGCCATGTTTCACTAATGCCAATATCCTGTGGACAGGAAGAGCCAATCAAGGCCAAAAATTCTTCCTTCTTGTTCCTAATACTCCTGGCATTAGTATGCATGAAATGCAGTGGTCCCTTTGTCCCACCCCTATCTTGATGCGTTATTCTAACTATCCCATTCCGATTTTTTGTCCTTAGTACTGGCTCGGGTACATTATTACACTAAACTGTCTCACTGATGTCCGCATATCCACCCCCCCCCTCCTTGGTAGTTCTAGTTTCCCTGGTTCTGCATATCCACTTTCACTTCATTTAGCAACACTTTTTCCAGTCTCCATACACCAAATCCATTCGAATGCAGGCCATCCATCTTGTATAAATCCTTTTGCCCATCAAACTCATTCCACACCACACCGTCTGCATAACCTGCGCATAATGTCATTTGCGATTATGGTCCTCCTTCTAAACTCCTCTCTGTCATACCGCGGCAATAGACTCACCATTCTAACTCTGTCACTCTTTTCTTTCGCTGCCTTTAATAATAGTTTCAAGTCCTCTCTCATAAAAAATTTATCTCCTTTCAATTCATTCGTACTCGCCACAACACTATTCTTTCACCCTCTGTTTTTGCACTTTAATACTCTCACTTCCATCCTTAAATTTCGCACCCAGTAAGTACGATTTAGTTAAACTCCCATCCATCACATCTTAATAACGAGTCGCCATACAACACTCTTTCCTTCATTTCAGAAACTCTCCCACTCTTACGCTAATTTTTCCTTTCAAACACTTGTTTATTTACGTTAGCCAAATCACTCTGGAAAGAGTTTTGCAGATGCTCTAATTGCCGCTGCGCATTTTGTATCACTGCACGCAACCTAGCGATCTCACTTCCTACAAATAATTCCTCATTTTTTTCATCATTTAAACCATTTTCTCTCTCTGTATAGTTGCTTTCACTCTTTCTTTGATCACAACTCTCATTGCCATCTTGTACAACATTGCAATTCCCTATCAAGCCACTATTTTCACTCACATTCTGGCTTTCTTCAGCCATAACTACCTCACAACCTGACACATACTTCAACTCCTCACTTTGCTTACACTTTCTGCACATTCTCCCACCACTATCACTTTCAATTCAAACTCCAGCCTCATTCGGGAATGCATAGATCCCACACACATCACATTGGACAAACTCCCTCACATTACAGTTTTTGAACAAAGCCGTCGTATTTTTGGATGCCATTATCTTACGTCGCATTGCCGCCATGTGCTATTCTATGAAACATATCGTTAAAATACTAAATTAAATAAAACGGAATTCACACAGACACAACAAGCTACCAAAATTAGACAATATTACATTATGATTTAAACCTATATTCTAATTTTCACTCAAAATTATACTTAGCTTTCGGGAGCTCTCTGAAAACACTACCATTCTGCCTATTCTATTCTAACTATTCTGCCTCCAGTTGGTGAAAGTGATCATGCAGTACTCACTTTGGAAGTAACTAAGTTCATCCAGCAACCGACCCCATTTATGAATCAGTTGCTGGATGGAAAGTATATCGACATGCATGGAAAGCATTTAAACAATACTTACATGATGCGATATCAGAATGTATCCTGAGAGTTCGAAGAATAAATAGAGTAGGAGTCAAATGAATGTGTAATCTTATTAAGCAAGAGATTCATAAGAATAGGGTGATGTGGAAAGAATACCATGTGCATAACGATGATGACCGTTATGAAAAATATAAGCAGCAGGATAGAATAGTCAAAACTGTTGTAAGGAAAGCAAAGTCTGAGTGTGTAAAGAAACAGGCTCTGCATGCCAAAGACAACCCACAAGAATTCTATCAATATGCTGCAAGTAAAAGAAAAAATGAATATGAAAGAATAACTATTTTAAATGCAGATGGCATGAGGGTTACAGATGCAGAAAAGGTTATTCAGCTAATGAGTGCCCATTTTGTTAAAGCCTATCAACCTGGTGTACGCAACATTGAGCTCACTGCTCAATGGATGAAGAAACTCTGATGTATGAGGATGAGGTATTAGAGCTGTTGAGATAACAACTCAAATTGAATAACAATTCTGCAATAGAAACTGATGGGATATCAACACATGTGCTAAAAGAATGTTCAGCTGAACTGGCTATTTAACATGAGTATTAGAACAGGGAAGATTCCATGGGAATGGAAAGAATGTATGGCAATTACATTGCACAATAGTGGTGCAAAGACCGAAATATTCAACTATCCAGCAATTAGTATCTCAGGAGTAGTGGTGAAGATTTTTGGAAAAATTGGTTAAGGCTAGCATTCAGAAATGGATTGACAGTGAATCTCTACTTTGCAATGAGCAATATAGGTTTACTAAGGGAAGGTCATGTTTTAGCAACTTACTCGCATTCTATAACAATGTTACCATTGAACTAGACAAGGTGAATGGATATGCCATGATATTTTTGGATTTTGCTAAGGCTTTTGACAGAATACAGCATAGTAGACTGTTGAATAAATTGGAGAATATAGGTTTGGATTATAAAATGTTACTGTGGATAAGAGTCTGGCTGACTGACATATCAAAAAGTGGTATATGGGCGATGTGAGTCTGCAAGATTTAAGAAAACCAGTGGTGTACCAGAAGGATCAGTGCTTGGCCCACTGTTATTCAATCTGTACATTAACGATATTGGGAAGGATTTGGCAGGCAACATACAGCTATTTGCTGATGATGCAAAGATAGGAAAGGTAATCAGGAATGCAGCTGATATGCAGTACCTGCAGAATAATTTGAACAGGCTGGAATTGTGGGCATGGGAAAATGAATGCCAGTTCAATGTTAGTAAATGTACAGCCATCCACTTCGATGTGATTAGATATCCAATGTCATATTATATTGGTGGATTATGCTAGAAGAAACTGATCGGACTAGGGATCTTGGAGTGTTAGTAGATAGGAAGTTGAAGTTCAAGGGACTCAAGGGGCATGGAATTTTTCAATTTTTCAAAAAAGATTGCATATACAACTCACAAGATAATTGCAATGCTGAAATGACGTTCACATGAAAAGATAAGGATATCATTTTGCCTCTTTACAAGGCCTTGATAAGACCTCACTTGGACTATTGTGCACAGGTCTGGTCTCCTAGTTTCTGTTGCGATTCTGATATAGTGGGGAGAGAGTGCAGTGTTAAAAATGATATCAGGATTGTGGAATACTGATTATGAAGACAGATTGAGAATTTGTAGACTGTAGACACTAGCAGAAGAAAGAGGGGTGATATGATTGAGACTTCCAAACTTCTGAAAGGGTCACAGAATTTCAGTTGATGGAATTTTTCAATTTAGGGAGGGTGGGGAAAAGACAAGAAGGCATCCTTGGAAGCTGAGAATGAATGCCGCTAAGAAGGGGCAAGGGCTAGATTTTTCTCTCATATGGTGGTGCATGATTGGAATGGATTACCATTGGATGTTGTGAGTGCAAGCTGTGTGAATGAATTCAAGAATAAGCTTGATAGCTAGTGCGTGTAGTATGTGGCCTTCCTCGATAAGTCTCTGACTCTTAGGAGGTCTCTCTTAATAATAACAATAATATCTTATTTTCACAATTGGAGGTTTACATGTATCAATCATAATAATATTCCTAGTCAGAATCAGACACCATCGATACTCTTAAGAATATCAAAGATCTTTCATATGACTCCTTTAGAATAATGGTATTTTTATAGGGAGTTATTACAATAATTGATACCCCCCCCCCTCTATGGATTACTTCCTCTTTACTACCACTTTTCAGGGTGTTGCATTTTTGCTTGCCCCCCCCCCATACACAAATGCATTATCTATAAAGTCACAAAAGTGAAACAGCAGAAAAGCCAAAAAAAAAAACCATGTGACGAGTAAAGTGAATGGTATAAATTGGAAGAATATGATGCTTTTCCAAATTAGTGCAAATGGTTCTGGGTGAAATGGCTGTGAGAAGAGAACTGATAGAGTTTGAAAGAGACATTGTGATAGGATGCCATGTTGCAGGCCTATCTGTTTGGCAAATTGCTGATAAATTGGACCATCAAAGGTCATCAACCAGTAATGCCATACTGAGATGGACGTGCATGGAGTCAACTGCAAGTGATACCCATAATGGACGACCACCACATTTACCGAATGTGACCATAGAGTTTTACAAAGGATAACATGTAAAAACCACCATTCATCAACCGGCACATTGAATGCAAAGGTCTAGGCATTGAGTGGAACATGAATCTGCACAAAAACTTCAGAACCAAGATTCGTAACATAGATTTCCATTGTGGGACTGCAATCTATAAGCAAACATTACCCAAATCAGCATGCAGTTCATCTTCAGTGGTGTAAAGAGCATGTACAGTGGGACATGGAAGCTTGGAATGCTATGTTATGAAGCGACGAATCACGCTCTCTACCAAGCAGATGGATGGGTGTGAGTGTAGTAAATGTCCAGTGAACGTCTCTTACCAGAATGTGTAACCCCAACTATGAAATTCAGAGGTGGTGGACGTGATGGTCCCGTTTCCTATTTTTCCTGGTTTGGCCTCAGACCCATTTGTGGTGCCACGAACATCGAACTCTGAGAGATATCTGAACATTTGGAACAATGCAATGCTCTACTTTGTGGCATTTCTATGGAACTGACCATTGTCTCTTTCAGCAAGACAATGCACCGAGTCATAAGGCTGCTGCTTTAACTGCAAGGTTTGTGGATATGAACGTCACCACACTTGCCTACATAGCCTATAGAGCCCTAATCTCAAACCTATTCAACATCTGTGAGATGGAATAGAGTGTCCGGTGAGGTCACAGAACGCCCACCCTGCAACAGTCAAAGACCTCATTACATGGCTACAGAAAAAATATTCCAAAATTTCCATTGATTGCTATCAAACACTTGTGGAAAGTATGCCACATAAGATTGTTGCAGTTATTGCAGTAAAAGAAGGATCTACATCTTATTAAGGTGGACCTCATGGCTGTTGGTTCCCCACACTATGGGTGTCCACTGATTTCCTTCCAAGCAATGTATTTACAAACCACAATGATGACAGCTTGCCATCATGTCCATGAACAGAGTAAAGAAGATCAGTCACAGTTAACGATTGTGGCAGCGGCTATTTCAGGAAAATCAGAAGCATACAAACTGTTCAAAATTAGGAAGAGATAAGCAGAATACATGCCATGATTTAATAATTGTTTTTAAGTTTCAAAAATGTTAATAGAGGTATGGCATGGCTTAAAACTAACAGCCAATGTTTTTATGGGACAATTACTATTTCTCACAGTAAAAAGACCAACTAGTTTTACCATCTAAGAAAACACTGTTTTCAGTATGTATTAGTCCTGAACTGTTTTCATTTCATAAAACTCCATGCACTATGGAAGGCAGCAAGATAATGAGTGATCTGATGTCTGGTAACTTACTGTATCACCCTACATGTAAAATTTGAAAATACTAATGACATTCCATTTTTAGTAAAAAAAAAAAAAAGAGAAGCAATAATTTACCTGCTTTATATCAACATAACAGCAAAAAGTTTAATGACACTAAGAAAAATCGACATAAAGTGAGTTTTATATTGGCCGAAGGATTTTAATTGATACTAAATAAGAAATACCAATACGTTTTGCCAACTTAGCTGTTTGGCTTCTTCAGGGTGAATAAAAGAAATACAAAACAACTTAAACACTTAAACTGTTCATGAAAGAATGAACCAAATACAATTGTATTTTTTTATAAATACAGAAGAAAGCGTACATCAAATGCATGAAGCGTGTATGATGTCAACTGCTGTTATGCAGGAACATTCTGTAATTAGCAGCGAATTTTAACTCCGGCATGCTTAATGATCTTATGAGGGTCTTCCAAATATCAGCTAGAATTAATCCTTGGTTTCTATTGAGATTGCGTTTAGACACAATCTCAATAGAAACCAAGGATTAATTCTTTTATGTATTGGGAACAGAAGGAAATCTTCCTCTAAATAGTGCATGGAGCTTTTGTCCCATTCGAAGGTATGGTTTGTCCTTGAGAAATGAAGAGCTAACCCAGAATTATCTTCTTTGTTATTGTTTACACCTCCTACGTGTTCTTTTTTTTCTAATTTCCAAACTTCTTGAGGTCTAACCAATCTAATTTAATCCACATGAACAGGGGATATTATAGACACCAGCATATTTGAAGAAGGCATGACTGTTTTTCGGAGATCTTAAAAAATGGCAGATAGTCTTTAAAGGTTTAAAAGTCACTAGTATTTCATGTGGCTTGAGGAGTGTAGCAATCTTTTTAGAAATTGTCCGATCATATAAGGAATGGCGATGGTGGATTTATAATGTATTTCCTCAGATCGTTGTTGTGGGGGATCGTAGAAAAGTATATAACAGAGAAGACAATTCTGGGTTAGCCTTTCATTTCTCGAAGACAAACCATGCCATCAAATGGGACAAAAGCTCCATGCCCTATTTAGACGAGGATTTCTGTTCCCGATACATAAAAGAAGCCATAACAGTCATCTGTTCTAAACACAATCTCAATAGAAACCAAGGATTAATTCTAGCTGATATTTGGAAGATCCTCATTAGATCATTAAGCACACCAGAGTTAAATTTTGCTGCTAATTACAGAATGTTCCTGCATAACAACAGTTGACATCATACATGCTCCATGCGTTTGATGTATGCGTTCTTCTGTATTTGTAAAAAAATACAATTGTATTCAGTTCATTCTTTCATGAACAGTTTAAGTTGTTTTGTATCTCCTTTATTTATCCTGAAGAAGCCAAACAGCTAAGTTAGCAAAACATGTCGGTATTTCTTACTTAGTACCAACTAAAATCCTTTGGCCAATAGAAAACCCAGTTTATGTTAATTTTTCTTATGTTCAGATGGTCAAAAATAGCATAAAATCATTATTTAATGACACTGTTGATAAGTTAGTATAACCGTTTCTCAACAGACTGTTCTTTCTAAAAAAAATAAAAAGTTACAGCAAGAATTTATTCAAAGTTGTTTAAGTAACAGCTAATGTCAATGAATTACAAAATACACACCTTACATTACTCCTACTTACCAACGCTCTTGGTGTAAGTGAGATATCAGTATCATTTGGTTTCCATACAGATCTCCGCTTTGAAGACCTTAAAGATTTGTTTCGACTCAAAATTTTCTGCCGTTGGGAGATTTCATGAGGATTCAAATTAGGTTTTTGGAATTTGGAATTTTTTTCAGATGCTAAGTCACGAAACAGACTGCGATATGAGGTCTCAGTGATATCCATGCTATAAAAACAGTGAAATTTATGAATGATGACAATGAAAATAATTACATAAAACAATAAGGAAAGGAAAATAATTACAATATGAGACTTCAAACAAATAGCTAATATTAAATTTAAGTGATTTGTAAGCTTCACACATCTTGGTATACATCATTTGAAGTTTCTTGCATTATCCAGAGGGTAATGTACAAAGCAGAATATTTAACTCAGTGAGAGTAAATACTGAAGTACTAAAGCATAATGAAAAGAAACTTTGTATGCTTGCCATATATTGTAATCCTTAGGGAATAACACAGAAATGTTGAATGCATATTATAAGTTATGTTGTTTACCGCAGTGTTTCTATGTCAAACACTCATTGCATGCAATCATTGCATTAACAACTGTTTTTGTCACTTGACTCACTTTGAATCTCAGTAACGGGTATGTAGGTTAGTTGTTTTTTTTTGGAATAACTATCACTAGGTAACAGGAATAATAGGCAAAGAGTAAGAAAGCAGGGAAGGAGAGCTGAAAAGGTCTAATAAACCACCAATTAATTTCCCTCATTTCAGAAAAGTTTTATTATGTATCTTTAACTACTCTCCAAGGGAAAACTGTGACATTAATAATTGAAGGAATTGGTGAGTAGAATACATTGCCTGAGTGTGTTATGAATGTAGACACATTAAATCAGTTTAAGGCACAATTAAATTAGCACCGTGCACGATAGTGAATGCCTCCCACAATGAGTCTGATTCCATGGAGGTCAGACTCATCGGGCTCAGACAATAGAAATGTATTTCTATTTTCTGAGCAAATATTCTTTATGCCTACTTCAAAAAACGTTGAAAGGTGCATTAAGGAAACTAGAAGACATATGCAAGTATATTAGTTAAGTGAGGCATTTTAACTTTGTATTTTAAGGAATTCGAGAGATAAGGCAAAGCAAATGAATGAACAAAACAATAAAAATAAGTGCCACAAAGGAAGTTCTCATATGATCATGTGAAACTACAGAATTTTCAGTTGAATTATTATTATTATTATTACGGGTATCTCCATGGACTCAGTAGATCATCGCGGGAGACCCAAACTAACAAAACAATATCTATCATATCTGTACTTGAATTCATTTACAGACGAAGAACTCACAACTGAGTCAAGCAATGTATTCCACTCATTCACCACCCTCCAGGTGAAAAACCTCATATGCATGCCCTTGTTAACCACACTTTTCCTTAATTTCCAGGGATGACCTCTTCTTCTTCCATCACTATCACACAGCTGAAAAATTACCTCTGCATCAATCTTATAAAAACCTTTTAGTAATTTAAATGTTTCTATCATATTCCCTCTTCTCTGACTATCAACCAACCTCTGCAATCCACAAGCTCTCAATGTAAGGAGCATTTTTTACATCACTCACCAACTTAGTCACTCCTCTGAACCCTTTCCACGGCCTCCTCTTCTCCAAGCAATCCAGGTGACCAGACCTAAGCACAGTAATCCAAATGTGCAAGTATCAGCACTTTATAAAGGGGAATAATAGCCTCTTTATCTCTGGATGTTGGTGTGTTCCTCAATAACCAAGTAATCCTATGTGCAATCTTGGACACCTTAGCAATGTGTCCCCTGAACTTCATCTCCCTATCTACCAACACACCCTAAGTCCCTAGCCTCATCAATCTCTTGGAGTACCGTTCCATCAATGTAGTACACAGCTAGTAATCTTTTAATCCCAAAATTTGCTATTTGGATTTGCTAATGGGAGGTCATGTTTTAGTAATCCTTCTTCTTCTTTGAGTGCCATCTCCTATCGGAGGTCGGCGACCACCTTGGCAAATTTTGAGCGATTCTCAGCTATTCTGAGCAGTCTCTCAGAGTTCATACCAGTCCACTGTCTGATATCTGCCAGCCAAGATTTTCTTCGTCTTCCTTGTCCTCTTCTTCCATTTATCTTCCCTTTTATAATCAATTGAAGTATCTTATATTTTTCATTACGAAGTAGGTGACCAAGATATGCAGTTTTCCTTCTTTTTATGGTATCTAAAAGTTCACGTGATTTCCTCATTTGTTTCAGTACTTCCTGATTGAACGTTTTTGCTGTCCATGGGATTTTTAACATTCGTCTGTATAACCACATCTCAAAGGCTTCAAGTCTTTTTATTGATGTTGTCTTCAAGGTCCAAGTTTCTGCACCGTACAGCAGGACAGACCATATATAGCATTTAACCATGCGTACTCTAAGCTCTAAGTTTAAACTGCGGTTACACAGTGTTGATTTCATCAAGAGAAAATTTTTTCTTGCCATTTCAATTCTAACTTTTATTTCCATTTCTGGATTGCAATCTTCATTTAACCAGCATCTGAGATATTTAAACTTTGCCACTCTTTCTATTTGTTTCCTATTTAAAGAAAGTGCTAAATTAAGAATTGGTTTCTTACTTATGACCATGAATTTAGTTTTGGTGATATTTATTTTTAATCCCATTTTTTCACTCTCTGCATTTATTAGCTCCAAAAGATTTTGAAGATCCTGAATATTGTCAGCCAGAAGAGCTGTATCATCGGCATATCAGATGTTACTGATGATTTCACCATTTATGCTAATCCCTTCCTTTTTTCCTTCCAAGACTTTTTGAAATATGGCTTCTGAGTAGATGTTAAAAAGAAGAGGTGACAGCACACATCCTTGCCTTACTCCTCGTTTGATGTTAATGGAGTCTGTAATAATGTCATCAACTTGAACAGATGCCTTTTGGTTCCAATATAAGTTTTCAATGATCCTGATGTCTTTACCATCTAATCCAATTCTTTTTAATAGTACAATCATTTTAGCATGTTGGACTTTGTCAAATGCTTTCTCGAAGTCGATGAAGCAAATGAATATTACCTTGTTTTGGTCAATACATTTTTGAAATAAGATCTGAGAATAGAAAAGGGCCTCTCTTGTTCCCAAACCGTTTCTAAAGCCGAATTGGGTATCACTGATGGTGTCTTCACATTTTCTGTATATTATTTTTTGAATTATTTTCAGAAACATTTTGAGAACGTGACTCATTAGGCTGATCATTCTATAGTCATTACAAGTCTTCGCATTTACTTTTTTAGGTAGCATGATGAAGGTCGACTGTAACCAGTCTTGAGGGATTATGCCTGTATCGTAGATCTTATTAAATAGCTTTACTAAAATGTTAATGTTGTCACCTTCTAATAACTTTACTATTTCTGCCGGTATTCTATCTGGTCCTAGGGCTTTGCCATTTTTAGCTGAGTTCAATGCACATTCTACCTCTGATTTTAGAATGCATGGACCTTCCATATGTTCATAAGTATTTTCTGGGTTCTGTCTGTCATCAGTAAAGAGTTCTTCTATATATTTCACCCATTCTTGTATTTTGTCATCCTTTTTGGATATAATTTCTCCCTTTTTGTTTCGAAGGATACAGAATTGTTTTTTTTATATATACCTGAGGTCTCTTTCATCTTTTTGTGTAGATTAAAATTGTCATGTTTTTCCTGTAGAATTTCTATTTCTTTACATTTTTCATTCATCCAGATTTCTTTTACTTTTTTGATCTTGTGTTTAATAATTTTCTGAACCTCTGTATATTTTGTTGGATTATGATTTTTATATGATCTGCGTTGATCCATGAGAGAAAGAATTTCATCAGTCATCCAATCTTTCTTTTTAACTGCTCTATTAGGACATAAGGTATTGGTACATTTCTCTATGAAGACAGATTTCAATTTGTCCCACGATTCATCAACCCTCATGATGTCATCATTCTTGATAAGTGCTAGCTCTTGATTCAGATCTTGACTCAATTTGCTTCTTATTTCTGTGTTTTTTAATTTTCCCAAATCAAACCTTTTTTGTTGATGTTTCTTAAGCATAGCTTTCAGTCTAAGTTGTAACTCTGCCACCTACTGGTGGCAGAGTTACAACTTAGACTGAAATCAGAAGCAATATCTGCACTAGGATAGGTTTTTGTACTCTTTATAGAACTTCGAAATCGTTGATTAATTAGTAAGTAATCAATTTGGTTTCTGACTATATTCCCATTATTATCCTGTGGTGATCGCCAAGTATACAATCTTCGAGTTGGTAGCTTAAACCATGTGTTTGTGATTATTAGCTCCTCTTCCTGGCAGAATTGAAAAAGACAGTCACCTCTCTCATTTCTTGTGCCCAGTCCATGTTTGCCAACTACATCTCCACTTCTACCTTTCCCAACTTTAGCATTGAAATCACCCACGACTATGTTAATATCATGCTTTTTTGTATTTTTCATTAGTTCTTTTAATTGATCATAAAATTCTTCAATCTCGGTATCACTCTTGTCAGCAGTAGGGGCATAGACTTGTATAAGATTAACATCTAGTGGTTGTCCTTTCAGTTTTAATAACATCATCCGATCTGAGTAAGGGATGAAGCTCAACAGTGACTTATTGATCTCTGTGTTTATTATTATTCCAACTCCGTTTTGATGGTTGTTTTCACAACTTCCAGAGTGATACATTGTCATGTCATTGACTTGAGTTTTGCCTGATCCTGACCACCTAACTTCACTCATTCCTAAAATTCCAATTTCAAGTCTTTTTCATTTCTTGGATAGCATTTCTTAGCTTACCTGCTTCATACAAGTAATCCTAATTAGTAATCCTTACTTATTACAATAAAGTGACTGCTTCCTTGGACAGAGTAGAAGGATACACAGTGATATACTTGGATATCACAAAGGTTTTTGATAAAGTACCTCACGATAAATTGATAGTCAAACTGGAGCAAATGGGCTTGGATATTAGATTGCTGCATTGGATTGGAGATTGGCTGTCTGATAGGTATCAATAAGTTGTGTATGGGGGAGCGATGTCAAGGAAAAGGAAAGTCACTAGCGGAGTGCCTCAGAGATCTGTTTTAGGGCCATTACTGTTTGACTTGCATGTTAATGATATAGGTGAAGATTTGGATGGAGATATTCAGTTGTTTGTAGATGATGCAAAGTTGGGACAAACCATGAAGAGTAGTGAGGATGTTGTGACCATGCAAGAAGACTTGAATAAATTGAGTGATTGGGCATGGAAATGGGGATGCGAGTTCAATGTTGCAAAATTCAAGGTTTTAAAATTTGGAAAACAAAGATGGGATGCAGAATTCATGCTTGATGAGGATACATTGTTGGAGGTGGAAGAAATAAGAGATCTGAGGGTGATAGTGGATAAGGAAAGGACACATAGCCAAAATTGTGAACCCAACACAAAGGCTTCTGTGAATGATGCGGAGGACACTAACGTGTAGAAGTAAGGAGATTCTTGTTCCATTGTATAAGGCTTTGATTAGGCTACACATGGACTATTGTGCCCAGATTTGGTCATCACCTGGTTTTCAGAAGGATGAAGAGATGTTGGAAAGGGTCCAAAGGCGACTGACTAAGGTAGTTTCTGACCTCTGGAATGTCGATGATGAGGAAAGATTGAGGAGATGCAATTTGCAGAGTCTGGTGGACAGGAGGAAGAGGAGAGATATGATAGAGACATACAAGTTCGTAAGGGGTTGTTATAGGATCAATGCTGGAGAAGTTCTACAGAAAATTGTGGGAGATCGGGGGAGAACCAGAGGTCATCCCTGAAAACGGTATAAAGAAGGTGTGAGTAGGGGAGTGAGAGGCAGGTTCTTTTCGTGCAGAGTTGTAAATGATTGGAATGCCTTGAATGACAGTGTGGTGTCTGCAGGGAGTCTGAATGTGTTCAAAGCACGGTATGATGAGCTGTGTGTGTGTGTGATAAAAGGACCTCCCAGATGAGACTTTGACTCCATGAGGTCTTGGGTAATAATAATAATAAAATGCATAACTTTAATCTTTTCCACATTGAACTGCTGACATCCATTTCCTTTTGCCCATTTTACTAGCTTATTTAAATCATCCTGCAAACTCTCAACATCAGCTTGATTTTTTATTGTGCTATCCAACTTTGCATCATCAGCAAACAACTGAATATCTCCCTTTAAGCCATTTCCTATATCCTTTATGGGCAAATTAAACAACAATATCCCAAGCACAGAGTCCTGAGACACACCACTGATCACCTGCCTCATTCTGGACTCTGCTCCTCCATACATCACCTTCTGGTATCTCTCCCAGAGCCATTCTCCTATCCATATCACCAGTTTAGTATCCATCCCCATCTGCTCCAATTTGCGCAACAGTATTCCATAGGGTATCCTGTCAAAAGCCTTAGCAAAATCCAGAAATCCACTGTGTAGCCATTTCCTTTGTCCAACTCAGATGTCATTCTATTATAAAAAGCAAATATATTGCTAAGGCAGAATCGACCTTTAACACAACCATGTTGGTCCTATAGAGTATCATATCCTGATCCACCCATTCTTGAATTTTGTCTTTAACCAACTTTTCCAATACTTTTACCACCACTGCAGAGATGGTATTTGGTCTGTAATTAACTACCACAGTTTTAGAGCCACCTTTATGCAAAAGAACTACTTTGCCTTCCTTCCACTCCCTAGGGACTATACCAGAATTCAAACTTAAGTTAAATAACCAAGTAAGAGGCATTGACAATTTCTTTGCACATTATGCAGCACCCGAGCAGATGTTCCATCTAAACCTACAGCAGTGTTCGCATTTAAATTTTGCAATATACTAAGTACCTCTGATTTCTTAACTTCCATTCTCACATTAGTTATTACTACATATACAGAGATATTCTCACTTGGGTGATAAACTTTTGAAAAGTGATCACTCAGTAACTCTACTATTACATCTGAATTGGTCGCCTCGATACCATCAGCACCCACTAAGGTTATCCTTCTGAAGTCATTCTTAATTTTAATTGCCATATAGCGGAAGAACTCTTTGCGATTGCCCTTGATCTCCTTCGCTAAGGTCTTCTCATAATCTGATTTAGCTTTTCTTACTATGCTGGTAACCTTCCTAGCTTGAGCCTTGTACTGCTCATAGGTGTACCGATCACCTTTCTCCTTGTAAATTCTCTAACATTTTCTTTCTTTGCAGATCAAGCTTGATACTACTACTCATCCATCTAACACCTACCTTGTTTGTCTTCCTGACCATGGGGACACAATCTGATATTGCCTTTCTCAGATACCTGCTGATTTTATCCCATGCACTGCTAACATGGGACTGCTGCAAGCTCACTCCGAAGCTTGTTATAATTGCCTAACCTGTAGTTCCATATATACCCCTTCTTAAGAAAGAAATCCATAAATTTTGCAACCTCCCAAGACAATATCACATGATTGCTCTGGCCAATTGGAGGTAACGAGGACACCTTATTTATGCATATATCCTCTGAACCAATGACCAGATCCAACACTCTCACACCATGTGTACCTTCAGCTATGTGCTGTTTCAAGTAATTATCTCGTAGAAGATGTATGAATTCCATTTCCTTTTTGCCATGTGGTATTTCCTTCTTCCAAATGATATCACCATAATTAAAATCCCCCATAATAATCACTAACCCTGCACTCATTGCACTAATTTGCTGATGCATAAATTAAATATCACCCCCTGGCCTATAGCAGCAACAAAATGTATATTTGATTGTGTTGGTCACTATTTCACACCAGATCGCCTCAAATGTACTATCATTCACGTGTCTATCATCTTGATATACTACTTTCTTTGGCTACAACTCATCAGCTGTCATCAACAGTACTCCTCCCCTCCGTTCTATCTTCTCTATCCTCCCTGAAAATACTGTACCCATCACATTCAATTATCAGTGACCACATCTTCTGCTGACATCCAAGTTTCAGTAATGCCTACAACTTTTGGTGAGAATACTGTGTTCAGTTTGTTTTGTAAAGTGTTTAATGTTATCTCTCAGTATTGAATTTAACCATGAGAGTCAGATTATATATATATATATATATATATATATATATATATATATATTATTGAGCTCAGAGTAATTCTTAGAATGGCCATATAATTATCTGTATGTATTAAGAAGTTAGAATTAATTTAGTAATTTTATGAAGAACAGCAGATCTCCTCAGAGAGATATAGTGAAGTACTGAGAATTTGTATTTGTTTGTATACATGTTTACAGTAAATATTTTAATTTTTAATATACCAGAGTTTCATTCTTTGAATATATACATTTTGATCCTTGAAATCAATGCACCATCACAATACAAATCCAAATAAATTTAGTTTAATCCTTTATCCAAGTGTGAGCAAACAAAGTTTGCTGCTGAAAGTATCTTCAGGACTGGGGTAAGGTG